>NC_067418.1:46615399-46932434 GCF_009764475.1 Pristis pectinata | reverse complement strand
GTCCCGACATGGTGTCAGTTCCCACCCAGGCTGAAATTCATTCTCACCACCACCCCCCCCCCCCCCCCCCCCCCCCCCCCCACCAACCAAGGAATCTCGCCAACCTCCTATCCCCAACCCAAATCCATCAGAGGGTTTTTTTCAGCTGCAGCAACGTGGGAAGCTGACTCTGACTGTTGCAATGCTGATTACTGATTTAGCTTGGGCACTGACTTTCCTGTGGGACAGCCAGACAGGCTGGTAACATGGTAGTGTAGCGGTTAGGGTGACACTACTACAGCGCCATCGATCCAGGTTCAATTCCCGCTGCTGTCTGTAAGGAGTTTGTACGCTCTCCCTGTGTGTCTGCATGGGTTTCCTCCGGGTGCTCCGGTTTCCTCCCACATTCCAAAGATGTACGGGTTAGGAAGTTGTGGGTGTGCTATGTTGGCGCCGGAAGCGTGGCGACACTTGTGGGCTGCCCCCAGAACACACTACATAAAAAATGTATTTCGCTGTGTGTTTCAATGTACATGTGACTAATAAATAAATTATCTTAACATCTACAGCACTTCTCTCACTTGTATTCTCCATTGGGAAAGGCTGAAGCAGAAAAGCGATAGAAGCAGGTGTAGGCCATTCAGCCCCTTGAGCCTAGACAACCCCATTACCTCCACAAATCCCACTGTACAGCATCAATGTTGCCCATCCTTTGCCATGACTGGATCGTTACTCTGGAAGTTCTGCCCCACTAAACCACTGAGTAAGTTCCATCGCCCAGAGAACAGCAGCGATTCACAGGGAGAGAGGGGCCAGTCCATCTGCTCAGGGCATTTCCCATGGACTTTTCCCTGGATTTCGCATGCCCTGGGAAAAGCAAACACTGTGCCTTCACTGCCGGCCTGCCTGCCTGGTGATCGCAGAGCACCAGCTCTTCTCGACTCAGGTGAATCAGCAGCCTCACAGCTGCTCAGCCAGTCGCCACACTGAAGGCTCAGAAAGGTATGGAGTGGCCCATGGTTCACGGTAGCGTAGCAGTTAGCGCAACGCTATTACAGCGCCAGCGACCCGGGTTCAATTCCAGCTGCTGTCTGTAAGGAGCTTATACGTTCTCCCCGTGACTGCGTGCGTTTCCTCCGGGTGCTCCGGTTTCCTCCCACATTCCGAAGACGTACTGTTTAGGAAGCTATGGGCGTGCTATGTTGGCGCCGGAAGCGTGGCAACACTTGCGGGCTGCCCCCAGAACACTCAACGCAAAAGGTGCATTTCACTGTGTGTTTCGATGTACATATGACTAATAAAGAAATCTTATCTTATTATCAATTCACTTCTCCTGTTACACTTTCAGCTCCAGACTGAGTGTGCGTGCAGGGGAGCAGACTTATTGCCAGCACCAATCCCCACTTGAAGGTCTTCTGAGAGCCCTCTTCAAATCCCAACCCACCCAGACCTCTCGCCCAGATACAAAAAAAATCCGTGAAACTACTAATCCCCATAACAAGTGTACACAAACTCTTCGACTCAGTGACTAGAATCCATGAATTTGCTAATCCCAATGGGAGGAACATACAAACTGTTCATCCAATAAGCAGTCATTGAAAGCACTAATTCCAAATGGCAGAAATATACAAAACCACTGATCCCAGTGACCACAATCTTGGACACCGCTTTCCCAATGGAGCAGTAAACCATCAGAAGCAGAAGGTTTTAAAAGCTTCTTTGAGCGACAGAGCAATTGACTTGATATTGGGTGAGAGAATGGATCTCCCGCGAGTTTCCAAGCGGAACAGATTCCGGCTGTCAACATTGATAATTGGAAGCTGCAGATATCAGCTCCAAGGAGATGCAGCAATGAAACATTGAAAATTTTGAGTTAGCTGTTTAACTGAGGGGCTGTCAAGTTCTGCTCCTTGTCGAGCGGAATTATCATAGAACGTCCAGGAAGGAAGGGGAGGAGCAGAGGGATCTGGGGGTCCATATCCACAGATCCCTGAAAGTTGTCTTGCAGGTGGATAGGGTAGTTAAGAAAGCTTATGGGATGTTAGCTTTCATAAGTCGAGGGATCAAGTTTAAGAGCTGCGAGGTAATGATGCAGCTCGATAAACTCTGGTCAGACCACACTTGGAGTACTGTGTCCAATTCTGGTTGCCTCATTATAAGAAGGATGTGGAGGCGTTGGATGGGGTGCAGAGGAGATTTACCAGGATGCTGCCTGGTTTAGAGAGTGTGCATTATGAGGAGAGACTAAGGGAGCTAGGACTTTACTCTTTGGAGAGAAGGAGGGTGAGAGGAGACATGATAGAGATGTACAAAATATTAAGAGGAATAGATAGAGCAGAAAGCCAGTGCCTCTTTCCCAGGGCACCAATGCTCAATACAAGAGGGCATGGCTTTAAAGTAATGGGTGGGAAGTTCAAGGGAGATATCAGAGGGAGGTTTTTTACCCAGAGCGACGTCAAAGGGTGTCACCTGTACTGGCACGGATCCAACTAAACACCCGGGGATTGGTCTGGTCCTATGATGCGATTTCAGGATGTCACCACGATATGTTTTCCCTTGCCCGTTGGATCGTTTCCAGATTCCAGTCCTCCGAAGTTACTAATCAGGACCCATCCAGTTTACACAACGTGCAGCTGCTGCCTCTGACATTTCATTACTTTTGATGCGACTTCTGGCCTGGAAATATTTCCAGAACTTACCGAGCTACCAGCGTAACACGCACGCACATACAGGTTTTGTAAGGCAAGTTCGTGCACCGTCTAGAGCTTGAGAGCTTTGGTTGGAGAATGGGATTAGCTGGACTCCTCTTGTGTAGAGCTGGTGTGGATGCAAGGGCCAAATTGGTACTGGTATTGTACCGAGGTACAGTAAAAACTAGCCTTGCATACCATTCGTACAGATCAGTTCATTACACAGTGCATTGAGGTAAAAACAACAACAGAATACAGAGTAAAGTGTCACAGCTACAGGGAAGTGTGTTGCAGGTAGACAATAAGGTGCAAGGTCATAACAAGGTAGATTGTGAGGTCAAGAGTCCATCTCATCGTATAAGGGAACCGTTCAATAGTCTTAGCAGAAGCTGTCCTTGAGCCTGGTGGTATGTGCCCTCAGGCTCCTGTATCTTCTGCCTGATGGGAGAGGGGAGAAGAGAGAATGACCTGGGTGGGTGGGGTCTTTGATTATGCTGGCTGCTTCACCAAGGTAGTGAGAGGTATAGACAGACAAATGGCCTCATTCAGTGCAGGGAGGTCTGGTGAACCAGAATTCGTGCTTTGAGCTGCCTTCTTGGATCTCACTGCCGTCAGGCCACATGATCCCACAGTGGTGCAGCTGGTAGAGCCCGCTGCCTCACAGCTCCAGGGACCCGGGTTCGATCCCGACCTCAGGTGCTGTCTGTGTGGAGTTTTCATGTGGGTTTCCTCCCACATCCCAAAAACGCGCGGGTCGGTTGGTTAATTGGCCACTGTGAAACTGCCCCTCGTGTGTGGGTGAGGGGTAGAAACTAGGAGCAGTTGATGGGAATGGGGTGGGGGGGCGCGAGAATAAAATGGGATCAGTGTAGCATTAGTGTGAATGGATGGTTGATGATTGGGGTGAACTTGGTAGGTCAAAGGGCCTGTTTCTGTGAGGTAATAAGGTCGATGTGAGGCCTACTGCACAGTCAGGCTTCCTTGGGTACGGGACAGCCTTCTGGACTTAATATCAAAGTCTCCAGCCTTAGGTAACTTACTCTTCACTTCTGAGTCAGAACGGGACATGTCTGCCAGTCATCCATCTGTGATGTTGGCTCAGTTTACTCTCTCCATTATTACAGACTGACTTGCTGGGTATTGTCTACAGCCCAGCCCAGTATCTCACGGGCACACCCCTCCCCACCATCGGTGGTACCTACAGGAGGCGCTGCCTCAAGAAGGCGACATCTATCGTCAAAGATCCTCACCACCCAGGCCGTGCCATCTTCTCGCAGCTACCATGGGGCAGGAGGTACAGAAGCCTGAAGTCCCCACACCACCAGGTTCAAGAACAGCTACTTCCCTTCAGCCATTCGGTTCTTGAACCAACCGGCACAACCCTAATCACTACAGTTTAGCAACACTGTGACCACTTTGATCACTTTGCAATACAATGGACTTTGCTTTATTTGTTCTAATTGTGTTCTTTCTTGTAAAATTGTGTATAATTTATGTTCTTCTTGTGGACTGCTGCTTATCTGATGCTATGTGCTTGATGGCTGCTACAAGTAAGTTTTTCATTGCACCTGTGCACACATGTACTTGTGCATGCGACAACAAACTCGACTTTGATTGAGCTGTTAGCAACATATAACACAGACAAACAAGCATAATCTGCCTCTAACTGCCACATTAAGTCATTTGGTCTCACCCTATCCGAAATATTCCTTTTGCACTAACCACGCCTCACCAACTTCACTGCTTCTAAAAACTAACCTGTTTTCTCTCTTTCCCAGTTCTGATGAAGGTTCCCAGATTTGAAATGTTAACTCTCGTTTCACTCTCCACAGACACAGCCCGACCTGCTGAGTGTTTCCAGCATTTTCTGTTTTTATTTACAACGGGGACTGGTCGATGAGTACACCTGCTGACAACAGCAACCGCAAGAAGCTGGACAACCGCAACGAACCTTCAGTATTTTAAGCTTCTCATATTCGGCAATCAATAGCACTGCTGCACATTAATATTAGCAAACCACTGACGCCAGCCATCACCTCAGTGTTGGCAGATGGTCAGAGCAGCACAAGACTTTCACACCAAACACTGCAGGGGAAGCAAAAACACAGGAGCTAGTTACAGCAAGCATTGGGAATGGCCTATGTGGGCTGAACTAGTCACAGCAGAGCTCGGCATTCAAGAGAGTGTGTCTGTGTATGCGTACTGTGTGGATAGTGTGTGTGGTGTGTGTAGCGTGTGTGTGCAGTGTCTGTGTATGTGGAGTGTGTGTGTAGAGTGTGTGTGTGTGGAGTGTGTGTGTGTGGAGAGTGTGTCTGTGTAGAGTGTGTGTAGAGCGTGTGTGGACAGAGTGTGTGTGTGTGTGTGTGTGTTAGTGTATGTGTGGTATGTGCCTACCATGTAGCGATTAGTGTAACGCTGTTACAGTGCCAGCCACCTGGGTTCAATTCCTGCCGTTGTCTGTAAGGAGTTCCTACGTTCTCCCCATGACTGCGTGGGTTTCCTCCGGGTGCTCCGGTTTCCTCCCACATTCCAAAGACATACGGGTTAGGAAGTTGTGGGCGTGCTATGTTGGCGCCAGAAGCGTGGCGACACTTGCGGGCTGCCCCCCAGAACACTCTACGCAAAAGATGCATTTCACTGTGTGGTTCGATGTACACGTGACTAATAAAGAGATCTAAAATCTAGTGTGTGTGTGGTTGTGTGTGTTTGTGGTTGTGTGTGTGTGTGTGTGTGTGTGTGTGTGTGTGTGTGTACGTGTGAGTGTGTGCACGTGTGCGTGTGTGCCATAAAACAACACCACTCCACTCTAAGTGCTCGGTGCTCGTCAACAGCCCAGGAGCTGCAGTGTGTTTGGATGCTGAGAGGATGTTCCACCTGCTACTCGAGGGCATTGTTTCAGTACCAGGGGTTGTCCGTCCAAGGTGGAGGGGAGGAGGAAGTTCTGCTCTCGGAGGATTGTCAGTCTGTGGAATTCCCTACCCTGGAGAAGTGTGGAGGCGGAGACATTGAATATATTCATGCCGGAGAGTGCCATTTAAACAAGGGAATCACAGGGTGTGGGGGTGAGAGGGAAAGAGGTGTGGGGTCACACCAAGAGTGGATCATCCCTGATCTTGTTGAATGTTGGGGCAGGATTGAGGGCCCACGTTCTTATGAATACACACAGTTTTCAGGAGTCTGTGACCAAAATCGTGTAGAAGATACAGGAGCCTGAGGGCACATACCACCAGACCTAAGGACAGCTTCTACCCCACTGTGATAAGACTATTGAACAGTTCCCTTATACAATGAGATGGACTCTGACCTCACGATCTACCTTGTTGTGACCTTGCACCTTATTGCACTGCACTTTCTCTGTAGCTGTGACACTTTGTACTGTTACTGTTTTTACCTGTACTACATCAATGCACTCTGTACTAACTCAATGTAACTGCACTGTGTAATGAATTGACCTGTACGATCGGTTTGCAAGACAAGTTTTTCACTGTACCTCGGTACAAGTTACAATAATAAACCAATACCAACAGCAATACATGCAGCCAGACAACTAGTAACAGTAGAAGCAAGGCTCTGACTTCCCGGCATTATGCTCCCTGTAAAGAATGTTTAGCTGCACAAGTGTGGGCATTGAAACTTTGAAGCGAGTGCTTTTGACATTTGTTTTTGGCCCTGCAATGTGTAGTCCGGCACATTCCTACTTCAGGTTCAAAAGCTTGGGGAGAAATCCAAGTTAAGTCAGGGGTTTTCCTCCCTGACTTTGAAAAGGAAACAGAGCCACGACTGGACAAAGACATTCCTGGCGACAGCTCTCCTCCAGCTCCCTGTCCATGCAATCCAACCACCCCAAGGTATGGCACAGAATTCCAGCTCCGATTGAAAAAGAGTGAACGGATTTTGGGACAGTGTTGCTTCTTAGAGTCAGCTGTGAGTGAGGCTTGGTGTTTCTGTTTATTCGCTGTACCGCCTCGCACTTAAAATGGGGCAAAGGGACTCAGGCAAAGCTGCCAGTCCGTCATAAATAGCAGCATTGTAGAACAAGGGTTTGGCAAGCCCAGGGAAATGTCAACAGGCTGGAGGATGCTGGAGAAAGACAGACAGGGAACAGGTAGTAATAGATGGAGAGAGAGAGAGAGAGCGAGAGAGAGAGAGAGAGAGAGAGCGAGAGAGATGGATAGAGAGAGAGATGGACAGAGAGACAGAGAGAGAGACACACACAGATAAGATAAGATATCTTTATTAGTACATTGAAACACACAGTGAAATGCATCTTCTGCGTAGTGTTCTGGGGGCAGCCTGCAAGTGTCGCCACGCTTCCGGTGCCAACATAGCATGCCCACAACTTCCTAACCCGGACGTCTTTGGAACGTGGGAGGAAACCGGAGCACCCGGAGGAAACCCACGCAGACGCATGGGGAGAACGTACGAGCTCCTTACAATAGAGACAGAGACTGTCCATTTCCCTCCATTGATGCTGCCTGACCCGCAGAGTTCCTGCAGTATTTTGTGTGTGTGTGTGTGTGTGTGTGTGTGTGTGTGTGTGTGTGTGTGTGTGTGTGTGTGAGAGAGAATGAGAGAGAGAGAGAGAGAGAGAGAGAGAGAGAAACAAGGTGAGAGAGTGGTGACAGATAGAGAGAGACAGAAGGAGAATATTAAGCAAAGGAAGGTGAGAGAGACAGCAAGAGAGAGGAAAGAGTCAGGCTCTAGAGAAAGAAATCTGATTAAATTGCTATATTTTTCTGTGAAAGGAACTATCATAAAAATTAATAAAGTTGGGTGGCACAGTGGCACATCCAGTAAACTTGCTGTCTCACAGCTCCAGTGATGTGGGTTCAATCCTGGCCCCGGGGCCTGCCTGTGTGAAGTTTGCACGTCCTCCCTGTGAACACACCGGTTTCCCCCAGGTGCTCCGGTTTCCTCCCACATCCCAAGGACATGCAGGTTGCAAGGTTAATTGGCCGCTGTAAATTGTCCTTAGTGTCTATGTGAGTGGTAGGGTCTAGGGGGAGCTGATGGGAATGTGGGGAGAATAAAAATGATGTAAAACACGATGACGCTGGAGGAACTCAGCAGGCCGGGCAGCATCCACGGAGAAAAGCAGGCGGTCAATGTTTCGGGTCAGGACCCTTCTTCAGGACTGAAGACAGGAGGAGGGGAAGCCCAATATATAGGAGGGAAAAGCAGAGCAGTGATAGGTGGACAGAAGAGGGGAGGCGGGGTGGGCACAGGGTGGTGATAGGTAGATGCAAGTAAGAGATAGTGATGGGCAGGTGTGGGGGAGAAGGGGAGAGCAGATCCACCGGGGGACGGGTCAAAGGTAAGAAGAAACATGGTTGGGGGGGGGGTGTGGGGACGGGGTGTGGGGATTACCTAAAGTGGGAGAATTCAATCTTCATGCCATCAGGCTGCAGGGTTCCAAGACAGAAAATGAGGTGCTGTTCCTCCAGTTTGCGCTTAGAATTCTCCCGGCAGTGGAGGAGGCCGAGGACTGACATATCAGTGATAGTGTGGGAGGGGGAGTTGAAGTGACTGGCAATGGGATGATTGGCTGGTGTGGACAGTGGGCTGAAGGTCCTGTCTCTGTGCTCTCTCTCTCTGGCTCTAAGGGTAAATTTGCAAATTTTGCGTCCATCTCCCCCTTCTCCCGACTGTGCGCCAGACTCCCTCTTTCCTGTACGGTGTGTACAGTTCACTCTTTGCCGAATTTTCCATCCAGTTCCCCTGTCAGTCTGGGCATCTGATTTCTCCCTGGGTCGACACTGTCCAGAGCACCAGTGGATTTTGTCCTTGCCCTTCAAGCTGCTGAAAAGGGTCGATGACATCGACCCAAGGGGGCAGGTGGAGCCTTGCAGTAACCTCTCGACTGGTGATATTCTCCCAGATTCCAATTGTTTGCCAAAACACGACCAGTACAGATTTTAACATTGAGAACCCCCTTAAAGTTAAATGCTGCCACTCATGTCCACTGACAGCACAGTGGGCATCACTAAGACCCACTCTCAACGACAGCTGCATGTCGTTGCACCGATTGAACGGATATTGAGCACAGATCATCAGGAACCTGAGTACCTCTGGAGGAAGTAGATCAGTGGCCCCAGGACAGAACAGCAAGGAGTGGACTCAGCTGTGGTTTACGGAAGAATGGGACCAATAATAATGCTCAGCGCAATCAGTGCAGTTAACCCTTTGAAGCCGAATCTGTTCTCTTCCCTCTACCCTCTTCAGCTATTTATCACTTTCTCTGTGACTGTTACCGCTGCCCCTTCTGGCAGTGGCTCAGGACAGCTGAAAGGGCAGAAGCTGTGACTTTGTTCCGTTTCCGTTTCCTCCATAAGCCACCTTCAGCCTGCGTCCTTAAATTAGCGGTCCTTCTGCCAGCAGAAACTTCTCTTTCCTTTGCTCCGTGGAAACCCCTCGAGGACAGCACGGCAGCGCGCTGAGTTTGATCCCGACCTCGGCTGCCGTGTGCGTGGAATTTTGCACGTTCTTCCCCTTGTGCTGTGGGGTTTTCCAACGGGAGCTCCGGTTTCCTCCCGCATCCCAACGACGTGCTGGTGGGTTAACTGGCCACTGTAAATTACTCCTCAGTGTCACTTAATGGCAAAAAGAATCATAGGATGGGTCACTTCTCAGCCTTCTCTGTTCTAAGAAGAAGCAGCAACTTCTTGATGTTTTCACTTAGCTGTAATCTCTCCGATCTGCATTTCTATAAACTCCAGCGTCTAATTTTGGCAAATCACTTCTGCATTCTCCGGCCTTGAGATCCTTCCTAAAATGTGGTGCTCAAAACTGAAGGCAGTACTTTAGCTGAGATCAAGCCAATATTTATGTAGATTGCTGGAACTACCCTTACATTTCTACTGCAGTCCCCTTTTAATTAAGTAAATGATCTCACAAACTTCTTAACAGGTTCCTCACCTTCAAAGATCTGTGAGTTTACGTGTCTTCTCGCTCCTGTACCTACTTTGTTCGGTTTATATTAGTCACCTCACTTCATTCTTCCAAGAAAAATGTATTACCTCAATCATTTCTCAATTAAATTTCATCTGTCAAGTATTTTTCCATTTTACCGCTTACCGAGAGTGGGGAAGTCTAGATGATGGTGCGTGGGCTAAATGCAGGCCAAATCAACTTGGTTTGGCCAGCTGCCTCAGATATTTTGAGAATATAAGGCTCAAAGTATCGTGAGTGGGAGAAGTTTCTGAACAAATCAGAATTATCTCCCGCTGTTACAGAGGTTCTGGGGATGGGGGGGGGGGAGCCGGTGGGGGGGGGGGGGGGGTGGCGGGCGGGGTCTGTGGAGGCCAGAAAGAGGATCACAAGCAAAGGTTCTGGGAGGGGAACAGAGGGAGAGAGGCTTAAGTTGGGGGAGGTTAGATGTCAGTCAGATTGAGGGGATCCCGAGGTCATTGTCAGCAAAGAGGGTAGTTGGGTAGAAAGAGACCCTTTTGCATGGGGGAAAGTTAAAGAGGACACCCACATGATCTCCATGAACTCTCCAGCAGTGGTCTGTATGGAGCCAGGCCCTTTAACTCATGTCAAACCAGGCCTCAACCCTCCTGCCCGCACAGGTTTCAGTGATAAGGCCTCCAGCCCTCAAATACGTACTGTAGGCCGTCTGACATGCAAACAATTCACGTTCACAGACATACCAACCACTCCAGGCCTTGGTCTTCTGGTGTGACCTGAAAGCAGCCCTCACTGCGGAAAGGTTGGGCAACCCCAGCCTCTGCCCTTCGAAAGGTTGATACTCTCCTCCCTATTTTCACTTCCTTGTTTTGCCTCACCAACCAGCTTCAAAGTATTTTCCTGCCTGCCCACACGGTCAGTCACTGATGTCGAACGGAAAGGGCAGAGGTCACATTACCCAATCCTCGGCGGACACCCACCCTGAGCTTCTGCCCAGTCTGCAGAGAAGAAATCCTCCGTGACCTGCCATCTGTGTTATCCATCTCTTGCCAGTATTTGCACCTGGTGCTGCCAAATGCCGTCTAAATTTGTTCTGAATTTTTGTCTCCAAGATATTCCCCACCATTGTTGCTGCTCTGACAGACCTGTGCTCGTTGGATTTATCCCCTTCTCTGTTTGTAAAGACTGGTGCAATAGTACAGTTTTCCAGTCTTCCGGCATCATCCTGGTATCTAAGGACGAGGGAAGTTTGTGTCCAGACTCGACAATCTTCCATCTTTATTTTCACACTAATGTAGCATTCAGGCCTGCCACATCAGGCAGCCCTATCACGTTATGGACTGCCTTCTAATACATACCGCACATACAAATATCACAATTATATCCTCCATTACGCAGCGCTGGTACTGTTCCTCCAATAAAGAAGGACATAATCTATGCAAAATGTGCCTCAGCAATAACCCCTCCCTCCCACAACAACATATCCCTAACTACCCCTGCCATAGGACGATAATCTCCATTTTGGTTCTTAATGAGCCTCACGCTTTTTTTTTGACTGCTTCAAATTCCTAGGTATAAATAACGCCAATAGCTTGTCCTGGTCCAACCATGTCGACGCTATGGCCAAGAAAGCACCTCTGCTTCCTCAGAAGGCGAAGGAAATTCGGCACGTCCCTGATGACACTCACCAATTTTCCGAGGTGCACCATGGAGAGCATTCTATCTGGACGCATCATAGCTTGGTACGGCAACTGATCTTCCCAAGACCGCAAGAAGCTGTGGAGAGTTGTGGACACAGCCCAGTCTAACACGGAAACCAGCCTCCCCTCTGTGGACTCTGTCTACACATCCTGCTGCCTTGGGAAAGCAGCCAACAAACGCCCCTCCCACCCCGGACATTCTCTCTTCTCCCCCCTTCCATTGAGCAGAAGATAAAAAAGCTGGAAAACACGCACCACCAGGCTCAAGGACAGTTTCTATACCTCTTGTACGATAAAGATGAACCCTTGATCTCTCGACCTACCTCGTCATGGCCCTTCACCTTATTGCCTACCTGCACTGAACTTTCTCTGTAACTGTAACACTGTACTCTGCATTGTTATGGTTTTCCCTTTGTACTACCTCGATGTACTTATGTTTGGATTGACCTGTATGGACGACATGCAACCAAAAGTTTTTCACTGTATCTCGGAACTTGTGACAATAATACACCAATTACCACATACTAAATATTTAACTATTTAAATGTTTATTAAAAATAACCTTCTGGGTTGCTTTTTCTGTCAGCCTCTAGTCTATCGTCTTTTTCCTTGCCCTTCATCGGACTTGCCCTTCCTACAATCAACTCGGTTATTGAGTGCTTTATGAACCTTAGATTTGATATATGCCTAATTTTTCCTGCCTCATTTTAAATTTTGTTGTCGTAAAGGAAGATCAAATTTGATAAACCTTCCTTGTTTTCCTCATTGGATTGCATCAGTTCTGTACCCAGCCCGTTCCTCATTTTCACCCATCAACTTTTGATTCCAATCTACATGGGCAGATTCTTTCTCTCCTCCTTTACTCAAGTTTTTTTTACATTTGACTGTAATTTTTTTCTATAATCATTTTAAGCAGGACAATATTACAATCACCAACCCCTATATACTTCACCCTCTGAATCCTGCTCCATTTTACTTCCCCTTCCTTCATTCACCAGCGTGGGATCCAGCTCTGATTCCTTCCCAGTTGAGCTGGACACACCAAATCAGAAAATGTCCTTGCAGACGTTTCAATAATTGCTTATCCACCCTGTTCTATACTTCTTCCACTTTTCTGAAGCTTGCCTGCAAATTTGCTCCTCTATCTCCTTACCGCTGTTTGTTGACCTAAAGAATACACCCAGTACTATTCCACTCCTCTATTCCCACTCCTCTATTTTCCATGTCTAACCAAATAAATTGTGTCCTTCACACTTCTGCACTATTATTCTCCTTTGATCAAACCTACTACTTTTTCCTCTGCTACAGGCCATCCCCAGGTTATGAATGCCTGACTTACGGTCACCCCATAATATTATTAAATTCAAAAGTCCGATGTACATACAAACTACACATGGCAGAACTAGTTCCTCTCTCTCTGTTATTAATTGTTCCTTCTTATCAGTCTTCTGTGCTTTTGACGCTGTTCATTACAATACCGTGGAGATGTGGTTACCATGGACTGATTTTTGAGTATTTTCTGCCTTACAGACAAAATCGACTTATGGACATCTGTAAAAACGGAACCCGCTCATTATCCAGAGATGGCATGTATTCCTTTTCGGGTCTTCTGGCTACGAGCTATTCTAAGTTCCTTATCCCTTCCTTCTCTGAGCTAGGTCGCTGCCACATCAGAGTTCCATGTGACTTCTTACATACCACACTCCATGTCCATGCTTCTGAACCCATCATAGCCTGCCTTGCATTTGCCTTCTCAGATTCCTCTTGTGGCTGAACTATTTATCACTCAGGCCCTATTTGTCTCTCACTGTCTTCGAAACACCCAACATGTTCTCTCTGTTGGTTCTTCCTGGTCCCTACCCACTATCCCAAAATTAGTTTGATCCCACCTTCCAAGATGTCGGCTTGCAGATGTGTTGAGCAGCATCCATAACCCAGTTCCTCAATTGCAACAACTCTCATTCACTTGCTGTCCCCAGCTTGATAACCCACAGTGGCTCCAGATTAAGCCAGCTGCAATTGTCTGAGACCTCATCATTCCCTCTGTGATCTCCTGCAACCCTGTGGTTCTCAGAATCAGAATCAGGTTTATTATCACTGACTTATATGATGTGAAACATTTTTTTCTGCGGCAGCAGTACAGTACAAAGACATAAAATTTACTATAAATTACAAATAAGGAATCATGAGGTAGAGTTCATGGGTTCATGGACCGTTCAGAAATCTGATGGCAAAGGGGAAGAAGCTGTTCCTGAAATGTTGAGTGTGGGTCTTCAGGCTCCTGTACCTCCTCCTCAATGGTAGTAATGAGAGTATGTCCGGGTTCTGAGGGTCCTCAGTGATGGATGCCACCTTCTTGAGGCACCGCCTCTTGAAGATGTCCTCAATGGCGGGGAGGGTTGTGCCCGTGATGGAGCTGGCTGAGTCTACAACCCTTTGCAGCCTCTTGCGATCCTGCACATTGGAGCCTCCATACCAGGCGGCGATGCAACCAGTCAGAATGCTCTCCACCGTACATCTGTCGAAATTTGCAAGAGTCTTTGGTGACGTACCAAATCTCCTCAAACTCCTAATGAAGTAGAGCCACTGGCGTGCCTCCTTCGTGATTGCGTCAATGTGTTGGGCCCAGGAGAGATCCTCCGAGATGTTGACGCTCAGGAACTTGAAGCTGCTCACCCTTTCCACTGCTGACCCCTCTATGAGGACTCTGAACCCTACATCTCCACCAAATTTAATTGCTCTACTATTGGTAATGGAACCCAAGAACACAAGCAAATAGGAGCAGGAGTAGGCCCCTTGGCCCCTCAAGCCTGCCCCGGCATCAATATGATCATGGCTGATCTGGCCCAGGCATTAACTCTGCCTCTGTGCCAGTTCCCCAAAGCCCTCAGTTCCCTGATCTTTCAAAAACATATCTACCTTTAGCTACTTCCAGTGATCCACAGTAAGATCTCTTTATTAGTCACATGTACATCAGAACACACAGTGAAATGCATCTTTTGCGTAGTGTGTTCTGGGGGCAGCCTGCAAGTGTCGCCACACTTCCGCTACACTACCGAATTCCTGAGACTCACCACCCTCTGTGAGAAGAAATTCCGAACACCTTCGTTTCCAAGGAACTGAGGTCTGGCATTTCCTTCCTAAATCTCTCTGTGCTTTACCTCTCTTCTTCTCTCAAATGCTCCTTAAAGCCTACTTACAACTCTGCAGCTTTAGACAAGTCTTTGTTTACCTAGTCTAAAGGCTCCTTGTTTATTACGGTGCCACATTTAGCTTGGTATTGCTCTGCAGAGGCACCTTGAGATATTTTATGTTAAAGGTGATAAATAAATCAATTCATTGCGGATTCAACTACTGGACACACACAGAACGAGCTTTACAACCACCAGTTTCCACCACAGTGAAACTGCAATTGTTAGTAAATCCCAATGGTTTGGCATCTGGCTTGTGTTTTCTAACAGCTACAGGTACAAACTACCAGGACTCTCTACTCAACAGTGATGGGTGTAGCTTTAACCAGATATTCAGGGTAATTTTTCCTGCTCGTATCAACTCATTGCTGACCAGGTGGCCTGCCCCTTTATAACTGACTCCAGGAGAGATGATGTAGGCTTTCGGCAGGGTGCAGATATTCCTGCGCATTTCACAATGAGACACGCACACCGCTGATCCGCAGAAGGTTCAACTCATTGTTTCCAGCAAAACAAAAAGGGGGGGGAGTGGCATGAGGGAATCCGAAGCCAATACAAGTTGGGTTACACCTGTGAAACAAACAGTGTGTTGGCTCTCAAGGTCAGCCTGTGCTGGTCCACACTGGGACAGGAGTCCAATCGGTCTCTCGTGCCACCATACCTGCCAGTTATATCTCACCTCCTCATCATGGATCCACTTAGACCGAGAGATATAACTTCACACTGGCTGCTCCACACTCTCTGATCTGCGCCCAGTGTTAAACCTCCTCTCCTTTAGATTACAGTTTCTTAAATCAGCTACCAGTAACAGAGGTTAAAGGGTTGCGACCAACTCACTTCACTTAGACACTCTGAACAAAATAGAAGCCAGACAATAAACATGACAGTGACACATCTATGCCCAGATGTGTATGCAGGCACTGCACACACATGCACCAACTAAAATCTCAGGTATTTTTGAACTCTGTCACTGTAAAAAGGCAGTGTCGTACCAAGTTCTTGTCACTAGAAGCCACTAGAGTATTTATATAGCTTACTCTTACTTGGAACACCTCAACCAACAGTGTGGAATGGGGTTTGACTCCAATCAGGCAAACAAGTGCAAGCAAGAGACGAGCAACTGTAGCCATTGCATTCCTCGCCACTTGGATAAACAAGTTCATCTGCCTGTGCAATTGACTGAACAACGTATAGTTAAAGTGTCTGAAAGTAGGTGAGTGTCCAGACTTCATCCTTTACTGACAGCAAGAATAACCCCCATTCGTACAGCACTTCCGGCAACAACTTCGAACTTGCGGATCGATGTTGATTGATGTTCCACGAATAGACAACTTGTGCACAGCTAAGGCAGCATTGCGATAATTACCAGTCAACTGTTTAAGTGACACTGCAACACTCAGTGCAATGTTAAAATGTCAGTATCAATTGTCTGCTCATGTCTGATGTGGAACCAGAGCCACAGCAATATCGATAACATCATGTATTATATAGAATATAACCACAAGCAGTAAAAAAAACTCCATAGGCAAGAGTGTTACAGGTACAGTGGACTGAGTGAGTGAACTCTGCTTTTTACTGGACTTCCTTGGGATTGTACGGTTCATTGCTCACATTTGTTAGACTTCAGAGTGCATGGACGGGATGTGTGGAGTCACACAGAGGCGAGGTTGAGCTGGCCGCTCACTGTCACACAGACCGGTGCTGAGACTACTGCATGCCTGTCTGTTAATTGCACGAGGTTCTGAGCTCTCAACCCGCAGAGCAGCTGGTTACGCAGTGTGGCTGCACAGTGGATGGTAGGGCCCGAGGGAGCATTGGGGAACAGAGGGACCTTGGTGTACACGTCCAAGGGTCCCTGAAGGCAGATAAAATGGTGAAGGAACCATATGGGATATTTGCCTTCATTAGCTGGGGCACAGAATATAAAAGCTGACCTATAAAGTGTTAGTTAGAGCACAGCTGGGGTACTGTGGAGAGCTCTGGCCGCCACACTATAGGAAGGATGTGATTGCACTGGAGAGGGAGCAGAGATTCACCAGGAGGTTGCCTGGGATGCAGCGTTATAGAGACTGGATAGATTGAATTTGTTTACCTTGGAGCAGAGGAGTCTGGGCGTGGGGGGAATCCTGATAGGGGAATACAAAGTTATGAGGGACATAGATAACATAGATAGTTAAAAAAAAATTTCTCCTAAGCAGAGGTATCTCCAACTCAAGGGCAGCGGGCTGGAGATTTAGACCAGATGTGATGCAGAATTACTTCAGCCAGAGGTGGTTGGAAGCTGGAACACACTAACCGAGGGGGTGCAGGTGGAGACCCTCACAAGTATCTGGACAAGCACTTGACTTGCCAAGGCAGAGAAGGTTCCGGACCAAGTGCTGGAAAATGGGATTGGTATGGGGGGGGGGGGTGGAACGACAGTCAGCAGGGACCCAGTGGGCTGAAGGGCCTGCTTTCATGTTGTACGCCTTCCTGAGTGTCAGGGAAATGACGTTATCTGTGGCAATGTCAAGAGGCAGTACGCTGTTAAGGGCAAGACCCTTAACAGTGTTGAAGAGCAGGGAGACCTTGGGGTGCAAGTCCATGGCTCACTGAAAGTGGCTATACAGGTAGACAGGGTGGTTAAGAAGGCTTATGGAATGCTTGCTTTCATTAATTGAGGTATTGAGTATAGGAGTCAAGAAGTCATGATGAATCTCTATAGAACTCTGGTAAGGCCGCATTTAGAGTATTGCGTGCAATTCTGGTCATCTCACTATAGGAAGGATGTCGAGGCTTTAGAGGGGGTGCAGAGGAGGTTCACTAGGATGCTGCCTGGATTAGAGGGCATGTGCTATCAGGAGAGGCTGGACAAACTTGAGCTCTTTTCTCTGGAGTGACGGAGGCTGAGGGGTGATCTGTTGGAAGTGTATAAAATTACGAGGGGCACAGATAGGGTGAACAAGCAATATCATTTTTCCCATTATTGAGCAATCCAATACCAGAGGGCATGTATTTCAGGTGAGAGGGGGTAAGAGACATGAGGGAAGTTTTCTTTTACTCAGAGAGTGGTGGATGCCTGGAATGCTTTGCCTGATAGGGTGGTGGAGGCAAATTCATTGGGGGCTTTTAAGAGGGGCTTGGATGGGCACATGAATGAGAGGAAAATGGAGGGAGGTGGGCATTCTGTAGGTAGGAGGGAATAGCTATGTCAGCACAACATTGTGGGCCGAAGGGCCTGTTCTGTGCTGTACTGTTCTATGTTCTAATGTCACCAGACCATGACGCAAGGGCACACGGACGCTGGGGGCGGGGGGTTCGGACGATGTCACTCTGGAGAGCGGTGTCATGTCCCTGGGTACAGCGACAATGCTGCTCAGATCTCACCCCACAACACAAACCTTTCTTCGCCTCTCTCCATTCCATGTTGAGGGTTTGTGGGGAGGAGAGGGGGGTGGGGGGTGGGGGGAGTTGGAGTAACGTGGCGGCCCAGGGAGGCTCACGGCCAGCCTTGGCGGAGGACCCCAGCCTCACCCATCAGGGCTCTGAGTGGAGCGGCAGTTCACACAGCACCCCTGCTCTAACTCACCCCGGGACACACACGGTCAAAGCCGGCAATGGAAGTCAATCAAAAGGATCAAATCCTTTCCCTCCTCGCACTTGTGTGAAGGCAAAATGCAGGTGACATCACTGCATATTTTTTCTCATTTTGTGAGCCAACTTTTGCCTTAATTTACAAATTATTTTTCATTCCAACATGTTAATGCCTCCCTGACTCTACAACAGTTAAACGACAATTTGTCCATTCGCTCAGTGTTAGCAACCCCGCGGCGCCCAGAGCAACGGGAACAACCCCGAAAGGTTCATTTTTAGTCGGTTTCTCAATCGGTCTGAGATGCCCGCAGCTCCCACCACAACCCACGCCCAGCTCTGGCGCAGGTTCACCTCCTCACGGGTGCTGGCTGACCCGCTGAGTGTTTCTAGCTAGCCTTCGCGTTCCTGCACGATGGTTCACAGTGCAGCCTCTCTCTCTCTCTCTGGGCACTGGGCATCCCCGCTTACCTCAACAGCCGCCTCATTCACGTCCCCGCAATCAAATCCACAGCTGGATGCGGGCAGGTGCTGGGTTGCACCAGCTTGCGTGGGATCGGGTCGGTTGTTATAAAACATTTGCAGAGCAAATAACAAAAAAAGGGAGGGGGTGCAGTTTAATGTTTGCTGGGACCGGGAGGAATGTGACAGGTGCCCGAGGTGGTTCCCCGGGCTTGCTGGCTCAAGAGTGAGAGGAGAGAGACCTCTTGCCGGGCAGGGTCCTCCTAGATGGGACCACGGCCTCCCTCTGCAGGGAGCCCCGGTGTACAAGGCACCGGTGGAAGCAGCCCCCCCCCCCCCCCCCCAATGCTCCCCAGCAGGCTCTCGGGTGCCCGGCCATACCACACGGGCAGCACCCCCCTCTCCCCCCACCTCCACCACCCCCCCCCCCCCCCACACACACACACAGCCACGGACACTTCATCCTGCCCGGGACGGATGGGGATATCAGCCGGGGATATCTCCCCGCTCAGCACCACACGGTTTCTTTCCAACACTGCTTGTATCTGAGACACACATCTCTTTCCCTTCTGCACCTCGGCTAAAGACAGACTGACACACACTCTGCATGGAGTCCGTCACTCTCCGTCCTGGAGTCCGTCACTCTCTCTCCTGGAGTCCGTCACTCTCTCTCCTGGAGTCCGACACTCTCTCTCCTGGAGTCCGTCACTCTCTCTCCTGGAGTCCGACACTCTCTCTCCTGGAGTCCGACACTCTCTCTCCTGGATCGGTCACTCTCTGTTCTGGAGTCCGTCACTCTCCACCTAGGAGTCCGTCACTCTCCACCTAGGAGTCCGTCACTCTCTGTCCGAGAATCCGTCACTGTCTGGCCAGGAGTCAGTCACTCTCCATTCTGGAGTCAGTCACTCTCTCTCCTGGATCGGCCAATCTCTGTTCGGGAGACTGTCACTCTCCAGCCAGAAGTCCGTCACTCTCTGTCCGGGAGTCTGTCACTTTCTGCTCTACAGTCGTCACTCTCCATTGTGGAGTTGCTCAATCTCTCTCCCGCCGTCCACCAGTCCCTTGTCCGTTTGCCAGCCACTTTCCCTCTCCTGGAGTCTCTGACTCTCTGTCCCGGAGCCAGTCACTCTCCCTCCCGCGCTGCCTCTGCGAGCAGGAGTAGGCGACAGGCTGCGCTGGAGCCCACGCCGCTGCGCCCGGAGCCAGTCACGCTTTGCCCTGTGGCCCCGTCACTCCGTCCCCAGCGCCAAACTTCTCGCAGTACTTCTGCAGAATGAGCTGAGTTCGGGGCATCACAGGATCCCGCGCCGGGGCTCAGGCTGCACCCTCCCGTCCAGCGGAGTTCACTCACCTGGGTGGTGTGGGCACTGGCATGCACAGCCCGCTGCCGCCCGGGATCCCGCGTCTGCCGGCTGCCGGCGCACTGCCCCAGCCACTCCACGGCGTCCCGGAGCACCAGGCTGTGCCGAGAGCAGCGCTCTGAGCCGGGGCGGGCGGCCGCGTAATACCCGCAGTAGGCCGCGCACCCACTACCGTAATACCTTCCGGCGATGGGAAAACCCGGGGCTATACTCCCTAATAGACGCGCACACCACTACCGTATTACTCCCAGTGAGGGGAAAACCATAGCACCGCGCCTTACAGACACGCACTGTATTAGAGTCACGCAGCACCCCTAGCCAGGCCCTTCGGCCCAACCGGTCCATGCCGACAACTATATCATAGAATCATAGAACAGTACAGCACAATACAGGCCTTTCGGCCCACAATGCTGTGTCGACCTTTAAACCTCGCCTCAGACCATCTAACCCCTTCCTCCCACATATCCCCCTATTTTAAATTCCTCCATATGCTTATCTAACAATCTCTTGAATTTGACCAATGTACCTGCCTCCAACACCGCCCCAGGCAGCGCATTCCATGCCCCAACCACTCCCTGGGTAAAAAAACCTCCCTCTGATATCATCTAGCTAGTCCCATTTGCCTGCGTGTGGCCCATATCGCTCGAAACCTTTCCTGTCCACGTACCTGTCCAAGTGCCTTTTTAAGTGTTGTTAATGTTCCTGCCTCAACCACTTCTTTGGCAGCTCACACGAAATGCTGGAGGAGCTCAGCAGGTCGGGCAGCATCTATGGAGGGAATTGGCGCCACTTGCATGGCGACACTTGCAGGCTGCCCCCAGAAACACTCTGCGCAGAAGATGCATTTCACTGTGTGTTTTCGACGTACATGTGACTAATAAAGATATTTTATCTTATCTCATAAATAAACAGTCGATGTTTCGGGTCGAGACCCTTCATAGATGTCGACTGTTTATTTCCCTCCATAGATGCTGCCTGACCTGCTGAGTTCCTCCAGCATTTTGTGTGTGTTGCTCCAGATTTCCAGCATCTGCAGAATCTCTTGTGTCTCCTCTAGAAGCTTCTATAAACTGACTGCACTCTGGGTGAAAAAGTTGCTTCCTGAGTTCCTATTAAATCTCTCCCCTCTCACCTTAAAGCTTTGTCCTCAAGTTCCTGATTTCCCAACTCAGGGAAAAGGACCGTGCGCATTCACCCTGTCTATGCCCGTCATGATTTCATAAACCTCTATAAGACACCCCTCATTCCCCTACACTCTAATGAAAACAGTCCAATCTGCTCAACCTCTCTCCATAACTCGGTCCTTCAAGTCCCAGCAACACCCTCGTAGATCTCCTCTGCACTCTTTCCAGCTTAATGGCATATTTCCTATCACAGTGTGACCAAAACTGACCACAATACTCCAAGTGTGGCCTCACCAACGTCTTGTACAACTTGCAACATAAAGTCCCGGCTTCTATACTCAATGCTCTGACTGCTGAAGGCCAGTGTGCTAAAAGCCTTCTTCACCACCCTCTCTACCTGTGACACTGCTTTCAGGGAACCATGTACCTAGGTTCTACAACACTCCCCGCCCGGGGGCCCTACTGCATTACTTCCAGAGATGGGGAAAACCAAGGTAATGCACCTAATAGTTGCACATCCTACTACTGATTTACTTTGAGTGATGGGAGGGGTGGAGGACAGAGTCATTCACTGAATAGAAGTGTTTCACACCACTATATTACTTCCAGAGATGGGGGAAAAGACAGCATAGTTCACCTTATGGACCCACACTGCCCCAACCTAATGCCTCTAGTACCAGAACAGGACGGCAAAGTAAATGCACCTAAATTCAGGTTGGAGGCTGGAGGAACAACACCTCATATTCCGCCATTGGGAGTCTCCAACCTGATGGCCTCAACATCAATTTCTCGGTGACCCCTCCCCTTCTTTTTCTTCCTCCCCCCCCCCCCCCACCAACTCCCACTCCTTTGTCTTCCCTTATTCCTGTGGCTCCCTTCTCCCGCCTTGATGACCCCGCCCATCTCCTCTCCTCCCCTCCCCCATCCTTAATTCCAGGGTCCACTGCCCTCTCCTGCCGGGTTCCTTCTTCTTCAGCCCTTTGCCTCTTCTACCCATCACCTCTCAGTTTATTGCATCTTCTCCCCCCCCTCCCCCACCCACCTATCTTCCCCCTCTCACCTGGACTCAGCCTATCACCTGAACTCACCTGTCCCCAGCCCGCGTGTGCTCCTCCCCCCCTCCCCCCTACGACCTTCTTATTCTGGCTTCTGCCCTCTTCCTTTCCAGTCCCGATGAGGGTCTCGGCCTGAAACGTCGACTGTTTATCTCCCTCCATGGATGCTGCCCGACCTGCTGAGTTCCTCCAGCACTTTTTGCGTCTTGCTCCAGATTCCAGCGTCTGCAGAATCTCTTGCGTCTCTGTCTTTAATATTTACCTGCAGTGTCCGGATATGTTCTTCAAAGCCAATAACATTGTAAAGGCTGCAATGTCGAAGCACAAAATGCAGAGATCTACAAGTGGAAGAAAGCCACATTATTGGTGGAAACGGCCTCAGATATGTACGTGACACCAGCTCACTTATCGGTAGCAGGCCACTGATGTCTCATTTGATGCATTAGTTGCGAAGTTAAAAGTAATTTCCACCCAGCAACCCCCAAAATACTTTGGAGTTACAAATTCAGCATGAAGGGAGATCTCATTGAAACCTATCGGATACTGAAAGGCCTGGATAGAGTGGATGTGGAGAGGATGTTTCCATTAGTAGGAGAGTCCAAGATCCGAGGGCACACCCTCGGAATAAAGGGACGTCCCTTTAAAACGGAGCTGAGGAGGAATTTCTTCAGCCAGAGGGCGGTGAATTCATTGCCACTTGTGGAGGCCAAGTCATTGGGTGTATTCAAGACAAAGATTGATAGGTTCTTGATTGGTAAGGGGGTTAAGGGTGACGGAGAAAAGACAGGAGAATGGGGTTGAAATAAAGATAAGCACTAGAGTCTGAATAAGGTTTCTGTCTCAAAGCACACAGAGTCACTAATTAGGTGTCTGGCTGCCACTAGATTGCTGCTGCTTTGTTAGCAGGAAGCCAACCAAAAGCAAGTGGAATTGGTCAAGTTGTGAGAAGAACGTGTTGTGATATGGTAGCAGCAAGAGGGTCTAGAACAAAAGGTTTATCGCTCCAAGGAGACCGGAGCATCCCGATACTGGCTGTGTGAGCTAGAGCATCGCAAAATCGGTTCTGCTGTACTTGAAGCATATGCCACCCCTTCTAAAGGAGAGGTGCCTAAAGCCGAGATGGAGTCTATGGAGTAAAGCTTCAAAGGGGAATTGGTGCGGAGAATGCAGTGACGAGAGTACAACAGCAAAGGGTGGCGAGCACAGAGACAGATTCCACGAGACAGCAAGGGTGCGCTGAGTGCAGTGGTCTCACCAAAGGCATCTGCCCAGACATCAGTCAGTATGGGACTGATGTGGATTAGGAACACGAGCTACCAGAAGATCGAGACTGAAGCTGAGACACAGGGCACAGGGATGTCATGAGAAGGTCTCAGAAGGGATGGCTCAGTGCCGCAGCTGATAGAGCTGCTGCCTCACAGCTCCAGCGATCCAGGTTCGATCCCGACCTTGGGTGCTGCGTAGAGTTTGCACGGTTTCCCTGCCTCTGTATGGACTTCTTCAGGTGCTCTGGTTTCCTCTGACATCCCAAAGACATGTGGATTGATGGGTTGGTTGGTCACTGTAAATTGTCCCCAGAGTGTAAGCGAAGGGTAGCATCTGGGGGAAGTTGATGGCAAACATGTGGAAAACAAAATGGGTTCGGGTATGATTAGTGTAAAAGGGTGGTTAATGGTCAGCAGGGACTCATTGGACCGAAGGGCCTGTTTCCATGCTGTATCTCTCTGTGGCTTTATGACTAAAATTAAAAGCGTGAAATGCCCTAAAATCAATGTCAATACAGCAGTACATATGTTCTTGAAACTAAGTGAATTATAAGTCGACATTAGTGAATGTAAGTTCTTAATGCAAATATTTCACCCACCTGCACAGGGTTTTAGTTCTACCACTTCTTTTAAAGAGGAAGTGGTGTCATACATTTGTGTTGTTATGTAGCTTGTGAGTGAGAAGCTGTACCATCTGGTTAACTTGGGAATATTAATGTTAGAGATCTGGAGGAGTACAAGGCTAAAAGGAAGGAACTTAAGAGATTAGGAGAGCCAGAAGGGGACATGAGATGACCTTGGCGGGCAGGATTAAGGAAAACCCCAAGGCGTTCTACAAGTATGTGAAGAGTAAGAGGATGAGATGCGAAAGGATAGGGCCTATCAAGTGCAGCAGTGGGAAAGTGTGTATGGATCTGGAAGAAATAGCAAAGGTACTTAATGAATACTTTAGGTCAGTATTCACCACGGAAAAAGATCTGGGTGATTGTAGTGGGGACTTGCAGTGGCCTGAAAAGCTTGAGCATGCAGATATCAGAAAAGAGGTGGTGCTGAAACTTTTGGAAAGCATCAAGTTAGATAAGTCGGCGGGACCGGATGAAATGTACCCCAGGTTGCTGAGGGAGGCGAGGGAAGAGGTTGCGGAACCTCTGACGATGATCTTTGTGCCATCCATGGAGACGGGAGAGGTTCCGAAAGATTGGAGGGTTGCGGATGTTGTTCCCTTACTCAAGAAGGGGAGTAGGGACAGCCCAGGAAATTATAGACCGGTGAGTCTTACCTCAGTGGTTGGTAAGCTGATGGAGAAGATCCTGAGAGGCAGGATTTATGAACATTTGGAGAGGTATAATATGATTAGGAATAATCAGCATGGCTTTGTTAAGGGCAGGTCCCGCCTTATGAGCCTGATTGAATTTTTTGAGGATGAGACTAAGCACATCGATGAGAGCAGAAGATGTAGTGTCTCTGGATTTCAGCAAGGCGTTTGACAAGGTACCCCATGCGAGGCTTATGGAGAAGGTGAGGAGACATGGGATCCAAGGGGACATTGCGATGTGGATCCAGAACTGGCTGGCCCACAGAAGGCAAAGAGTGGTTGTTGAGGGGTCGTATTCTGAGTGGAGGTCGGTGTCCAGTGGTGTACCTCAGGGATCTGTACTGGGACCCTTACTATTTGTGATTTTTATAAATGACCTG
Source organism: Pristis pectinata (assembly GCF_009764475.1). Taxonomy (NCBI): domain Eukaryota; kingdom Metazoa; phylum Chordata; class Chondrichthyes; order Rhinopristiformes; family Pristidae; genus Pristis; species Pristis pectinata. Next base: position 46,907,436 of record NC_067418.1, on the reverse strand, counting down.
GATGAGGAAGTGGAGGGGTGGGTTAGTAAGTTTGCAGATGACACGAAGGTTGGGGGTGTTGTGGATACTTTGGAGGGCTGTCAGAGGTTACAGAGGGATATAGATAGGATGCAGAGTTGGGCTGAGAAGTGGCAGATGCAGTTCAACCCAGATAAGTGTGAAGTGGTTCATTTTGGTAGGTCAAATATGTTGGCCGAATATAGTCTTAATGGTAGGACTCTTGGCAGTGTGGAGGATCAGAGGGATCTTGGGGTCCGAGTCCATAGGACACTCAAAGTGGCAGCGCAGGTTGACTCTGTGGTTAAGAAGGCATATGGTGTATTGTCCTTCATCAATCGGGGAATTGAATTTAGGAGCCGAGAGGTATTGTTGTAGCTATATAGGTCCCTGGTCAGACCCCACTTGGAGTATTGTGCTCAGTTCTGGTCGCCTCACTACAGGAAAGATGAGGAAGCCATAGAGAGGGTGCAGAGATTTACAAGGATGCTGCCTGGGATGCAGAGCATGCCTTATGAAAACAGGTTGAGGGAACTTGGCCTTTTCTCCTTGGAGAGTCGGAGGATGAGGGGGAACCTGATAGAGGTGTATAAGACGATGAGAGGTATTGATCGGGTAGATAGTCAGAGGCTTTTCCCCAGGGCTGAATTGGTGGCCGCAAGAGGACATAGGTTTAAGGTGCTGGGGAGTAGATATAGAGGAGATGTCAGGGGAAAACTTTTTTCTGAGTGGTGTGTGTGTGGAATGGGCTGCTGGCAATGGTGGTGGAGGCGGATACGATAGGGTCTTTCAAGAGACTGTTAGATCAGTATATGGAGCTGAGTGAAATAGAGGGCTATGGGTAAGCCTAGTAATTTCTAGGGACATGTTCAGCACAGCTTTGTGGGCCGAAGGGCCTGAATTGTGCTGTAATTGTTCTATGTTCTATTGTACTTAGCATGCTCCAAGTGTGGAGAGTCCACGGCCAAGGCTGCGTCCTCAGCCCTCCACTCTACTCCCTATATACTCATCCCACGAGATTCTGCTCTAACTCCATCTACAAGTTTGCAGATGATACCACTGTAGTGGGCCGTATCTAAAATAATGAGGAGTTGGAGTACAGGAAGGAGATAGAGAGCTTAGTGACATGGTGTCATGACGATAACCTTTCCCTCAATGTCAGCAAAACAAAAGAGCTGGTCATTGACTTCAGGAAAGGGGGCGGCGTACATACACCTGTCTACATCAATGGTGCTGAGGCTGAGAGGGTTGAGAGCTTCAAGTTCCTAGAGGGAAACATCACCAATAGCCTGTCCTGATCCAACCACATACACGTCACGGTCATGAAAGCTCACCAGTGCCTCTACTTCCGCAGGAAGCTAAAGAAATTTGGCCTGTGCCCTTTGACACTCACCAACTTTTATCGATGCACCATAGAAAGCATCTTATTTGGATACATCGCAGCTTGGTACGGCAATTGCTCTGCCCAGGACCGCAAGAAACTGCCAAGAGTTGTGGACACAGCTCAGCACATCATGGAAACCAGACTCCCCTCCATGGACTCTGTCTACACTTCCCACTGCCTTGATGAAGCAGCCAGCATAATCAAAGACCCCACCCACCCGGGTCATTCTCTCTTCTCTCCTCTTCCATCAGGTAGAAGATACAGGAGCCTGAGGGCACGTACCACCAGGCTCAAGGACAGCTTCTATCCCATGGTGATAAGACTATTGAATGGTTCCCTTACATGATGAGTTGGACTCTTGACCTCACAACCTACCTTGTTATGACTTTGCTACCTGCAATGCACTTCCTCTGCAGCTGTGACACTTTACTCTGTACTCTGCTATTGTTTTTACCCTGTACTACCTCAATGCACTGTGCAATGAACTGATCTGTAAGAACAGTATGCAAGACAAGTTTTTCACTGTTCCTCGGTACAAGTGGCAACAATAAACCAACACCAATACCACAATTAAGATGTGTTTGCTTGATGCTCATGTGAGCTTGTTATATTACACAACACAATGCAGGAAGGACCCAATATTCCACAGTACTTAATGTATCCATGTCAGGCATTACTTTGTCACCTAAAACAAAGCAGCTGAGAATTGACTAACAAAAGGAAGGGTTTAGAAGCTGCAGGTTGAGATATATTCGTTCACCTTTCATGCTGACTGCATCCATCATAATATAAGTAGGAAATGATAGAAATACTCAGCAGGACAAGTGGAGAGAAGTATCATGAACTTGAAAGCATTAACCCTTAGGTTAACACTTTCAAGTTGATGATACTTCTCTCCACAGAAGCTGCCTGACCTGTTGAATATTCCCAACAATTTTTTGTTCTTGGTTTCAAAATGTTCATCAGCAGTTTGCAGTTGTCTTTGTCAGGACTGACTGTGTTGAACAAGTTAGATTGTGCACCCTACAGAGGTGCTATTGGTATTGGTTTATTATTGTCACTTGTACCGAGGTACAGTGAAAAACTTGTCTTACAAACCGATCGTACAGGTCAATTCATTACACAGTGCAGTTACATTGAGGTAGTACAGAGTGCATTGATGTAGTACAGGTAAAAACAATAACAGTACAGAGTAGTGTTACAGCTACAGAGAAAGTGCAGTGTAATAAAGTGCAAGGTCACAACAGGGTAGACAGTGAGGTCATAGTCCATCTCATTGTATAAGGGAACCGTTCAATAGTCTTATCACAGTGGGGTAGAAGCTGTCCTTAAGCCTGGTGGTACGTGCCCTCAGGCTCCTGTATCTTCTACCCGATGGAAGAGGAGAGAAGAGAGAATGTCCCGGGTGGGTGGGGTCTTGGATTATGCCGGCTGCTTCACCAAGACAACGAGAGGTAAAGACAGAATCCAAGGAGGGGAGGCTGGTGTCCGTGATGCGCTGGGCTGTGTCCACAACTCTCTGCAGTTTCTTGCGGTCCTGGGCAGAGCAGTTGCCGTACCAAGCCGTGATAATTAAGTGCTTGTAAGTGGGCATGGGGTTGCCAGCTGGTATCCTAAAGACCAATGTTGCCCCGATCTCTCCTGTGCTTGCTGATTCACATTGATCCCTGCCTCATTTTTAGATTCTCCTTGCTCTTAAACCCCTTTGCAACCTATCGCTATAAGCCTGTGTAATATAAGCCTGTAACTCTATCTCTGTGAGGGCTCCAACTCTACAATATCTCCGGTATCTGTGTGCCTCCAGTTCTGTCATCTTGAGTGCCCCTGATCGTAATCGCTCCGACCTCATGGCTTTTCTTTCAGCTGCATTGGCCTCGTTTTGCCCTGGAACTCCCCCCTCCCACTCCGAGAAAGAAACCGTGTTCCTCTCCACTTGGTAATATAGTGAATATCTGTTGAAGCCATCTCAGCGTCAATCGCCACTCTCTGCTGCCATCTTCTCTTCAGGACATCTTGGTGCCTTTTGTTCATCTGCCCTATTGTCACCTTTCAGAGACACAGAGACATATTGGAGATAAACACCCCCTTTGGCCCCATGAGTCTGCTCAGACACTAATCCCACATTAACCCCATTTTATTCTCCCCCATTCCTGTCAACACTGCCCAGATTCCGCCACTCGCCTGCACACTAGGGACAACTTACAGCGGCCAATTAACCTACCAACCTGCACATCTTTGGGATGTGGGAGGAAACCGAGGGGGCCGGGGGTGGGGGGTAACCCACACGGTCACAGGGAGAACGTGCAAACTCCGCACAGACAGCACCCCGAAGTCAGGATCGAACCCGGGTCGCCAGAGCTGTGCGGCTGTGACCCTACTAGCTGAGCCCTCGCTTGTTTGATAATGCTCATTTGAAGAAACTTCGCATTGAATGCGTTGCATGATTGCAGGATGCTTTGCTGCTCTGCAAGGAGCTAGTATGGACTCAATGGGCCCAGTGGCCTTATTTTGCACCCTATGATTCTTCTTCATGTGGTTCAGGTGAGCTGGGGAACCCTATCCTAGGAATCCTTTCATTCCTCAAAACCAACGAGAAACTAGACTTGAAAATCATGCAACAGCTATTACCTTATTAAAATAGAACCACCTAATGTTGTGATGTTCCCCACAAAATGCATGACTCAAGTGAAGAGTTGAAACACATGGACAAGCAGGGATTTCAGTTGGACTGACTGGGGTATGGAGAGGATTAACTGGCTGCAAAGCCAGGTTTTTGGACTTGTTCTCCATTGTGTAACTCCAGCCTAAAGTCTTTGTTTGTGTACATGAGCTTGGCAGCATTGCCCTGGAGACCTACTGGCTTCCAATACTCAGCGAGAAGACTCACTCACCAAGAAGGCCACTTGAGCCATATCCAGGGAAGCGTCAGCTGCTTGGAAATTCAACCTCAATATGTCCTGGAGAGGAAAATACCACCTAATGTATCAACTACGCTTCAGAACCAGAACCAGATTTATTATCACTGACTCATATGACATGAAATTTGTTGTTTTGTGGCAGCAGTATAATGCAGAGACATAAAGTGAATATAACTTACAAAAATAAATAAATAGTGCAAAAGAGGAATAATGAGGCAGTGTTCATGGGTTCATGAACCATTCAGAAGTCTGACGGCGCAGGGGAAGAAGCTGTTCCTGAAACATTGAGTGTGGGTCTTCAGGCTCCTGTACCTCCTCCTCAATAGAGTAACAAGAGGAGGGCACTTCCCGGATGGTGAGGACCCTTTGTGATGGATGCCACCTTCCTGAGGCACCGCCTCTTGAAGATGTCCTCGATGGCGGGGAGGGGTGTGCCCGTGATGGAGCTGGCTGAGTCTACAACCCTCTGCAGCCTCTTACGATCCTGCGCATTGGAGCCTCCATACTGCAACTAGTCAGAACCAGTTTTTATGCAGCGTGATCCTGCCTGAAAAGATGATGGAAATTGATCTGAGACGATGATCAGAACACAATTAATTGAGTACCCCAAATTCTTAATAAAGAAAGCTTTGGTTTGTAATGGACAAAGAATATTGAACTGGGACTACTTGGATACTTCTCGACAGCTCTGATAAGATAGGTCTAATGGTTTCCTTTTGTGCTGTTACATGTTGTGATTTTGTGTGTTAGGTATCCAAGACATTATGCCCAGAGTATGTAGGATTGGGTGTGCATTATACACTTGAAGCAATATGGCATCTTAATTAAATATGGCAGACATGGTAGTGTAGCGGTTAGTGTAATGCTTTATAGCGCCAGCGACCCCGGTTCAAATCCGGCCGCTGTCCGTAAGGAGTTTGTACGTTCTCCCCGTGTGTCTGCGTGGGTTTCCTCCGAGTGCTCTGGTTTCCTCCCACATTCCAAAGACGTACGGGTTAGGAAGTTGTGGGTGGGCTATGTTGGCGCTGGAAGTGTGGCGACACTTGCGGGCTGCCCCCAGAAGGCTCTACGCAAAAAGATGTATTTCACTGTGTGTTTCGACGTACATGTGACTAATAAAGGTATCTTAAAGCCGCTGGCCAGATCGTCCAACCCGGTGAATGGCTCAGACCCATCCATCCAAGCGAGCGTTCCAGGACTCAGGAACAACGCACAGGTGGTCAGCATGCTGAAGGAGCAAAACCGGCAGCTCACCAAGGTGAGGGAGACGCAACGTGTTCAAACCCTCGAGCGTGTCGCCCATTCCCAGCTGGGTGTATCCCAACTCTACTTGCCCTCTGTGGTTCCCGGAGTAACCTCCCCGACAAAAAGTCCTGCCCTGGATCTTTTAGCAGCGCACGAAAAGCTGCAGAGACTCAGCGGGTCAGGCAACATCTACGGAGAGAAATTGACAATCGACGTTTCAGGTCAAGACCCTTCATCAGGAAGAGGGCAGAAGCCAGAATAACAGTTGGGGGGAGGGGGTGGGTAGGTGAATCCAGGTGAGGGGGGGGGGGTGATCGGTTGGCGAGGGGAGGGGGGGAATGGTGTCAGAAGCTGGGAGGTGATAGGTGGAAGTGACAAAAGGGCTAAAGAAGACGGAATCTGATGGGAGGGGAGAGTGGATCCTGGAATAACGGGTAGGAGGTGAGGAGAACCGGAGGCAGGAATGTGTGGGTGACAGGCGGACTGAGAGGGTGGGGGATGGAAAAGAGAAGGGGTGATGGGGCCGGTGGGATAAGGGAAGACAAAGGAGGGAACAGAGGGGAAGGGTTACCTGAAGTTAGAAGTCACCTAATATTCCGCCTTGGTAGTCTCCAACCTGATGGCATGAACGTCGACCTTTCCAACGTCCGATGACCACTGTTTGGTCGCCCTGTTGTAGGAAAGACATGGTTAAACCGGAAAGCGTGCAGAAGAGATTTGAGGATGTTGCCAGGACTAGAGGGCCTGAGTTATAGGGGGAGGATGGCCAGGCTGGGTCTTTATTCCTTGGAGCGTAGGAGAATGAGGCGCGATCTTATGGAGGTTTATAAAATCATGAGGGGCACAGGTAAGGCGGACGATAAGTCTTTTCCCCAGGGTAGGGGAGTCGAAAACTCGGGAGCATGGATTTAGGGTGAGAGGGGAAAGATTTAAAAGGGGCAACTTTTTCATGCAGAGGGTGGTGAGTGTATGGAACGAGCTGCCAGAGGAAGTAGGTGAGGCAGGTACGACAGTGTCAGTTAAGAAGCACTCGGATAGGTACATGGAGGGGCGGGGCTAGGAGGGATATGGGCCGAATGCAGGAAAGTGGGACTAAGTGGGTGGGGACCGTGGCTGGCATGGACTGGTTGGGCCGAAGGGTCTGTATCCATGTTGTATTGCTCTATGATCTTATCTTACATCAGTAGCAAGGATGTAATCTACAGTCCCAACATCCAAATGTCTAGTAAACTGGATAAAATCATTAAAATGTTCAAACCCAAGGACGGATGTAGAAAAATCAAGAAATGATAATTACCTGCAGAAATGATTACAAACTGAAGGTTGGTCCATTGATTACCACAATTTTAGCCCATTAAGTCTAAAAACAGCTTGAAGCTTGGTGTACAAAGGAAGTTTATTGCCCTTCTGTAATGTCACTTTGCAGCTGGCAACTGCAGACAGCTGAACATTATCCACGGTTTCATCACAAGGGCATTCAGTTTCGCTTTTTCCAAAATGAGATCCTGTGGCGTTGTCTCATCCAAGCAACCCTCTGCTCCGAGTTCTGTCTGCTCCAATCCCATTGTAAAACGAGGCTGCCGAGAGGCATTTTCATCCTACCTATGGGAATCTGCCTCGAAGAGGTGGGAAGGGGGAGGTTACCATGGAGACCTGGGCTCAGTAGTATCTTTTGGGAGTCATTTATCTGTAGCTTCCACTTTGCAATCCCCTCCCTTCCCCCCAAATGAGGGAGGGTGCGCTGTGAGTTTTGTGGGAATGAGATATTTTGGTGTCTGCTCCTTGCTTTGTCCGGAGTTTTTTTGAATGAACTGCATGCATTAACCAGACTCTACACACACCCCCGCCCTATCATTTGCCCTCCCTCTACTACTAGTGACTGAATCGCTCCTGCCTCCCCTACCCATGATGTGATAAAGTGCACTCACTCTTCTCCGGTCTCACTTCAGAACCTTCTCAGTCTTTTCAGCCACCTTTCTGGAATGACGGACTTGACATTGCCGCCCCCGCCTATTTGACGCCTTTTGTACGCTGCCAGACAAAAGTTACAATTATGCACAGAAGCTTAATGCCTGGTTTGGAAAGCGGAGTATGTATATTTTTACAAGGAAACGCTCTGATCCTGTCAACCTTCTTGCATCAAAACCTTTTTCAAACAAATGGCTTCCTGCTTTGCCGATGCGAGGTTCCCCACGGTCTGGTGTTCAGCTGCAAAGATGTGACATCAGCAGCGCAGGTCACAACACGAGGGTTTTACTGTGCACTCCATCTGGGGCTCTGCGCATAAATGATGAGTGTCAGTGTTTGATGACACCGAAGCAAGTGTAGTGACATACTGCCAGAAAGGCGGCAGATGGCTAAAAGGGGATGTAAATAGGGTGAGTGATCAGGCAGAGAAATGACTGAAGCTTTAAAATGTAGAGAGGCAAGCAGAAACCAGTAATAAATCATGACGATCCTTGTTAGAAGTTAAGAGGTGTCAGCTGTGGGCCAGTGAGCGCTCTTGCCTCTGAAGCAGAAGGCCGCAGAACTCACGTCGGGGACTCAAACACATGGGGCGGCTCAGTGGCACGGCAAGTAGAGCCACTGCCTCACGGCACCAGAGACCTGGGTTCGATCCCGACCTCCGGCGCCATCTGTGCGGAGCTTGCACGTTCTCCCCGTGACTGCGTGGGTTTCCCTCCTCCCGACACACTCAAAGATGTGCCAGTAGGTGGGTTAATTTGCCACTGTAAACTGTCCCTGGTGTGTAAATGAGTGGTAGAATCTGGGGGGAGTTGATGGGATTGCGGGGAGAATGAAAAAATGGGATTAGTGTAGCGTAGCGGTTAGCGCCAGTGACCCGGGTTCAATTCTCGCTGCTGTCTGTAAGGAGTTTGTACGTTCTCCCCGTGTCTGCCTGGGTTTCCCCCGCGTGCTCCGGTTTTCTCCCACATTCCAAAGACGTATGGGTTAGGAAGTTGTGGGCATGCTATGTTGGCACCGGAAGCGTGGCGACACTTGCGGGCTGCCCCCAGCACACACTATGCAAAAGATGCATTTCACTGTGTGTTTCGATGTACATGTGACTGATAAAGATATCTTAAACAAAAATTTCGGCAGGGCTTGGGTCATTGAGTGGCGAGCCCTCCCGCTAAAGGGGCAGGCTGGAGTTTAAGGATCTGATTGGCTGGTGGGTGGGAGGTTGGAGGTTTCCCATCAAGAGGGAAATACAGTAAAACTCCGATAATCCAGCATGCTCAGAGCTTGGGTGGTGCCGAACGAGTGGATTTTATGGATTATTGGATGTTATCTCTATGAATAGCCCCATGCACTTTTAATTGGCAACTTCTTTTAGATGCTACACAGTATATTATAATAAACATTCTAGTGAACCAGATAAGTTTAAAGGGAGTGTAGGAACTGGGGCCCGGTGAATGGGGATGGAGATCACCTGGTGAACCAGATTGGTACTGGTATTGGTTTATTACTGTCACTTGTACTGATGTACAGTGAAAAGCTTGTCTTACAAACTGATCGTACAGGTCAAGTCATTACACAGTGCAGTTACATTGAGCCCATTGAGATCCCGAACCATTTGTACTTCCAAATCGTCTGACGGAGGAGGACTGTTGCAGTTTTACTCTACTGGCAGCTATGGGACTAATGTTGAACCAGTTCTTGGGTCAAGTAATCCAGCTGGTAACCTCAGTTAACGTTTCAGTACAGCATTGAAAGAGCGCCGTACGGTTAGAGGTTCATAGTAGTTCTCCGTTGCATTCAGTAGTAACAGTGCAGTATAATCTGCCTTTGAAACTCAGCTTCATTGACGCCAGGAACTGCAGCTGAGAACCAGGGATCCATACATAGCTTCACTACATTGCATCGTTGGTGGAAGAAACCGAGGGGAGATTTCTGCCCTCTTGGCTAATACTTTAATCCATCTGCCCCCAAGAAAGTACCTCAACGAAGAGCACGGGATTTCACCTGGTGCCCTGGGAAATATTTACCTCTTGCCCTGCATCACGAATCCAACCATTTAGTTCCTTCTACTTCACAGATGCCCATGGGCTCAGATCCAGCTGCTCAGATCCAGCTGCTGCGACTTCCACCATTTCAGCACCGACATATTTTGCTCATGATGACAAGAGATCAGATCTCTTTATTAGTCACATGTACTGTACATGGAAACACACAGTGAAATGCATCTTTTTGCGTCGAGTGTTCTGGGAGCAGCCCGCAAGTGTCCGCCACGCTTCCGCGCCAGTGTAGCACGCTCCACAACTTCCTACACCGTACGTCTTTGGAATGTGGGAGGAAACCGGAGCACCTGGAGGAAACCCACGCAGACACACGGGGAGAACGTACAAACTCCTTACCGACGGTGGTTGAAATTGAACCCGGGTTGCTGGCGCTGTAAAGGCATTATGCTAGTTTCCATCATTGCAAGTTTTCTCATTCTTAAAGCAGCCAGCCTCCCTAGTAGTCCCTCAGGATGGAAGGTCACTTGTGCCACTCCGGTTCTGTGGGTTCTGAGGCGGCTAATAGGTCAATGTGGGACGTGCAGACTCTTGTTGTGGGTGAAGCAGGAGGTGCCTTTTGGTTCTGGGGTAGTTCGTGCAGTTGACGCTGGGCTCCTCTATGCTTCTGATGCACTCAAAAGGTTTCCAATACCAACCAGAGTGCTCCTTCTTTGAGCAGGGGCCAGAGATTCCCAGGAATTGGTGGGGATGTTTGCATTTCTTCAAAGGAAGTTTTAAGCCCAGTCCTGAAGAAGGGTCTGACCTGAAACGTTGACCACCTGCTTTTCTCCAACGGATGCTGCCTGGCCTGCTGAGTTCCTCCAGCATCATTGGTATTGGTTTATTATTGTCACTTGTACCGAGGTACAGTGAAAAACTTGTCTTGCATACTGATCGTACAGGTCAATTCATTACACAGTGCAGTTACATTAAGTTAGTACAGAGTGCATTGATGTAGTACAGGTAAAAAACATCGTGTTTTTTCATCTGGATTCCAGACACCTGAAGTCCTTTGTTTCTCTCTCTTTAAGCACATCATTGAATCATTTCCTCCATTTGCCTGGTAATCTCCTCCCAGACAGAGCTCGGAAAAAGCATCTATTTTGGGAGTCCGATGTCAGGCATGTGAACGATGTGGTCTGCCCAATGGAGTCAGCTGAATGTTATTAGAGATGGGAATGCAGGGGATAGTGATCTGCGAGAGGATACTGATGCTGTGTCACCTACCTTTCCGAGGTTGTAGAGGGTTTTATATTAAGCATGTAAAGAGATCTACAAATCCTGAAAGGTGGGCAGATAATTTAAGAAAAAATATCTCAAAGGTGAAAAACACGATGATGCTGGAGGAACTCAACAGGCCAGGCAGCATCCGTGGAGAAAAGCAGTCGGTCAAACGTTTCGGGGTCAGGACATCTTGGGAGATTCCTTAACTTCACTTTCGTTCCTCTCACTTTCTGCAGACCAAGGGCGTAGCTATGGGCACTCGCATGGGCCCCAGCTATGCCTGCCTCTTCGTTGGTTACGTTGAACAGTTTCTGTTCCAAGCCTACTCCGGCCCCATTCCTCGAGTCTTTCTCCGCTATATCGACGACTGCATTGTGCCATCTCTTGCACTTGTTACAACTCGACAGTTTCCAGAAATTTCGCCACAAGTTTTCACCCTGCTCTCCAACTCACTTGGACTATCTCTGACAACCTCTCTCTCCTTCCTCAACCTTTCCATCTCCATCTCAGGAGATACCTTATCCACTGACATCTGCCTTGTTCCATATCTTGAAGGTGGATGGTTTCCACTCAAGCTGCCCTGACAGCCGTGGTGAATGATCATTCGTCAACATATGGAATGGTATGTATTAACAGAACCTGCAGAGAGTGGTGACACAGCCCCAGTCCATCACAGGCTCGTAACTTCCTCCCACCCAGTCATCTACACAGTGCAGACACAAGAGTCCGCCGCTGCCGGAATCTGGACCGACAAACAACCTGAACTCGACGGTTCGAGCAGCACCTGAGGGAGGAAGGAATTGTCGACCGTTTCGGGTCAGAACCCTGCATCAGACGGGGTCATTAACCGTGGCCTTGTCATGGTGCGTTGCTTTCAGGAAGGCCGACGGTATTGTCACAGACGCCTGGCACCCCGGCCATTTCCTTTCTCTCTTCTACCTTCAGGGAGAAGATACAGGAGCTTGAAAGCCTGGACAACCAGACTCAAGAACAGCTTCTTCCCCACTGCTGTCAGACTTCTGAACCAATCACCTCTCTCACATCCCCTTCCTGGTGGTGCTGCCGACGTTCTCGGAACCCTTTAATGCTACCTCTTCTGTTATTGTCACTTTAGCATTTCTTTCTGTGTTACTTCAGTTTGCATGACAACCTTTGCACCATTCTGCTGTTTTGTGCTCACCACAGTGTTATTGTAGTGCAGGCGGGAGGGATTAAGTGTGATTAGTTTATTTAGTTTGGCACACATCACAGGCCCAAGGGCCTGTTCTCTGCTGTACTGTTCGATGTTCTGTGTTCTGTTGAGGGCTGTGGGGAATTGGAGAAGTTGATAAGATAAGATCCCTTTATCAGTCACACGTACATTCGAAACACACGGTGAAATGCATCTTTTTGCGTAGAGTGTTCTGGGGGCAGCCTGCAAGTGTCACCGCGCTTCCAGCGCCAACATAGCACGACCACAACTTCCTAACCCAAACATCTTTTGCAATGTGGGAGGAAACCGGAGCACCCGGAGGAAAACCCAAGCAGACACAGGGAGAACATAAAAACTCCTTACAGACAGCGCAAGAATTGACTACAGCTCTGCCTTCAATACAATAATCCCAAGCAAGCTTGTCACCAAAACTGCGAGACCTAGGGCTCAACACCTCCCTCTATAACTGGATCCTTGACTTTCTAACAAACAGACCGCAATCAGTGAGGATAGGCAGCAATACCTCCGGCATGATTATTCTCAACACTGGTGCCCCACAAAGGCTGTGTCCTCAGCCCTCTACTCTACTCTACTCCTACATACTCATGCCTGTACGGCCAGATTCTGCTCTAACTCCATCCACAGTTTGCAGATGATACCACCATTGTAGGCCGTATCTCAAACAGCGATGAGTCAGAGTACAGGAAGGAGATAGAGAGCTTAGTGGAATGGTGTCATGACAACAACCTTTCCCTCAATGTCAACAAAAAAAAAGAGCTGGTCATTGACTTCAGGAAAGGGGGCAGTGTACATGCACCTGTCTACATCATGGTGCTGAGGTCGAGAGGGTTGAGAGCTTCAAGTTCCTGGAGTGAACATCACCAACAGCCTGTCCTGGTCAAATCATGTAGGTGCCATGACCAGGAAAGCTTACCAGCGCCTCTACTTCCTCAGGAGGCTAAAGAAATTCGGTTGTCCCTATGACACTTACCAACTTTTATTGATGCACCATAGAAAGCATCCTATCTGGATGTATCACAGCTTGGTATGGCAACTACTCTGCCCAGGACCGCAAGAAAACTGCAGAGAGTTGTGGACACAGCCCAGCACATCATGGAAACCAGACTCCCCTCCATGGACTCTGTCTACACTTCCCACTGCCTTGATGAAGCAGCCAGCATAATCAAAGACCCCACCCACCCGGGTCATTCTCTCTTCTCATCCAGGTAGAAGATACAGGAGCCTGAGGGCACGTACCACCAGACTTAAGGACAGCTTCTACCCCACTGTGATAAGACTATTGAATGGTTTCCCTTATACGATGAGATGGACTATGACCTTACAATTCTACCTTGTTGTGACCTTGCACTTTATTACACTGCACTTTCTCTGTAGCTGTGACACTTTACTCTGTACTGGTTATTGTTTTTACCTGTACTACATCATGCACTCTGTACTAACTCAATGTAACTGCACTGTGTAATGAATTGACCTGTACGATCCGTATGCAAGACAAGTTTTTCACTGTACCCTCGGTATAAGTGACAATAAATAAACCAATACCAATTGAACCCAGGTCGCCGGCGCTGTAATAGCGTTACGCTAACCGCTACACTACCGTGCCTGCCCTTCAAGAGCTGTAATCAGCAAAGTTATGGATGGAGGTAAAAAAAACAATTGGTGTTGGGCAGAGCCTTTCTCTTGGTCACAGACCACAAGCCCGTGTGAACAATTCTTGCTGCTAAGGTCAGCAACGGGTCAAGAATGGAAAGTTGGGCCATTCTTTGAACTTGATAGAATTACATGATCAATGGTAAAAATTCAAAACAAGATGCTATTGCAGATGCATTGTCAAGGTTACCAAATGGGAATTCAGATACAGGATGTGAATGCACGGGCTTCACACTGACAATAGAAGAAGTTGATTTTCCAGTTTTTGGCTACGGAGACAGTCAAGAAGCACAAAACAACACCTGTGGGGGTGTGAGAAAGCATGAAAAGGTAGGACTGAATCAGGCCAAGGCCAGGCCAAGTGTGTGGACTGGACCAGACCAAGGCCAGGCCAAGTGTGTGGACTGGACGAGAGTCAATGGAGTTGTCAACAGAACAGGGATGTTGAAAATGGGGATCCAGAGTTGTCAGCCCAGCTGTGCTGAGAGGGCAGATTTGGAAGAGTTTCACTCTGAACATTCTGCGACAGATGGCTGTGGATAGATGTTTAGTTCATTGGCTGGGATGAGATGAAGATGGTGAACAGTAAGCAAATGAGAGCACTATCTGTCAAGATTGTAAAGTGAAGCCAGCAAAGTGGCCAATGAGACTTTTCCAAAGGGTACCGACTGATTAATGTGAGAAAGGGGTTGGTAACTGCTTGTCCTCGTCGATAGTCAGTTGAAATAGGCCAAAATGAAACACGTTGGGTCCTGTACTACGACACAGCTTCCTATCGAAGAACTGAGATTCATTTTCTCATGTCATGGCTCACTAGAGGAGCTAATCTCAGATCATGGCTCCCAGTTTCAATTATTTCTGTTTGAGTGCTTTATGGAACAAAATGGTACTAACTACACACCTCTGCCACCATCTCATCCAGAATCAAATGGTACAGTGGAGATGTGAGAAACTGTCGAGCAGTGTTGAAGAAGAATGTATTACAGGAGCTGCCCAAGTATAACAAGGAGACATCAATCTGTAAACTGTTTGCTGATGTACAGAACAATGTTACATTCCATAACTGGTTGCCCTCCTGCTGAGTTACCAATCAGGAGTGTCAGAAACAGAGAACAGTGCAACAAGGCCCACAATGTTGTGCTGAACTTATTAAAGTAGTATTTAAATGCCCAACTAAAACTAATCCCTTCTGCTGACACAGGTCCAGATCCGCCCGCCCCCCATTCTCTGCACATTCATGTGCGTATCTAAGAACGCTCTTCAACCACCCTTATTATATCTGCCTCCACAAACCCACCCCTGGCAGCAACATTCCAGCAGCCACCATTCCTAAGAGACGCTTAACAAAGCGTGCCCCACACATCTCCTTTGAACTTACCCCTCTCACCTTAGACGCATGCCCTCCTCTGGGAAAAGATACTCAGGCTGTCTACTCTATGCTTCTTCCATAATCTTAACCTCTATCATGTCTCCCTCAGCCTATGCCGCTCCAGAGAAAACAACCCAAGTTGTCCGAACCTGCTCTTAGGATACAAGTGCCCTCTAATCCAGGCAGTATCCATGGTAAAGCCTTTCTGCTCCAAGCATCTACGTCCTTCCTATAATGGGGCAACTAGAACTGAATGCAATATTCCAGATGCGACCTAACCAGAGTTTTATAAAGCTGCAACATAACCTCCTGACTCTTGAACTCAATTCCTCGACTAATAAAGGCAAGCATGTCATATGCCTTGATATTTCAAATATTTATCTATCTCCACCTTACATATATGCAATGATCCAGCCTCCACCACCCTTGCGGGCAGAGAATTCCAGAGGTTCACCACTCTCCGAAAGAAGGAACTTCTTAGTCTTAAATGACTGATCCCTTGGTTTGTAAGCATGTTCCCTTGTCCGTGACTCTCCCACTGGTGGAAACATCTCAATATCTACCCTGTCAAGTCTTGTTGTATCTTGTCCAATGTTGCTTGAAGATCTTCAGTGATGATTTGACACCATAAGGTAGTTTTGTGTGAGAATACACGTCCTCACCTGTGAAAGAGTCTTCAATGATGGGACAAAGTTACAAAATAGGGTTTAAAAATTCATTTAAAACTGGGGTGCATGGGAATTTCTTCTGCAGAGAGTGGTGAATCTCTGGAATTCTGTACCCCAGGAATTCAGTATCTCATGGGCAGGCATAGTACTGTAGCGGTTAGCGTAACACTATTGCAGCGCCAGCGACCCGGGTTCAATTCCCGCTGCTCTCTGTAAGGAGTTTGTACGTTCTCCCCGTGTCTGCGTGGGTTTCCTCTGGGTGCTCCGGTTTCCTCCCACATTCAAAGATGTACGCGTTAGGAAGTTATGGGCATGCTATGTTGGCAACGGAAGTGTGGTGACACCTGCGGGCTGCCCCCAGAACACTCTACGCAAAAAGATACATTTCACTGTGTGTTTTGATGTACATGTGACTAACAAAGAAATCTTACAGTGAAAGTAGCTGAAGGTAGATGGTTCGATGTACATGTCTTATCTCTCTTATCAGATGGTTGTGGCTGACTCATTTGGGGGTATTTAAAGAGGAGGTAGATACATTTTTGAAGGACCGGGAAACTGAGGATTATGAACTGGCGCAGAAGGGGAGATGAGGCCTGAGACAGATAAGCCAGGACTGTATTGAATGGAGGGACAGGTTTGAGTGGTCAACTGGTCCACTCCTCCTCCCATTCTCTTGTGTTTTGATGTTCTCACACACTGTTGTCACTCCTTGCCCATGTTGGGCTGAGCCCATGCATGCGAGGGATCCACTCTGGTGAAAACTTTAGCTCCTGTCAGCTCTGTGAGGCGGGCAGTGGGTACTGCTTATTGTCACCTTCCTAGTTCTATGTCACCACACAGTCAAACAGCCTTGCCCACTCTAGGCACCACTACCACTGGCATTGCCTCATCACTCTGTCCATCTTTTCACTAGAACTCCGTTTGTTCTAATTAACCCAACTCTCTCTCCATCTGGTTCTTCCATGCCTGTGGAATGAAGATCACAGGAGATGGGGTGTGCACATGACTGATACAGATATGTGCATTCCAAGATAAGATTATTCATTCGTCACATGTATGTCGAAACACACAGTGAAATGCGTCTTTTGTGTAGAGTGTTCTGGGGGCAGCCCGCAAGTGTCGCCACGCTTCCGGCGCCAACATAGCACACCCACAACTTCCTAACCCGTACGACTCTGGAACGTGGGAGGAAACCGGAGCACCTGGAGGAAACCCACGCAGACACGGGGAGAACGTACAAACTCCTTACAGACAGCAGCCGGAATTGAACCCCGGTCGCCGGCGCTGTAAGAGCGTTACGCTAACCGCTACACTACCGTGCCTGCCCTTATAGCCTGCAGTAACTATAACTGCTGTATTCTTTCCCCAGTGGTCTGTCTAAGGGTGAGGCATCCAAACCAAACACCCCTTCCAAGCCAATCTTTGCTCATCACTGCTAGTTAATTAGTATGAGCGGCGACATCCATTCACCCTACACCGACCAGCTGGAATGAAGTCTTCAGCACCTTGCCTCTTAGTCCTTCTGCCCTTCATCCCTGAAATACATGTCCTTGTCTGCCACCGAACAACCTGTTGCCATGCCAATGCACCAACCATTTAGAACATAGAAAACCTACAGCACAATTCAGGCCCTTCGGCCCACAAAGCTGTGCTGAACATGTCCCTACCCTAGAAATTACTAGGCTTACCCATAGCCCTCTATTTTTCTCAGCTCCATGAACCTATCCAAAAGTCTCTTAAAAGACCCTATCATATCCGCCTCCGCCACCGTCGCCGGCAGCCCCTTTAACCGGACTTCTGTCTGGATGCCGCGCTGCCTTCTACAGGGGCCGCTGGTATAAGTGCCACAAGAGCCCAACTTTCCATTGCTCCCACTCACTTCCATACTGCACCTAGTTTCTTTCTGTGAAAATTTCCCCTCGGGTGTTGAGTTGCTTTGGCTTTAGAGGGTACGAGTCCTTCTTGCTGAGAATTGAAGCACCTTGCACTTCAAACGACCACGCATGTGGTGAATGGCTTCTATGACCACAACTCTCACCTCTCCCACCCACCCAAGCACTTTGCCTTAATTCCAGGCTCCTCTCCTGCTCCTAGACTGTAAACTGCCCTCATGTTTGCTCCTTGCGACAGAAGGAACTTTGTTCCTTACACGGGACAAAATTCATTAGCATTGAAGGGCCTCAACCCGAAACGTCGAGTGTCCATTTCCCTCCATTGACGTTGCCTGACCCGCTGAGTTCCTCCAGCGTTTTGTACGTTGCTACGATGGAGTTAGCTGCATAACACACTCCAAAAATTGCAAAGCAGATTCACAGCCAGTAGATCGCAGCAACCTCTGTGGGTCTACCCCCTGTATTCCTGAGGAGTAGTTAGAAATGTGAAGAGGAGGTGTTCTCAACCATTATAGACCTCAGCAGATGAAGTGTGACTTTCCTCCCAAACTTCTAGTCGAATTGTTCACCTCTCAGCCTCCCCCAGAGGTACATCGTTGCCCCACTTCCTAGCCTTCTCTATTCACTCCATCATTGAATACGGCAAATGGTGGTGATTGACACTGATCCCAGTTGTAGCGCTGAAGCTTCAGTTAATCCACCAGCAAAGCAGATGGCACTTTGCTGTTGTCAATCAGAACTTCCTTGTTTTTTGGAAGGTTAAATAGAATCCTCCACGGACTGCGGGGGTAGTTTCTCTGTTTTGCTTGGTGGTTTTGAATGAGAGTCCTGGATCTTGTGTGGCCCCAGTGGGGACTATGATTGGAAGAGTCCCCTCTAATACTCCTGTGAAAGATGAACAATTCGAACTCCCGGCTGTATACTCACAGTGTCACCAATTAATTTGCTGTAAACATTTCAACATTCACATCAGTTGAATACCTAAAGGAGCTTCAACAATTGTTGAGACTTCCTCAATAAGGCATTTCAACAAGTTAATAAACTCCAGCCTTAGAGTGGGTGAAGAAATCGGACCTTCCTCAATATAAAACCCAAATGAATTTATCCTTCTTTAAAAATAAGCTCTTACATCTTAACACAGTTCAGTAGCAGAATATCACAGTTATTATTTGGCTGAAAGACGTTCTACAGAGCTCCTGATGTGATCCCTTTTTAAGTGTTACTGACAACGTACAGCAGGGGGGAATGCTGACCGTGCACAGCAGGGGGAAAACGCTGACCGTGCACAGCAGGGGGATGTTGTCATGGGTCCTTCAGCAGCAACTTCCCAACAGGCCCTCGACCACTGAGTAAACCAAAGATAAGCAGGCACTCAGGATGCACCACTGCCGTCCCTCTCCAAGTCACGGACCTCCCGACTGGTAAGTGTACATCATTGTTCCTTCACCAATGCTGGGCCAAAATCTTGTCAAAGACCACATGAACTGTAGCATTTCTCCACTGAGGTGACTGAGAAAGAGCATTAAATGTTGGCTTTGACAACAATGGGCTTTCCGAAAATGAGTCATGAAAACGATGAAAAGATAAGGGGGACCCCACTGATGTAAAATTCATAGAACCGTGGAAATGTACAGCACAGAAACAGACCCTTCGGCCCTTCTGTCCTATGTTGACCAGGCTGCCACTCCACGCCAACCTCACTTGCCTGCACTCGGCCCATATCCCTCTGTGCCTTCCCTATCCAAGCACCTTTTCACTGTTGTAGTTGTACCTGCCCCCACCACCCACTCTGGAAACTCATTCAATGTACTCACCACCCTCTGTGAGTGAAAAATTTACCCTTTAGACTGTCCTCTAAATTTCTCCTTTGTACCCCCTAATTCTGCTCTGGGAAAATGACCCTGACCATCCATCCAATCTATTGCCCTCATGTTTTTACAAACCTCTATAAAGCCACCCCTCTTATGATCCAGTGAGAATAAAAATGGTTGGAAATGGTAAGTTCATAAACTTTTATAATTATTGGTCACTCCTGTACTACCCAAATCATAATTACATAATCCTTACTCATTCTCAGTTTCAGGACAGTCCCTTACTCCTTGAAGTTTAAATGTCCTGAACAAACTGCTGCTGACTGCTGGACAATAACCATGTCTCTAAATTCGAGAAACAAAGGACTGCAGATGCTAGAATCGAGATGAAAAACACGATGACGCTGGAGGAACTCAGCAGGCCAGGCAGCATCCGTGGAGAAAAGCAGGCGGTCAATGTTTCGGGTCAGGACCCTTCTTCCTGGCCTGCTGAGTTCCTCCAGCATCATTGTGTTTTTCATATCTCTAAGGTTAGAGTAACACTATTACAGCGCCAGCCACCCGGGTTCAATTCCCACCACTGTCTGTAAGGAGTTTGTATGTTCTCCCTGTGGGTTTCCTCCGGGTGCTCTGGTTTCCTCCCACGTTCCAAAGACGTACGGGTTAGGAAGTTGTGGGTGTGCTATGTTGGCGCCGGAAGCGTAGCAACACTTGCGGGCTGCCCCCCAGAACATTCAATGTAAAAGATGTATTTCACTATGTGTTACAATGTACATGTACATGTTCAGTTCTGGTCGCCTCATTATCAGAATGATGTGGAAGCTTTAGAGAGGGTGCAGAGGAGATCTACCAGGATGTTGCCTGGATTGGAGAGCATGTCTTATGAAGATAGGTTGAGTGAGCTAGGGCTTTTCTCTTTGGAGAGGAGGAGGAGGAGAGGTGACTAGATAGAGGTGTACAAGATGATAAGAGGCATAGATCGATTGGACAATCAGAGACTTTTTCCCAGTGTGACAATGGCTAACACGAGGGGACATAATTTTAAGGTGATTAGAGGAAGGTATAAAGGGGATGTCAGGGGTAAATTTTTTTTTTAAACACAGAGTGGTGGGTGCGTGGAACGCACTGCCTGAAGAGGTTGTGGGGGCAGATACATTAGGGACACTTAAGAGACTCTTAGATAGACACATGAATGATAGAAAAATAGGGGGCTATGTGGGAGGGAGGGTTAGATAGATCTTAGAGCAGGATAAAATGTCAGCACAACATCGTGGGCCGAAGGGTCTGTACTGTGCTGTAGTGTTTTATGTTCTATGTTCTAATAAAGATATCTTATAAATTACTGGATTTTCTTCTCCTGTGTTCTGTTTCTGTTGAGTTATGCTGTTCTCTTTGGCCATGAAAGTCCTTCATGAAGCAATTCATTCTGAGCCATTGAGATCAGGACACCACAGTTCTCAACATACTACAGAGATCTCAGGTTGTTCTGTGAAACATTTTTCAACCACTTATATTTTTAACTAGCAGATGACTGATTTCTATCTACAGCATTTACATCGTGGCAGATTCACTCAGAAAGAGTCATCCAATGCATCTCTCCAATAATCTCCTCATATGTGATAGCAGGAGGCTGTTCTGCCCATCGAGATTATGCCAGCTTCAGAGCAATTCTATTCATGCCATCCCCCCACTTATTTTCCGGTCACCTCTTCTCCCTCACGTGCCCGTTGGGTTCTCTCACCACCCACCCACAGTACGGGGAACTAGCCAACCAAACTGCACAGGGCTGGGATGCGGGAGGGGAAATGAAACACCTGCTGGAAGCCTGTGCGGTCGCAGGGAGAACGCACAGACTCCATGCAGGACAGCACTGGAGGTCGGGATCGAACCACGCTCACTGGAGTCTGAGGCAGCGGCTCTACTTGCTGCACCACTGCTCCCCCCCTCCCCCCGACCATCCTCTAATGGACTTTGGTTCACCCATCTCCCTAACGTTGAAAGAGCCTTCATAATGCGGCATCAGATACACAACTGCACATTCCCCTGATTGTTCAAAATCCGAGAGCAACAGAGTCATTTCTTCCATTCCCGCATGGTTCTTGTCAAATCAGGAGGGTCTCCATATGGCACTCATACTGGAACGGTTTCTCAAACTGCTGGAGAAGTCAATTCCCCAAGCAGATACATAAACCTTGAGGCAGGTAACACGCTTGTTCATTTATCACTGATAAAAACGTATGTTCTAACCACCAGCCAGCCCCACAGAGGACGTATCTGTACGCAAAACCTCTCAATGTTGTTATTATTGAAGACGGCTTCTTCAGACTGATTCTCAAAGGTAACAATGGGTTTCTTTCTTTCTAAGTGAAAACGTACCCCCTTTTTATGCCATTTTCTTTAAGCTCTTCTTCTTGCTGGATGTAAAACCATCCCATGTATTTAACCACCCAGATGTTCTAAGTAGCTGGCAAGAAGAAGCCCCATAGCTTTTCATACCAATTTGCTACTTTATATCAGTATTTCTCCTCCAAGATGTGATCTTATTGAAAATAACCTTTGATGCTCATCCTTATAACAAATGATTGCCTTTTACATTGGAGCAAACTTTTGGTCTTACATTATTTCTTGCTGTGATGAAAAGCCCCTTTAAAAATTAATGTGTTTCAGCTTTAATAGTTCAACAAGGTGAGCATTTTCTCCCTCAGCTTGTAACAAAATACTGTGACCGGTGCAATATCCTTCTCCAATATTAGCAACACTGCTAAGAGGCAAATCATTTCAATCGATACAGAAAATACTGCAACACTTAGCAAGTCAGCAGCGTCTCTGGAAAGAGAATCAATTAACGTTCAGGGTCGAAGACCCTTTACTAGAACTTTATTTCAGATTTCGAGCATCCGCGAATTTTTGATTCTGATGTTAGTTTAAGTCAATTCTGTCTAAATTACTGTTTTGCTTTTGTACGAAAACATGATTGCCTTTGCTTTTCATGGGGGTGGGTGGGAGAAAGAGTGGAGAGGTCAAGTTCCTGAACTTGAAACCCAGAGGTCTCAAGCAGCACTCAAGAGACACGAGTTCAAATCCCACAACAGCAACTGCGGAATCCAAGTTAAGCGAATTAATCTGGCATTTTACAATAAACTGGTCTCAGTAGTGGTGACCATGAAACTACCATTAAAAATTCACTCAGTTTACTAATTTCCTTCAGAGATATGGAGTGAAGCAGGCCCTTCGGCCCACTAAGTCTGTGCCATCAATCACCCATTTACCCCAACCTTACACTAATCTCATTTTGTTCTCCCTACCTTCCTATCAACTCCTCCTCAGATTCTACCACTCACCTACACACCAGGGGTAATCTACAGCAGCCAATTAATCGACCAATCCACACATCTTTGGGATGTGGGAGGAAGCCGGAGCCCCCCCCCCCGGGGAAACCCACACGGTCACAGGGAGAATGTGCAAACTCCACACAGGCAGCAACCCGAGGTCAGGATCGAACCTGGGTCTCCGGCGCCGTGAGGCAGCGGCTCTACCCGCTGTGTCACCAGGTGGATAATATCACGCAAGGGTTAACAGGATGGACAGATTTCTCGTTAGAGAGCTTAATTACTTACGATGGGGCCAAGACCAAGGGAAATTGATTGACACAAATAGTACCACCAACCCGCACGTCTCTGGGACATCGAAGGAAACCAGGGCAACCGAAGGAAACCCACATGGCCGCAGAGGGAACGTGCAAGCTTCGCGCACACGGCAGCCGAGGTCAGGATTGAACCCAGGTCGCTGGAGCTGCGAGGCAGCAGTTCTTCTTCCTGTGCCAGGGAAAAAGACCCAGACCCACAGCAAAGTCTGCCCTTTGGAACGACCTCATAAGTCACCCAGTTGTACAAAACCTCCGCCTCGAAGCGCAGGAGAGAATCAAACAGGAAAGGCCTCCGGCACCAGATTTAAAGTTGTTCCCGTGGTATAATGAATTAAACTTTCATCGCACCTCAGAAGCGACAATTACAACGTCTGACACAGAAGAGAACTGAAGGTGCAGAGTTGACATACATGTAAATATTCAGCACTGACAACCAAAGGCGTTGTGCCACTATGTCCTTGGTGTAGATACCTTTTGGAAAAAAAATACAGAAATATTTTATCTGTCGCCAGATTGTTTCAGTAATAACTATTATAATGCAATACCAGGTAAATAACTGCCTAAATCTTAATGAAAATTACATCAGAATATTCAGGGCGCCTTAGTGATTGATTAATTTAGTTGAAGCACAGGGAAGTTGGAAACATCTCTTGGTTAATTCCCGAAGCAAAAGGCTGGTGATATCACGGCAATGGCTGCAGTGATTCCAATCTGTGGGCACTGACAAGCGCTGTGGAACAGAGGGACCTGGGAGTACAATTGCACACTTCGTTGAGAGTGGCCACACAAGTAGACAGGGTGGTGAAGAAGGCGTTCAGTACGCTGGCTTTCATCAGTCAGGGCATCGAGTTTAGAAGTAGGGATGTTATGCTGCAGTTGTACAAGTTGTTGGTGAGGCCGCACTTGGAGTACTGTGCACAGTTTTAGTCACCCTGTTATAGGAAAGATATTGTCAAGCTGGAGAGGGTGCAGAAGAGATTTACGAGGATGCTGCCTGGACTAGAGGGCCTGGGTTGTAGTGAGAGGTTGGCCACACTGGATCTTTATTCCTTGGAGAATGAGGGGTGACCTCATAGTAGTTTATAAAATCATGAGAGGTATGGATAAGGTGGACGGTCATAGTCTTTTCCCCAGGGTTGAGGAGTCCAAAACTGGAGGGCACAGATACAAGATAAGAGGGGAGAGGGCAGGCACGGTAGTGTAGCAGTTAGCGTGACGCTATTACAGCACCAGCGATCTGGGTTCAATTCCAGCCACTGTCTGTAAGGAGTTTGTACGTTCTCCCCGTGTCTGTGTGGGTTTCCTCCGGGTGCTCCGGTTTCCTCCTACATTCCAAAGACGTACGGGTTAGGAAGCTGTGGGCGTGCTATGTTGGTGCCGGAAGTGTGGTGACACTTGCGGGCTGCCCCCAGAACGCTCTACGCAAAAAGACGCATTTCACTGTGTGTTTCGATGTACATGTGACTAATAAAGAGATCTTATCAAAAGAGACCTGAAAGGTAACTTCTTTACACAGAGGGTGGCGAGTACCTGGAATGAGCTCCCAGAGGAAGTGGTCGAGGCAGTACAACTGCAACACTTGAGGCATTTGGATAGGTACGTGGAGGGGAGGGGTTTGGAGGGTTACGGAACAGGGGCAACTGGGACCAGCAGAGAGGATGCTGTGGTCGGCATGGACCAGTTGTGCCGAAGGGCCTGTTTCTGCGCTGTATTACTCTACAACTCTATAGATGTATTCAGTTCACCTCCCCCAGGTTTAGACATCCTGATGGTTCAGCTTGCTCCAAAAATTACCCCAACTCTGGCTGAGCCGTTGAAATAGCCAACACAAGAGATGGTGCTTCCAAGCACGGCAAGTCAATTTGGAAACGTGATGCTTACCAGGACGTTACCGGGGGATTTTCTCTCAGATATTCTGCCTTAACCATTCTCTGATTAAATCTGTGGGCTTCAACCTTCCTTCAGGGGTCCTTCCTCCAAAAATGACCATTAAAAGAGCTCCTATCCTAGCAACTGCAATTAGTAGCATAGTACCCAGCACACAATGCCATTATTCAAGGCAGTCATTACCCTTCAGAGTCAAGGACTGTAATTTGACCTTGTGAACATAATATCCAGACCAATGTGCCTCCAGGTTAACAATGAATCCTTTTATCCTTCAGCTGACACTGGAAGCATTGTGGGGTATCATGGGGCACGTGATTTAAACACTGCACAGATAGATCAAATGACTAGGCATCTTCAAGTAAAATTTCCGGAGGTGGCATCGAACACTAAGGGTTCGAGCAGCATTTAATGTGTATGTACTGATACCGAGATATTCTGCCTTAACCCTCCTCTGATTAAATCTGTGGGCTTCAACCTTCCTTCAGGGGTCCCTCCTGCAAAAATGAACATTGAAAGAGTTCCTGTCCTAGCAACTGCAATTAGTAGCATAGTTCCTTCAGGAACACACACACACACACACAGATAATGAGAGCAGCAGATTTAACAAGATGCAGCACTTTTTTCCTAATTTATTTCAGTTTTTCTGAGACAGTAACATTACTAAACCTCGAAAAATCCTTTAAGAGATGTTTTTTTTTAACTGCAGCAAACTAAACGTGGAGACTGTACTGCGGGGCACTGGCAGAGCTGCTGCCTCGTGGCTCCAGTGATCTCTGACCTCGGGTGCTGACTGTGTGGAGTTTGCAGGTTCTCCCTGTGACCGGGTGGGTTTCCTCCGGGTGTTTCGGTTTCCCCCCCACGTGCCAAAGACGTATTGGTTGGTAGATCAATTGGCTGCTGTAAGTTGTCCTCAGTGTGTAGGTGAGGGATAGAATCTGGGGGGGGTGGGGGTTTGATGGGAATGTGGGGAGAATGAAATGGGATCAGTGTAGGATTAGATAAAATAGGTGTTTGATGGTCCTTTGCTTTGAAATTAGTGGATTAAATTATGAAGGTGGGTTTGAGAGACAAATTTGTATAAACCTGCCTCACGTTCTCGAGGTTCTCTTCTTCTTAGGCGGTCTCTTTGGGTCACTGACAGCTTGCCTCCATAAACTGGAAGATGCCTTTGTATGACTTTATCTGATGAGGGATGGCCATTGCACATTGGTTATCACACAGTTCTGCCAGAGAGAGGTATTGCTGCAATGGAGAGGAGGCATGAGATGAGTGGAGACCAGGCTCTGTCACAGATATAGTTCTCACACACACACACACACACGCCACCCCTACACACTTTCCAACACACACATCCCTATACACACACATGTACACGTCTACACACACACAAATGCTCACCCCTACGAGCTTTCCAACAACCTCCATGCACATCAGTACACACACACTTACGCGTGTTGTTGCCTACACACTCCTCCGCATCTCTTCCCTTACCCCTCAGTAACCCCTCCCCAACCTTCTTCCTCTTTCAGCCACCGTCCCTTTAACCATCCCACCTTCCCCAAAACACTCTCGATCTCACGCCTCTCTCGCCCAGGCCCCTCTTCACTCCCTTTCCCTTTCTCTCCCACACCCCTGACTCCCTCCCCAAACCCACCCACCCTCTCCACCCCTCCTGCTGCCCTTTCCATCTGCGACCGTTGCTTCAAATCGCTTGCAGAAGGAGAGTTCCAGGCCATATCACCTGGTGCCCGCTGCGGGGCTTGGCCGGGGATGCAGTGTGCCGATTGGTTAAATCAAAATAATCTCTTTGCATGCTCCTTGAGTGCAGAGGATTAGACAGTGAACTAATCAATGTGCTTAAAATGATTAAAGATTGATAAGATTGAACATTGAGAAGCCGTTTTCTTTGGAGGTCTGTGACCAGTGGTGGTCCACAGGGATCAGTGCTACGACCTCTGTTCTTTGTGACAACTATAAATAAATGAAAATGTGGATGGGTTGGTTAGCAGGTTTGCAGATGACACAAACATTGGTGGTGTTGTGGATAGTGTAGAAGATTGCTAAAGGATACAGCAGGAGATAGATCAGTTAGAGATATGGGCAGAGAAATGGCAGATGGAGTTTAATCTGGGCAAGTGTGAGGGTCTTGCACTTTAGAACATAGAAAATCTACAGCACAATTCAGGCCCTTTGGCTCACAAAGCTGTGCTGAACATGTCCCTACCTTAGACAACCATAACCCTCTATTTTCCCTCAGCTCTATGTAACTATCCAACAGTCTCTTAAAAGACCCTATCGTATCCGTCTCCACCACTGTTGCCGGCAACCCATTCCACGCACATCACCACTCTCTGAGTAAAAAACTTACCCCTGACATCTCCCTATACCTACTCCCCAGCACCTTAAACCTATGTCCTCCTGTGGCAACCATTTCAGCCCTAGGAAAAAGCCTCTGACTATCTACCCGATCAATACCTCCCATCATCTTATATACCTCTATCAGGTCCCCCCTCATCCTCCGTCGCTCCAAGAAGAAAAAGGCCGAGTTCCCTCAACCCGCTTTCATAAGGCATGCTCCGCATTCCAGGCAGCATCCTTGTAAATCTCCTCTGCACCCTCTCTATGGCTTCCACATCCTTCCTGTAGTGAGGCGACCAGAACTGAGCACAGTACTCCAAGTGGGGTCTGACCAGGGTTCTACATAGCTGCAGCATTACCTCTTGGCTCCTAAATTCAATTCCACGGTTGATGAAGGACAATACACCATATGCCTTCTTACCACAGAGTCAACCTGTGCAGCTGCTTTAGGAGGTCAAAAATAAGGGGAAAATATACAGTAAGTGGCAGGGACCTTAGGAGCATTGACGTACAGAGGGATCTTGGAGTCCCAAGTCCCTGAAAGTGGCAACCCAAGTAGATAGGGTGGTAAGAAGGTGTATGGCACGTTTGCCTTCATCAGTCAGGACACTGAGTACAAGAGTAAGGAAGTCATGTTGCAGCTGTATAAAACTTTGGTTAGGCTGCACTTGGAGCACTGTGTGCAGTTCTGGTCGCCCCATTACAGGAAGGACGTGGAGGCTTTGGAAAGGGTGCAGAAGAGGGTTACCAGGATGCTGCCTGGATTAGAGGGTATGAGCTAAAAGGAGAGGCTGGACAAACTTGCGTCGGTTTCTCTGGAGGCTGAGGGGAGACATGAGAAAAGTTTATAAAATTATGAGAGGCATAGATAAGGTGGACAGTCAATCTTTTTTCCAGAGTAGGAATGTCAAATACTAGAGGACATGCACTTAAGGTGGGAGGTGGAAAGTTTAAGGGAGATTTTTTTTAATTTTAAAAAATTTTATTTACAGCGTGGTAACAGGCCCTTCCGGCCCAATGAGTCAGCGCCGCCCATTTTAAACCCCAAATTAACCTACCCGTACGTCTTTGGAACATGGGAGGAAACCGAGAGCACCCGGCGGAAACCCACGCAGACACAGGAGAACGTACAAACTCCTTACAGACAGTGACAGGAATCGAACCCCGATCGCTGGCGCTGTAATAGCATCGTGCTAACCGCTACGCTACCGTGCTGTGATGTGTGGGGTAAGTTTTTTTTTAACATACAGAGTGGTCAATGCCTGGAATGCGCTGCCAGGGGTGGCGGTGTAAGCAGATACAATGAAAGTGTTTAAGAGGCTTTTAGATAGACTCATGAATATGCAGGGAATGGAGGGATATGAATCATGTGGAGGCAGAAGGGATTAGTTTAATCTGGCATTATGCTTAGTACAGACATGATGGGCTGAAGGGCCTGTTCCTGTGCTGTTCTGTGTTCTATTATCTTACAAATTAGAGCCAGCCACTTGAGGAAAGAAATCAGGAGTCATTACTTCACTCCAGAGTGGGAAATTTGAGACCAACTCCACCAAATACAGGAATTCCTGAATTTGCAAACATCCAATTTATGAATTTTTTGCTGCAATACCATTGACTCTTCGATTTGGGAAGCGACTTCACCGTAAGATTTCTTTTTAGTCACATGTATGTCAAACAACTCATTGGAATGCGTCTTGTTGCGTAGAGTGCTCTGGGGGGGGGGGGGTGGGGGGGGGGGGGGGGGGGGGGGGGGGGGGGGGGGGGGGGGGGGGGGGGGGGGGGGGGGGGGGGGGGGGGTGGGGGGGGGGGGGGGGGGGAGGGGGGGGGGGGGGGGGGGGGGGGGGGGGGGGGGGGGGGGGGGGGGGGGGGGGGGGGGGGGGGGGGGGGGGGGGGGGGGGGGGGGGGTGGGGGGGTTGGGGGGGGGGGGGGGGGGGGGGGGGGGGGGGGGGGGGGGGTAAAGGGCAGCCTGCGAGTGTCGCCACACGTTCGGCGCCAACATAGCATTCCCACGACTTCCTAACCCCTACGTCCTTGGAATGTGGGAGGAACCCGGAGGAAACCCACGCAGACACGGGGAGAATGTACAAACTCCTTACAGACAGCGGCCGGAATTGACCCGGGTCACTGGCGCTGCACAGCATGCCACTCTCTAGCCCATACACTGTACCAAAATGCATTTTGCCTTCTCCTTTCAATTTGTGAAATTCAGCTTGTTGAAACCTTTTCCTTTCACAACTTAAGGAAGGGCTACACTGGATCGGTAATAAAAATCTTCCGGACTGAGCAAAATGGATGCTAGCAGCGATAAAACGAGCCAAATCATCAGCTCTAATTCCTCTCCTCGGAGGCCACCGATTGACCTGCTGCGTGTTTCCCCAGAGTTTTCTTCCAACACTTTTCTAGCATCTGCGGAAGTTTCCTTTAGTCTTCCTGGGGGATAGCACGGGAAGTGGAGTAGAAACGATCAAGCTTGGTGTGCAGACACAAAGAGACTGCACAGGAGCAAAAAGAAACAAACTCAGCGGGTCGGTCAGCATCTGTGGAGGATACGGAAAGCTGACATTTCGGGTCATGACCCTTCATCTGGATGGAGAGAGCCAACATTTCTCTGAATAGCAGAAGCAGCTCAGTAATGGCTCAATGCCAGCTCACATTCAACTGTTTGCCGACTCTATTTAGTTTCCTGAGACAGACACTCCTTGCAAGGCTTTGAAGAAACAAAGCTTATTTTGTTAGTTCAGTCACTGGAATAACCATAATATCTTCCCAATTAAGCATTTAGTTAAAGACAACCCTAGGCACACTCTCAATAAGCAGGGTAAACAAATGATTAAGAAATGCATGTTTCTCAGACAAGCCTCTGATGCGGGGGTCCAATTAACACAAACCTCTGTGGAATCATTTACGTCACTTGCCTGTCCGGCAGGGGAACTGGGACAAGAGAAAACTCTCCCAGAGAGGCAGAGCAGGTTGTTACAGCTTTCAGTTTCCTCTCCGCTCCTGAAGATGGTTTACACATTTGGCAGTCCGTGTTTCCCTGGCACGTGCTCCAACTCCCAGTTTTGAGGAGATGAGGCTGGGAATTTGTGCCAGGAGTATATCTCTGCTGTATTTTAGGGCCTTCAGTATGTGGTAATTGGTTTATTATTGTCACTTTGTACTGAGATACAGTGAAAAGCTTGTGTGCCATCCAGACAAGTCATACACACACACATCGAGGTGGTACAAAAGGGAAAACAATAACAGAATGCAGAATAAAATGTTACAGTTTACAGAGACAGTGTAGTGCAGGCAGACAATAAGGTGCAAGGCCACGACAAGGTAGATTGTGAGGTCAAGAATTCATTTTTATTGTACAAGAGGTCTGTTCAAGAGTCTTTATAACAGCAGCATAGAAGCTGTCCTTGAGCCTGGTGGTATGTGTTCTCAAGCTTCTATATCTTCTGTCCGATGGGAGGGGAGGGAGAAGAGAGAATGTCCGGGTGGTGGGGTCCTTGATTATGTCGGCTGCTTTTCCGAGGCAGCGGGAAGTGGAGGGGAGTCAGTGAGGGGAGGCCGGTTTCCGTGAGGGACTGGGCCGCGTCCACAACTCCTGCAGTTCTTTGATCCAGAGGCAGTGTTGTATCAGCTCCTGGACGGGCCCTTCCAAACTCACATTGGTCTGGTGTCGCATGGAGATTGAAACAGGGAATTGTGTTACCGAATGGTGTCAAGGATATGCAGATCCAAAATGGACACCATATTGAGGTGTTCTTTGAAGTATTCATTTCCAATTGATGGTCTCCCTGTCCACTATAGCTCACTTCTGGCTTGGGTTCTCAGTAAGTGGGGCCCTTCAGTATTTACCAACTCATTCCCACAATCAAGATCCCTAATGGAACTCTGGAAACCATGGACCACTTTCCACACCTCAGGAGCCCACCTCTCTGTGAAGGCCGGTGACAAAATTCACCGTCACTTTCAGTGCACTCAACGTAGCCTTTGGTTGTCTGAGGAAGAGAGGGTTCGAAGACCCAAAGACTTCAAAGCCGGCACCAATCCACGGTCCACTAGGCAGCAGTGACCCCTGTTCTCCTGCATCACTGAACAGGAGTGATGCACTCTGAGACAGGGACTTGAACTATCTGCAGCAGGCTGCTCAAAGCACTGGAGAGAAATCACCAACCTGTCTCTGCAAAACCCTTCAAATTCACTGGTAAATTAAGCCCAGGAGACGATGTCAGCATCCTCTCCTGGGCCAACATACCCAACACTAAGGCTCTGCATAGCACCAGTGGATGGTCACATTGTTTACCTTACCAGAAGCAATGACTTGACTCTGAGCTCCTTGATGGCAAAAGGATTTCCAGATGGGAAAGAAAAAAAGAAAACAGTTCAAGGATGGACTCAAAGTCCCTAACAAAAATGTAGATTATAAGATAAGATATCTTATTAGTCACATGTACATCGAAACACACAGTGAAATGCATCTTTTGCGTAGAGTGTTTTCCGGGAGCAGCCCGCAAGTGTCGCCACGCTTCTGGCGCCAACACAGCACGCCCACAACTTCCTAACCCCGTACGTCTTTGTGGAATGTGGGAGGAAACCCACGCAGACACGGGGAGAACGTACAAACTCCTTACAGACAGCAGCTGGAATTGAACCCAGGTCGCTGGTGGTGTAATAGTGCGAGGGAATTCCTGGCCTACAAGGGCTCACAATGGGAACAGGAGCATCTGGGATAGCACGGAGAATCTTAAGTCTCTCCAACTGGGGCAAACAGTGAAAGGAGCAACGTACTCACCTACCAAACACTTCCTGCCCCATATGACTGCAGGTCCCACAGTGGCCTTCTCAGCCCCTTTAGAACCACAGAGTGGAATCAAGTTACCCTCAGCTCTGAAGAAAACGGAGCATTCTTGATTGGATGTACGCTTCAGTACAATGATATCACAGAGGTTACCGTGAGCTGCGGAGGGAGAACCCGTCTTTTCAATATGTTGGGAATGACACCTTCAGTTGCCCAAAGGAAAGCAATGCTCTCAGTGCCTAATTTGTGCTTTGTTATTTTATCAGTCGGAAATGATTCTTAATCAGTTAATGGTTAGAGTGGAACAGCGTAACGCTTTACAGCACCAGTGTCCCGGGTTCAATTCCCGCCGCCCTCTGTTAGGAGTTTGCATGTCCTCCCCGTGTCTGCGTGGGTTTCCTCCAGGTGCTCTGGTTTCCTCCCACGTCCCAAAGACGTACAGGTTAGGAAGTTGCGGGCGTGCTGTGTTGGCGTTGGAAGCGTGGTGACACTTGCGGGCTGCTCCCAGAACACTCTACACAAAAGGTGCTTTTCACTGTGTGTTTCGATGTACATGTGACTATTAAGATATCTTAGACTCACCATCAAGCACCCAGTTACACTAATCCTACACTAACTCATCCCATTTCATTCTCACCGCACTCCCTCCCACTCCCCACCTGATTCCACTAACGTACACACCAGCGGCAATTTACAGAGGATCATTAAATCTGCCAACCAGCGAGCCTTTGGGAAGTGGGAGGAGATGCAGGTGGTCACAGGGAGAACGTGCAAACTCCACACAGGCAGCACCGGAGGTCGGGCGCTGTGAGGCAGCTGGCGCTCTGCTAGCTGCGCTACTGTGCCATTAAAGAACAATGCAGTAACTTCATAAAAGGCTTCCGTCTGAATAGCACCTTTCACGACTCTGGGATATCAGAACACTGTATAAGCAGTGAATCAATATCACTACTAAAACGTAGGAATCAAAGTCCCTTAAAAACAGCACTGTGATAACAGCGCCAGTGACTCGGGTTCAATTCCAGCTGCTGTCTGTAAGGAATTTGTACGTTCTCCCTGTGTCTGTGTGGGTTTCCTCCGGGTGCTCCGGTTTCCCCCCACATTCCAAAGACGTACGGGTTAGGAAGTTGCGGGCATGCTACGTTGGCACCAGAAGCGTGGTGACACTTGCGGGCTGCCGCAGAACACTCTACGCAAAAGATGTATTTCACTATTTCGATGTACACGTGACTAATAAAGATATCTTATATCATCTCTTTAATTGCAATCTTCTTTCCCTTCTTCATTACTTCTCAATCTCTCCATCTTTCTGTCTGTCTCTGTTTGGATTGAAGGTGTCACTACTGCTTTTGCCTTACGCTTTTTACTTTGCATGCCTGACCCGCTGAGTGCCCTCCAGCATCTCGGCCGTTGCTGCAGATTCTGGCATCCGGAGTCTCTTAGGGTTTCCAACCTACCAAAACCTCTTCCTGTCTTTGGGGTGGCAGGGGAGCAGGAAGATTCAGGACACACTACACCACATCATGGTTGGATGCCACATCATTAGAAATGTCAAGGAGCACGGAGCAATGGGTTTAATAAGGGCGAGAATACCAAAACCATTGGAGAGGCTATACTTAGCAGATCAGTGGCTGGAGTAGAATCTTGTTGAATAGCAGTTAAGAGGTTGGATAATTGGGAGTTTCTAACTGAAGTGGAAAATGATTTGAGGCAGGGTTATTCCCCCAGGGCAAACAGAGGATTACTGTTGGGAGGGTTAGAACACTGGGGGGGGGGGGGGGGGAGGACAAGGGTGAGACAACCAAGAAAATAATTAGAGGTTGCTTTATGAGTGGTAGTTGTGACAGGAACGGTGAGGCCAACTGAAATGGATAAGATAAGATTTCTTTATTAGTCACATCTACATCGAAACACACAGTGAAATGTATCTTTTTGCATAGTGTTCTGGGGCAGCCCGCAAGTGTCACCACGCTTCCAGCGCCAACATAGCACACCTACAAACTTCCTAACCTGTACGTCTTTGGAATGTGGGAGGAAACCGGAGCACCCAGAGGATACCCACGCAGACACGGGGAGAACGTACTAACTCCCTACAGACAGTGCCTGGAATCAAACCCGGGTCGCTGGTGCTGTAATAGCGTTAAGCTAACCGCTACACAGCAAGCACAAGAGGTGGCTGTAAATATCAGGAGACGACTTTGTAAATCTATTACTCAGTTTGTGATGTTCAATTTACGAATTTTTGCTACGAGGCACGAGTCTTCACTGACAAAGTTGTTTTATGGCCTCATGAAAAGCCCACTACTCCTTGCACACGGGGATACCGTACCAAAATACCCAGCGTGCAAATGAATTGGGAAATTCCACTTAGCGAAATATTTTCCAGGAATTCATCTTAACTCTAAATGGAGGAATGTCTGCAGGGAGGGATTTAGGAAGGGAAGGGAGGTAGTGGACTGGGTGTAGAGAAGGCCTGTTGAGCTGAGGTTGGGGAGGAAAATTGAAGTCACCATGGATGAGAAGAGACTTGGTACAGAGAGTGGGGGTGGGGGGTGGGTGAGTTCTCAGTGAGGACACTTGCTGTGATACCAAGTAGATGGTGATCCATCTGAAACTTGGTCGGTAAGCACCAAGATCTCACTTGGCCGGCGGTGAGAGGGGGCCCTCTCTGTTGGGATCCTACCTGCACGGTTGGAGTCTCCTGCCCAACGGACGCTGCCCTCGTGCCCAAATTCACATCCACCCTTGATCGTTGAATCTCCTCCTATTGCCATACCCCACGATCATGTGTCGGGCCTACAGCCGACACACCCAGGGGCCGTTCTTCACCCACATCCCCTTGCCCCGCTCACCCCACTCTTCTTCTTGGTCCACGAGGGTGGTGCCAGAGGCATTGAGGATGGCAAAATGTTTACACCCAAAAGTGGGATGAAGCCAATCCCACTTGTATGATCTCAGTGATGGGGAGCTTTAAAGCTGAGAGATAATTTACCCGGGATAAATGGCATTTCAGAAACTATGTACTGACAAGAGTAAGGATTTATTAAAGGCTAATTGTTTTGAACTAAACTCGACGGAGCTCCTCGAAATAACAAGGAGAGCTGATGAAAGCTGTCTGTTGACCCAGTGCATATGGATTCTTGAAAGGCTTCCAACAAGGTATTACATAACACCAGGTTCATTTTGACTGCAAAGTAAAAACCGTAAGAATAAAGTAGCAGTTGGAGCATGGATACAATATTGACTGAGGTTCAGAAAGGTGAGGCCAGGGGTGAGTAGTGTTTTGTTTGTTCTTCATCGAGAGACAAACTTTGCGTGGGTTTAACATCTGAACATTTTTATTAACCAACACCAGAGTGGCTTGCTTTTCCTCTCTTTTTACAGCCACTTTCTGTTCCCCGATGTGACCCCTTGCATTGCCTACTGGGAACTGTAGTTCTTTATTATAACTACACAAAGACACATCATAACACAAATAGCTCATAGGCATTGAGTCGTAGAGAGATCCAGCACGGAAACAGGCCCTTCAGCCCATTGTGTCCATGCTGACCATCAGGCACTCACCTACACTAATCCCATTTCCTTCCCCGCACATTCCCATCAACTCCTCCCAGATTCCAGCACTCACCTACACACTAGGGACAATTTACAGCAGCCAGTCAACCAACCAACCAACCTACCTACACATCTCAGGGGATGTGGGAGGAAACTGGGGCACCCGGGAGAAAACCCCACATGGTCACGGGGGGGGGGGGGGGGGGTGGGGAGGCATGCAAACTCCACACAGACAACAGCCGAGTTCAGTATCGAACCCGGGTCTCAGGCACGGTGAGGCAGCAGTCCTACTAGTTGTGCTGTGTGGAGAGTTGCAGTAAACCTTGAAGGCTTTGAAGACTTCTTTTAGCATCTCATTTGTTTGCATCTCAGATGCTCTTTCAACTGGAGTGAATTATTTAGAGGCGTTCCCTCAGGACTGGGATTGGGGCCATTGCTTGTTCTGATGTACATTAATGATCTGCACCAGTGAATGATGTTTCCAGATGATATCACGCTCAGGCAGGCTGCAATTATCAAGGCAAACAGCTCCATGCTTTGGGAGAACCAGCAAGGACTGAGCCCGTACACAGAGTTCAGAATCTCTGCAACAAGGTGCCGGATTACATTTCAAAACAAGGGGCACGGCCAATTAAACTTACGCAGGGAACTGTGGTGCACAGTTTCAAAGGCAATATGGAAGAAACCCCCTTCAGCTACCGGCTCCCAAACCCTTAGCTGGGTATAAGCTTCCTGCTAAATTCAGCCACACATGGTCCAATCATTCCCTCCTGCTCCCTCCCAAAGTACAATGAGCGAAATCTCTGTGTCAATGCCACCTAAATTTGCTCAAAGTCAAGTTTATTGTCATATGCACGTTTCTGCACAGAGGTGCGAGGAAAAACTTACTCGCAGCAGCATCACATATTGATTTTTTTCCTACTATCTCCCCTCATTCTCTCATCTTCCTGAGTGCTTCCTCTTGTACCCTTAAGCTTATGGGGCTGACCACCCAGGTGCCCTTTCTGACCTCCCCAATTCTGTTCCCTTCCCTCATGCGCTGTCTGCCCTCCCTTCAAAGCCTCACTCTGGCCTGGCAAATTACTGCCCCATCTCCAACCCTCGCGCCTCCAAAGTCCTCAAAAACCCTCCCCAAGTCAAATGACCATTCTTGTCGCACCCAAGGTTAGGGTCCTAGGAGTTACCCTTTTCAATGTCACCATTTACATTCGAGGTGCCAGTGACTAAGGTAAAATACCCATCCTCATCCTTCGCCACCCAAGTGGGCCCTTCCAACACGATTCACCACACTGTCCTCCTCCATTAGCTCTCCAACATTGTCCAGCTGGATGGAGCCACTCTCACCTGGTTCCATCCTCATCCATCCATTCAATGCTCGTAATGCCTCCTCTTCCAACTCCTTCCCTGTCACTTCCGCAGATTCAACCTCGGCCTTCTCCCATGTTCGTCACTATGAATTGCTCTCCCTAACAATGGTTCTTTAAGTAGTTATCCCTATCAAAGCACGCATAGATGCAATCACAAGGAAGGAGCGTCAGCATCTTTACTTCCTTAGGAGGTTCAGCTTGTCACCGAACACTCTAACAAACTTCTACAGATGTACTGTTGAAAGTGTCCTGACTGGTTGCATCATGGTCTGGGACGGCAATTCGAATGCGCAGGAACGCAAGAAGCTGCAGGGAGTGGTGGACTCAGCCCAATACATCACAGGCACATCCCTCCCCACCAGTGGTGGTATCTACAGGAGGCACTGCCTGAAGGAGGCAACGTTCATCAAAGATCCCCACCATCTGGGCCGTGCCATCTTCTCGCAGCTACCATCGGGCAGGAGGTACAGAAGCCTGAAGTCCCACACCACCAGATTCAGGAACAGCTACTTCCCTTCAACCATTCGGTTCTTGAACCAACCAGCACAACCCTAATCACTACCTCAGTGTAGCAACACTATGATCACTTTGCACTACAATGGACTTTTTTTTGTGCAAATTATGCTCTTTCTTGTACAATTTAAGTTTAATTAATGTTTTTCTTGTGAATTCTGCTTATACGATGCTATGTGCCGGCGACGCTGCTGCAAGTAAGTTTCTCATGACAGTAAACTCAACTTTGACTCTGAAAAACAAGCCGCCTCCCACTGGTGGTACCCAGTTCGACCTCAGCACCATCTGTCTCAATCCCTGCATTGTTAGGTTGCTTACCCGACCGAGAACTGCAAGAGCAAAGCTTTCCTCCAAAAAAAAATAGAGGGCAAAGCCATTGATCTTAGTCCCAGCCAAAAACTCCACACTCTAGCCACTCTCTCCTTCCTTCTCCGTGGTATCTCCAGCTGAACCAGGTTGCTCACAGCCTTGACACTGAAGTGGGATCTGGATCACATCCCTGCATCGTCACTAAGATTGCCTATGTCCCCCTCTGTGACATCACCCAGTCCTGCTCCAAACTCATCCAATGGTAAAATCCTCATCCACGTTTTAGCAACCTCTCACACTCCACAAGCTAAAGATTGACTTGTACCTTACCAAGGTCTGACTATCCATTGCCCTTGTGTTTTTCAACCTATATTATGTCTCATTTAAGCAACACCATGATCTTAAAATTCTCAGCCTGGTTTTCAAATCGTTCCATGGACCCACCCTTCCTCTCTCCAGTTCTTCTAGCCCCTCAACCCTTCAGGATAACTGTGCTCCTATCTGGCACTTTGCGGACCCCTGATTTTACTCCCTTTACTACTGGCAGCCAGGTGGTCTGATCTCTGGAATTCTTTCCCTTTCCCCACCTCTCTCCTCCTTAAAGGTGGGCTTTAAAACCAACCTCTGAACTTCTGTGATCATCTATTCTAATACCTCCTTATATGGTTCAGTAATTTTGCCTGCCATTCATCCTGTGAAGTGCCTTAGGATGGCTTACAATGTTGAAGGTGTTTTTATTAATAAGGAAGTTGTAACTTTGGTTAACAACTTCAGAATCAGAATTATGAATATTCAAACTTAAACACTATGTTAGTAATAACTACTTGGGTTGACTATTGACATGGATAACAGAGAGGGTTTAGTTGCATCAATAATTCAGCATTTAATTTGTTACTGATTAATAATTTAAGGAGGGATTGGTGTCTGAGAATGATGCACAGTGGTCCAATTAATCCAAATAAACATGCATTAGAAGTTGACAGGTTAAATCATACGGAAACAGGTTTAATAGGGTCCATGTTGGTAATCAGCGATACTTCCAGGAGTTAATTTCATCCTGAGAAGCTGCAAGATGGAGCTGAATACCCACCATTCCCTGGTATTGGCACATGTAGAGAGCAATCCTCTTCCTGAAAAGGCATTATCCATTCCACCTGGATAAATCTACTTCCCTGACTGGTAGCTGTATCCAGAAAGAAAACCACCTTAAGTTTCATCTCCCTTGGGCTCTAACTGTCTGGTGCAACATAACCCGAGTTCATCTTGGATGGCATCGCAGTGCGGAAGGTAGTTCAGATGCCTCACGGCTCCAGCATCCCGTGCCCAATCCTAACCTCCCGTGCTGTCTGTGTGGAGTTTGCATGTTCTCCCTGTGATTGTGTGGGTTTCCTCCAGGTGCTCCGGTTTCCTCCTACATCCTGAAGACATTTTGGTGGGTAGGCTAATTTGGCCACTGTAAATTGCCCCCAGTGTTTGATCAGATTGCAGTTGTGTCCGGTGTTGTGCGGACCATCTTTTACTGAGACTTCTTCTACCTCTACATTGCTTGAGTGCTGAAAGGAAAGAACTTGGGCCTTCCCTTACCGGTCTGAGATCAGCACTATACGCCACACTAGCAACACCCCAGAGTGCACATGTACAAGTACAAGTGAAAGGTGGAAATCAGGATTAGGAGAATCAGAAGGAAGTTGATGGACTTATCACAGAGAGAATAAGTTGTAGGAAAGTAGCAAAATCAGAATCAGCTTTATTGTCACTGACAGATGTTGTGAAATTTATTGTTTTTGGTACAGTGCAAAACACAAGGACATAAAAATTACTGTATTACAAAAATAAATAAATAGTGCAAAAGAGGAATAACGAGGTGGTGTTCATGGGTTCGTGGACCGTTCAGAAATCCAATGGCGGAGGGGAAGAAGCTGTCCCTGTAAGTAACTGAAGCAAGTAAGTGTTCCTGTGAAGTAAGTGGGGGGAACGGGAATTGGTGGGATTGCTTTGAGAACTGGCATAGGTTTAATGGGGTGAATGATATACGAGAAATATGGCATCAGGACATAAGAAATAGGAGCAGGAGGAGGCCACCTGGTCTGTTGAGCCTGCTCTGCCATTCAATAAGATAGTGGCTGATCTGGCCATGGACTCAGATCCACCTACCTGCCTTTCCCATCACCCTGAATTCCCCTACTGTGCAAAAAATCTAGCTGTGTCTTAGGTATATTTAATGAGGCAGCCTCTACTGCTTCCCTGGGGCAGAGAGCTCCACAGATTCACGCCTCTCTGGGAAAAGCAGTTTCTCCTCATCTCCATCCTAAGTCTATTCCCTGAATCTTGAGGCTATGTCCCCTAGTTCTAGTCTCACCTACCAGTGGAAACAACCTTCCTGCCTCTATCTTATCTGTCCCTTACATAATTTTATATGTTTCTATAGATCCCCAATCATTCTTCTGAATTCCAGCAAGTAATACTCCCAGGCGACTCAATCTCTCCTCATAGGCTAACCCCCTCATCTCCGGAATCAACCTGGTGAACCTCCTCTGCACCGCCTCCAAAGCCAGTATAATCTTTCCTCAAGTAAGGAGACCAGAACTGCACGCAGTACTCCAGGCGTGGCCTCACCAGTACCCTGTACAGTTGCAGCATAACCTCCCTGCTCTTAAATTCAAATCCCTCTCAAATGAAGGCCAACGTTCCATTTGCCTTCTTGATAACCTTGTACCTGCAAGTCAACCTTTTGGGATTCATGCACAAGCACTCCCAAGCCCCTCTGCACAACAGCATGCTGCAATCTTTCACCATTTAAATAATAATCTGATCTTCTATTTTTCCCTCCAAAGTGGGATGACCTCGCATTTACCACATTGTACTCCATCTGCCAGACCCTTGCCCACTCACTTAACCTATCTCTCTGCAGACTCTCTGCATCCTCTGCATAATTTGCTTTTCCGCTCAATTTAGTGTCATCAGCAAACTTAGATACGCTACACTCGGTCCCCTCTTCCAATCATTAATGTATGTCGTGAAACGTTGTGGGCCCAGCACCAATCCTTGCAGCACCCCCCGCTCACCACTGATTGCCAACCAGAGAAACACCTATTTATCCCAACTCTGCCTTTTATTGTTAACCAATCCTCTCTCATGCTAATACTTTATCCCCAACTCCACGCATCCTTATCTTGTGGATATCTTTTGTGCGGCATCTTATCGAATGCCTTCTGGAAATCCAAGCATTCAACATCCACCTGTTCCCCCACTACCCACTGCGTTCATTATATCCTCAAAGAGCTCCAGTAAGTTTGTCAAACAGGACCTACCCTTCCTGAATCATGCTGTGTCTGCCTGATGGAACCACTTCTATCCAGATGTCTTGCTATTTCTTCCATAATGATAGCTTCCCGATAGCATTTTCCCCGACTACAGACATTAAGCTAACTGGCCTATTGTTATCTGCCTTTTGCCTACATCATCTTTTTAAAGAGTGGTGTGACATTCGCTGTCTTCCAATCCGCCAGGACCTGCCCAGAGTCCAGAGGAATTTTGGTAATTATCACACACACCTTTACTATAACTTCTGCCATTTCTTTCAGTACACTGGGATGCATCCCATCAGGACCAAGGGACTTGTCTACCTTTAGGCCCACTAGGTTGCTCATCACTACCTCTTTAGTGACAGCAATTGTATCGAGGTCCTCACCTCCCATCGCACCATAGCATCTCTCTTTGGCATGTTTAGACATGTCCTCCACTGTGAAGACTGACACAAAATAGTCATTCAAGGTCTCGGCCATTTCCATGTTACCCAATATTAATACCCCTTCTCATCTTCCAAGAGATCTACGTTCACTTTAGCCACCCTTTTCTGCTTTATATAATTACAAAACTTTTACTATCTGTTTTTATATTTTGTGCTAGTTTACTTTCATAATCTACCTTCCCTTTCTTTATTGCTTGTTTAATGGTTCTTTGTTGCTTTTAAAGTTTCCAATCTTCCAGTTTCCCACCACTCTTAGCGACTTTGTATGCATGAGCTTGTAGCTTGATGCCTTCTTTTATTTCCTTCGTGTCCAAGTCTGGCTCTCCCCACCCTTACTGTCCTTGCTTTTAACTGATAATATATTTTTGTTGAACACCGTGAAAAATCTCTTTGAACCGTCCCACCCTACAGCCTGTGTTTCCTGCCTACACTAGCCAACTCCTCTCTCATCCTGTTTGTAGTGTCCCTTGTTCAGGCATAATACATTGGTTTCAGATCGAACTATTACACCGTCCATGTGTATGAGAAATTCAATCATACAGTGATCACTCTTTCCAAGAGGATCCCTAACTACAAGATCGTTAGTTTTACCTGTCTCATTGCACAGGACCAGATCTAAGATTGCATTTTCCCTTGTAGGTTCACTAACATGCTGTTCAAGAAAGCTATCACGGATGCATTCTATGAAGTCCTCCTCAAGACTGCCTCGACCAACTCGATTCACCTAATCTCTGTGGAAGTTAGAAGTCCCCCATGACAACTGCCGTTCCATTCTTACACGCATCAGATATTTCTTGGTTTATTGCCTGTGCCACTGTAATGTGGCCAAAAGACAACTCCCACCAGTGATTGTTTCCCTTTACTAGTCCTAATCTCTACCCAGCTGGACACAATGTTCTGCTCCTTAGATCTTCTATCATCTCTCACTATCACCCTGATCTCATTCTTAATTACGAGCGCTACCCCACCTCCCTTACCTTCCTGCCTGTCCTTCCATATTACCTGATACCCTTGGACATTTAATTCCCACTCATCTCCACCCTGCAACCACGTTTCTGTAATGGCCACTAAATCGTACCCCTTTGTACTGATTTATGCCACGTTCACTGACCTTGTTTCAAATACTATGGGCATTCAGATAGAGTGTCCTTACACTCATTGTCCTTCGAGAATCTAGTAACCTATGTGTCCTTTGTGTTTTGACTTTTCTGTACTTACTTTCTAACTTTTTGCTCTGGTCTCTGCTTTGCTTCCCTCAGTCTTTCTACACAGATTCCCATCCCCCTGCCATATTAGCTTAACCCTCCCCAACAGCATGAGCAAACAATCCCCCAAGGACATTGATCCCAGTCCTGCCCAGATGTAGACTGTCCAGTTTGTACTGGCCCCACCTCCCCCAGAACCAGTTCCAATGCGCCAGGAATCTGAAACCCTCCCTCTGCCACATATTCATCCTAAATATGCTGCTATTTCTGCTTTGACTAGCACCTGGCACAGGTAGTCATCCTGAGATTATTACCTTTGAGGTCCCTACTTTTAGATCTATCTCCCAGCTCCCTAAATTTGGCTTGTAGGACCTCATCCCACTTTTTTCCCTATATCGTTGGTACCCACATGCACCACAACAACTGGCTGTTCACCCTTCCCTTCCAGAATGCCCTGCAGCCGCTCCGAGACATCTCTGACCCTTGCACCCGGGAGGCAATGCAAACAGAATGACCAAACAGAATAATGTCAATGCTGTGTTAAATATCCTCCACTGCACATAATATGACGCATGAATTACTGCTGATTGTTGTCTGTAATTTAATCCACCAAGATTGAACAGGTCAGGACGTCCTATTTGCAGAAAGATTTCAAGATCACCACATTGGCGGTCTTTGACGGCACGTGCTGGCCAGGGTGTTATGGAATGTTGCCACGTTGAAGGCGGTAAAAGTGAAAGGAGATCGCTGATAACTATATCCTACTGTTTGAGATTCTCTAATTGGTAACATCAAGCTGCAATGCTGAACACCACCTTTTCCCTGCCATGCTGATGTTAGCTGACCATTGAGTGACCCCCGCATTTTCTGTTCTAACTTCACTGATTCCTTTTGTTGGTCTCCTCACACAACAAATAAATCTCAGAATATTTCATTAAGTTCACTCTCTGTCTCAACAAACTTAACTCTGTATTTTTTCCCCCAGTGAGTGTTGGCAGGACTGGTCACACAGAATGTGACAAGGGTCTACCAGAAGCCCCATTTTACACCCCCCACAACAGAGTTGCCCTCTTCCAATGGCTTGGAAGTTTCGATGTATTCCAGTCACTAATTTTCAGACAGAGAAGCCCCATTAGCCTGTTCAAAGTCCATCCTCAGTTACAGATAATCTCCGTCCTCCATTTCTGTGACCCACCATTCCACCTTTGTCATCTTTAAGCACATATAACTCTGCACACTCATTCCTTTTGTATTCTTTAGGCATGCTCAATTGCTTTTGAGCTCATCAGTGAGCCCCTCTTAACATCAGCCCGATTTAACTCAGCTTGTTGGCTTCCTCAGTGAACTGGTAATGAATGCTTCTTCATGTTGCGGATGAATCACATGGGAAGAGAAAGCTCTCACTCCCTAACAATATACTTGTCCCAGTTTGTTATTCATAGCCGTATCCTGACTGGTTGCATTATGGTCTGGGACGGCAATTTGAATGCATAGGAATGCAAGAAGCTGCAGAGAGTAGTGGACTCAACCCTATACATCATGGGCACATCCTTCCCCACCATCAGTGGTATCTACACGAGGTGTGCCTCAAGAAGGCAACATCCAAAGATACCCACTATCCGGGCCGTGCCATCTTTTCACAGCAACCATCGGGCAGGAGGTACAGAAGCCTGAAGTCCCACATCAGGTTCAAGAACAGCTACTTCCCTTCAACCGTTGGTTCTTGAACCGAC
Organism: Pristis pectinata; assembly: GCF_009764475.1. Taxonomy (NCBI): domain Eukaryota; kingdom Metazoa; phylum Chordata; class Chondrichthyes; order Rhinopristiformes; family Pristidae; genus Pristis; species Pristis pectinata. Next base: position 46,862,951 of record NC_067418.1, on the reverse strand, counting down.
CTGCGCAACCCTAATCACAGCAGTTTAGCAACACTATGACCACATTGATCACTTTGCTCTAAAATGGACTTTGTTTTTTGTTTGTTCTAATTGTGTTCTTTGTAAAATTTGGTGTAATTTATGGTAATTTATGCTTTTCTTGTGAATGCTGCTTATCCGATGCTATGTGCCTGTGATGCTGCTGCAAGTTTTTCATTGCACCTGTGCACACATGTACTTGTGCACGTGACAATAAACTCGACTTTGACAAACAAACTTTGTCATCGCACAACCTCTATTCTCATTTCATTTACTTATTAGGACACAGAAGGAGGCTATTTGTCCCATCAGGTCCATGCTGCCCCTGAACAAATCAAGCCCAGAGGTCCTATTCCCTCTCTCCTTATTCCCCTTTAGCCTGCAACTTATTCCCTTCAGCTCTTCTTTGATTCTGTTTTGCCACTACCTACACGATGAAGCAATTTACAGCAGGCAGTTAACCTGCCCCGCACATCTGTGAGATATGGGAGGAAACGGAGGAGCCCGAGGAAACCCACAGGGAAGATGCACAAACAGCACTCAAGGTTGGGTTTGAACTCAGGTTGCTGGAGCTTTGGTATGTCAGCACTTGCTGCTCTGACAATAGCAGTCTGCTCTCCCTTGGTAAATAAATAACCATTTTAGTTGCAAATATAACCCACACCCCAATCCCGCCACCAAGTCCTAACAAGCGGAAGTCAAGACCAAATGAGCGAAGGCATCCCCTTCACAACCACCCCACGATATTCCCAGTTCGGGCACACTTGCGCTGTGATTTGCTTCTCCAGAAAGCAATTTGCAACCAAACAGTGCAATGTCTTTGCAAAAGGCAGAGGGAACTGTGCACCCAGTCGTACGTTGCCCTCCACAAATATATGAACAACGTCTTAAGTATACGCTGCAGGAGGGATGTGGTCGCAATGGAGAGGATGCAGAAGAGATTCACCAGGATGCTGCTGTAGTTATAAGGAGAGATTGGCACGGGCTGGGTTTCTTCTCACTGAGACGTAGGAGGCTGAGGGGTGACCTCAGAGGTTCATAACCTTATGAGGGGGACAGATAGGATAGGTAGAATATTTCTCCCAGGACAGAAGATATACAACAGGAGGGCAGAGGTTTAAGGTGGGTGGGTGGGGGGGGAGGTGGGAATTTAAAAGTGATCTGAATGGCAAGTTTTTCCACACAGAGTGTGGTGAATATCTGGAGTGAGCTGCCAGAGGAAGCAGGTGTAATTGCAACATTTGCCTGGGTTTGGCCCATGTCCCTCTAAACCTTTCCTATCCATGTACCTGTCCAAGTGCCTTTTAAATGTTGTTAATGTACCTGCCTCAACCACTTCCTCTGGCAGCTCGTTCCATATACTGACCACCCTCTGGATGAAAAAATTGCCCCCCAGGTTCCTATTAAACATCTCCCCTCTCTGCTTAAACCTATGCCCTCTAGTTCTTGATTCCCCAACCCTGGGGAAAAGACTGTATATTTGCCCTATCTATGCCCTCATAATTTTATACACCTCTATAAGATCACCCCTTGGTCTCCTACACACCAATTAAAAAGTCCCAACCTGCTCAACTTCTCTGAAGTCCCTTGAGTTCCAGCAACATCTTGCCATGGTAACATTCTGACACTTCTGAATATGGGGATGTAAATCATCTGGTTTCAGTCTCCATTCTTCACGTTGGTGGAAATAGCAGAGGACTAGAGTGAATGAGATTAGCATCAGTCACAAAATATTTTTGAATGACAGCTAATAAATTCCAGGGTCTGATCCCTACATCAAGGTTTTGAAAGAGTTAGCTACAGATACACTGGTTGTCATTTTTTGGTATTGGTTTATTATTGTCACTTGTACCGAGGTACAGTGAAAAACTTGTCTTGCATACTGATCGTACAGATCAATTCATTACACAGTGCTGTTACACTGAGTTAGTACAGAGTGCATTGAGGTAGTACAGGTAAAAACAATAGCAGTACAGAGGAAGTGCAGTGCAGGTAGACAATAAGATGCAAGGTCACAACAAGGTAGATCGTGAGGTCAGAGTCCATCTCATTGTATAACGGAACCGTCCGATAGTCTTATCACCATGGGATAGAAGCTGTCTTTGACCCTGGTGGTATGTGCCGTCAGGCTCCTGTATCTTCTGCCTGATGGGAGAGGAGAGAAAAGAGAGAATGACCTGGGTGGGTGGGGTCTCTGATTACGCTGGCTGCTTCACCAAGGCAGCGAGAGGTATAGACAGAGTCCGTGGAGGGGAGGCTGGTTTCCGTGATGTGCTGGGCTGTGCCCACAACTCTCCGCAGTTTCTTGTGGTCCATTTTCTAACATTCCCTGGATTCTAGTGCAGTTCCCACAGAGTGGAAGGTGATTGGAAAGGAAGGAGAGTGTAACCAGGAAACTGCAGACACCTTGCATCAGTGAAGAAGTGGCAACAGGGTACTTAGAAATTAATAATGGGATTGGACAGAGTTGAGAGAGAAAGGGAAATGATGTTTGACAAACCTGTTGGAATTTTCATCCCTACAAACTAGCAGGATTTGTGACGCAGGTGGTAGAACTGCTATCTCACAGCTCCGGTGACCCAGGTTCAATTCTGACCTCGGATGCTGTCTGCGTGGAATTTTCACGCTCTCCCTATGACCATGTGCATTTCCTCCCACAGACACGCGAGTTGGTAGGATCTGGGCAAAGTTGTTGGGAACGTAGGGAGGATAAAATGGGATTAACGTCGGATTGGAGCAAATGGGTGGTAAATCAGTGCAGACGGTGGGCTGAAGAGGTGCATGACTCTCTGAAAATAGAAAAGGGCGAACTAGTTGACGTGATGCCTTTGGCTTTCAGAAGGCCTTCGATAACGCGTCATCAAAAGGGCAAAATGAAAGCATATATAATTGGGAGCAACATACCAGGTGGATTGAGCACTGGTTAAGGAACAAGCAACAGAGAGTTGGGTTGTGAGATTGTGACTAGTGGGGTGCTGCAGAGATCATAGAACGTACAGCACAATACAGGCCCTTCGGCCCACAATGTTGTGCTGACCTTTAAACCTCGCCTAAGACTGTCTAACCCCTTCCTCCCACATATCCCTTTATTTTAAATTCCTCCGTATGCTTTTCTAACAATCTCTCGAATTTGACCAATGTACCTGCCTCCACCACCGCCCCAGGCAGCGCATTCCATGCCTCAACCACACTCTGGGTAAAAAAAACCTTCCTCTGACATCTCCCTTGAACTTCCCACCCATTAATTTAAAGCCATGCCCTCTTCTATTGAGCATTGTTGCCCTGGGAAAGAGGCGCTGGCTGTCTATTTCTAGATGTTGCTGTTTCATTTAGCTCACTGATGTGGACGAGACCAATAGCTAGTGGCAGGGGAAGATGCGAGGGGAATAGATCTTTATTTATTAGTCACATGTACATTGAAACACACAGTGAAATGAGTCTTTTTGTGTTACTGAGAATGTGCTGGGGGGGGCAGCCCGCAAGTGTCGCCACGCTTCCGGCGCCAACATAGCACGCCCGCAACTTCCTAACCCGTACGTCTCTGGAACGTGGGAGGAAACCGGAGCGCCCGGAGGAAACCCGCGCAGAGGCGCACGGGGAGGACGTACAAACACCTTACAGACAGCGGCCAGAACTGAACCCAGGTTGCTGGCACTGTAATAGCGTCACACCAACCGCTACACAAAAAACAGAAATCTTTAAGTGGTGAGAGATCGTGAAGTGTTGATGTTCAGAGGTATCCTTGTACACAAATCACTGAAAGTTAACAAGCAAGCAGAAAAGCAAACAATCTTTCTCGCAGGATGATTTGAGTCTAAGAGTGAAAAGACGGACCATAACGACCTTGGTGAGAGCCCAGATGGAATATTGTTCAAATTATTTCCTCACATCTCCTTAGGACACAGAAGGAGGCCTTTGGACCCATTGAGTCCATGCTGTCTTCTCAGACCAAGCCCGTTCCACAGCTTCGCACCCTGGAACCTCTTCCCCCTCACCTGCTCCACCAACGAGGGAATTTACAGTGACCAATTAACTGACCAGCCTGCAAGTCCTTGGGAAATCTTGATGAGGACAGGGGTGCTCTTGGCCCTCCTCCCTCCAAGTGAGGAATCACGACTACAGAACTTTGATTTGATCTGTTGGTGGCGGGACGGCTTAACTCTGCCCGTTGCACGCTGCTTTTGTTTTGCGTGCATGCAGTTCTGCGTTGTGGCTTCACCAGGCCGGCCCCTCATTTGTAGGTGTGTGCTGGTGTTGTTCCTAGCGTGCCCTTCTTGTTGGACCAGGGTTCATAGTACAGTGAGGGATTGGCCAGTGCAAGGCAGACAAGGCTATGGACCATGTATCTGGTAAATGGGATTAAAGCAGATGGGTACTGAATGGTTGGCATGGACACGGTGGGCCGAAGGGTCTGTTTTTCTGCGCTCTCTGAGGTTACAGATTGTGGCGGTGTCCACTTTCTGCTGATAGTCCACAGTGTGTCATAGATGCCCGGTTTTGAGTCTCCAGATCTGTTCTCAATCTATCCCATGTAGCACAATTGCAGCACCATGACATTTACTGAAAATTGTCTACAGTGTGAAGACAAGACATTATAGAACATCGAACAGTACGGCACAGGAACAGGCCCTTCGGCCCACAATGTCTGCTCCGAACACGATGCCAAATTAAACTAAATCTCTTCTGCCTGCACGTGATCCATAATCCTGCCATTCCCTGCACATTCATGATGAGTCTATCAAACAGCCTCTTAAACGCCACTATCATATCTGCCTCCACCACCCTTGGCAGCCCGTTCCAGGCACCCACCACTCTCTGTGAAAACTTCACCCCACACATCTCCTACAAACTCTCCCCCCTCTCACCTTAAATGTATGTCTTCTAGTATTTGATATTTCTACCCAGGGAAAGAGATTCTGGCTGCTTACCCTATCAATGCCTCTCATAATTTTATAAACTTCTATCAGGATTCTCTTCAGCCTCCACCACTCCAGAGTTTGTCCAACCTCTCCTTATAGCACATGCCCTCTAATCTGGGCAGCATCCTGGTAAATCTCTTCTGCACCCTTTCCAAAGCCTCCACACCCTTCCTGTAAAGGGGCAACCACTGGGGTTCTGCAGTGGACTTAACAATGCTAAGATGGACAGGTGAATCTGCCACTGGTTGATTGGTGAGGATGAGGTCAACTGGGTTTATCCCCCTTGTTACTTCCCTCATGGTTTGGCTATTTTCCTACCTTGTCTTCGTGAAGGGGAACAGTCAGATACTGAGCCCCCACACCCACTTCTGCCTGCATTAAATGCAATTGTTCCCAAACACAGCAACGAAGCACAAACTCATCCATTGTCAGAGCAGTAAAACTCGACTAGTTATGACAACATATTATAACATTGATAATAAGTAAAAGAAAATATGGCAGGACTTACAATTAAGCAACCGTTGCTCTGAAGAAGGTCCCACCATCTTGTCATTCTTAAACATGAGTTGTATTTATGTCTTGAATTTTTGTCCATTTGTCTTTCAGCAGTTTGCCACAGAGGGTTGTAATTCCAACATCAAAATCTATCTGCACAAATGAAATAACCTTCACAAACATTGAACTTCCCAATTTCAGGGAACCCACACCTCCCCACTGCTCTCCTCCCTCACACACCCACCTCATTCACCTTGTTTTCTTCTCCTTTTGTTCAACTTCCCCACCCCCAGTTTCCTTCTGCCCATCATCACCTCCTCATCTGGCTCCACCAATCACCTACAAGCCCCTATCCCACTGCTCCCACCCCCAACTGGTTCCATCTACCAATCATCTCTTACCCATCTGGCTCAACCTATCACCTACAAGCCCCTATCCCACTGCTCCCGCCCCCAACTGGTTCCATCTACCAATCATCTCTTACCCATCTGGCTCCACCTATCACCTACAAGCCCCTATCCCACTGCTCCCGCCCCAACTGGTTCCATCTACCAATCATCTCTTACCCATCTGGCTCCACCTATCACCTACAAGCCCCTATCCCACTGCTCCCGCCCCCAACTGGTTCCATCTACCAATCATCTCTTACCCATCTGGCTCCACCTATCACCTACAAGCCCCTATCCCACTGCTCCCGCCCCCAACTGGTTCCATCTACCAATCATCTCTTTCCCATCTGGCTCCACCTATCACCTACAAGCCCCTATCCCACTGCTCCCTCCCTCAGCTGGTTCCATCTACCAATCATCTCCTCCCCAACTGGCTCCACCTACCAGCCTCTGTCCCACCCCCAACCACAATTACACCCTGGCAATCTTTCCTCTTCCCCCTCAGCCTGATGGAGGGTCTCGACTTGAAACGTTGATGTACACCTTTTGCCTCCACAGACACTGACTTCTTCCAGCTTTTTATTTAAAAAAAATAAAATAACCTTCATTATGGAAACATTTGGCAGTGATTTTCCAGAGGACCAGAATGTGTTTGCAATTAAAAAGGCTGGTTTTATGGGGGTTGGTGAGAGGAAGCTGTGCTGCTAGGTGGATGAACTCAACTGCCTTTACTTGATGAGTATTCCAACTCAATTCCGTCCCTCTCCAGAAAACTATTGCTCAACCATTCAGAAACTGGTCCATTCCTGTCAGATATCAGTTGGTGATCATCGGTTTTGCATTTGCCCATTTATCATAAAAGCAATTCTTACCACGTTCTATGCACGCTTTGAAACAGAAGGGGATTGGAATGTAACCACACACACCAACAGACTCCAATGCACCTGAACCCACAGTCACCACTGCAGGCATGAGATCAGTCTTTCGGAGAGTGAACTTGCGGAAAGCATCTGGCCCGGATGGTATCCCTGGCTGTGTCAGATCCTGTGCAGATCAGCTGGCGGGGTATTTTCAGACATTCTTAACCTTTCCCTGCTTCAGTCTGAGGTCCCCAGCTCAAGAAGACTACTATCATCCTTGTACCTGAGAAAAACAAGGTAACATGCCTTAACGACAACCGCCTGGTGGGGCTCTGACATCCACCATCATGAAGCGCTTCGAGAGGCTCCAGGCTCCCACATAACCTCGATCCACTGCAAATTGCCTACCACTGCAACAGGCTTATGCCATCTCCCTGGCCCTGCACTCATCTCTGGAGCATCTGGACAGTAAAGACACCTATGTTAGACTATTGTTTATTGACTACAGCTCTGCCTTCAATACTATAATTCCAAGCAAACTCATCACCAAACTCCGCAACCTGGGACTCAACACCTCCCTCTGCAACTGGATCCTTGACCTTCTGATCAACGGACCGCAATCAGTGAGTATAGGCAGCAATGCCTCCAGCACGATAATTCTCAACACTGGTGCCCCACAAGGCTGCATCGTCAGATCCCTGCTCTACCCCCTACACACTCATGACTATGTGGCCAGATTCTGCTCTAACGACATCCACAAGTTTGCAGGTGATACCACTGTAGTGGGTCATATCTCAAATAACGATGAGTCAGAGTACAGAAAAAAGATAGATAGTTTAGTAAAATGGTGTCATCACAACAACCTTTCCCTCAATGTCATCAAGACAAAAGAGCTGGTCATTGACTTCAGGAATGGGGGTGGTGCACATGCTCCTGTCTACATCAATGGTGCTGAGGTCGAGAGGGTTGAGAGCTTCAAGTTCCAAGGAGTCAACATCACCAAAAGCCTGTCCTGGCCCAACCATGTAGACGCCATGACCAAGAAAGCTCACTAGCGCCTCTACTTCCTCAGGAGGCTAAAGAAATTTGGCATGTCCCCGTCAACCCTCACCAATTTTTATCAATGCACCATAGAAGGTATCCTATCTGGATGCATCACGGCTTGGTATGGCAACTGCTCTGCCTGGGACCACAAGAAACTGCAGAGAGTTGTGGACACGTCACGGAAACCAGCATCTCCTCCATGGACTCTGTCTACACTTCGCACTGCCTCGGTAAAGCAGCCAACATAGTAAAAGACCCCACCCACCACAGACATTCTCTCTTCTCCCTACTCCCATGAGGCAGAAGATACAAAAGCTTGAAAGCACGTACCACCAGGCTCAAAGACAGCTTCTATCCCGCTGTTATAAGACTATTGAATGGTTCCCCAGTACGATAAGATGGACTCTTGACTTCATGATCTACCTTGTTATGACCTTGCACCTTACTGTCTACCTGCACTGCACTTTCTCTGTAGCTGCTAAACTTTATTCTGCATTCTGTTATTGTTTTACCTTGTACTACCTCAACACACTGTGTAATGAATTGATCTATATGAACAGTATGCAAGACAAGTTTTTCACTTTACCTCAGTACATGTGACAATAATAAACCAATTCCAATAATAAACAATTCCAATTCCAATTCCAACAATTCTTGTTATTAAACTTGGGTGATAATTGTCATTTGGAAAAAGGCAAGGCTGCTTTGTAAGCAGCTTCCCTCAGTAAAGCTCATTCAGGCTGTTGTGTGCACTCAGAGGCCAGTTTCACAGATACAGTAACTCACTGCAGTTGGGTAAAAAATTTTCTGCTCGTTAAAAAATTCCCCTTCACTAATTTCTCCAGATGCACCAGGAACATCTTTGTGTCTAACATGACCAGCCTTTCTCTGAGCCTTTCTGCGAAATGTTCTCAAAGGACGAGGATTTACACTTCAGACACCTTTCTCTGTAAAGATAGTTATTTGTTCAAGAGCAACAACAAGCCACAGTTTGGTGCCAAAGGTCATTGAAGATGTTTTCCCACAGTTTCTGGCACATTCCTTGAGATGGAAAATATGCTTTAGTCCCTCAAAAATCAACAAAACTCTGTCTGGAGAGAGTCCAAGAGATGGGAATTCTTAGCCTCTGCTTTCGAGCAACTTAGAATACTCAAGGATAGCAGATCAGCAGAAATGCATCAGCATTCTACAGGCAGTGTAGTGAGAGTTTCTGTAAACATTCACTGAAGAGCACTCCAAGTCAAGTGAAAACTAGTCAGCTGCTGTTTGTAGGCAGTTATGAACAATGTGAGCGCGACCACTAATGACAAATATCATTCTCACTAGCGTGACCTGCAATTTTCACCACACATTATTTTTCTCTGCTTGTTTAGCAACACCAGAATTTGTACTTGGTGTTGTCTGTAATGTCCAACAAGTTTTAGATTGAGATGATTTTTCTCGACCGGTTGGAATTTGCATTCCCGGTCAGATACTTTGCCTGGCAGAGAAGCAAATCTTTGTTTTCATTGCAGTCGCAGGCGAATGGGACGAGCTCGGACAGACTCTTGGTCAGCATGGACGAGTTGGGCTGTATAACTCAATGACTCAAAGAAAACAATGCAGTGGAACTGGGTGAAGTTTGGGCCCGGTTTCTGCTGGGAGCACTCAAGCTAAGTGAGGTGAAGGCACCCGCCGTTAAATCACCCAGCGTTTCTTCAGTTTACAACGTGCCAGATGATTGGCTCAGATGAGATAACAAACATTTCATTTGGGAAAGTTACGAAATCATTGAGACATTCAGCACAGAAAAAGGAACTTCAGCCTACCGAGTCCATCAGAACATAAGAAACATGAGCAGGAGTAGGCCATCTGGCCCATCGAGCCTGCTCCGCCATTCAATAAGATTATGGCTGATCTGGTTGAGAACTCAGATCCAGCTACCTGCCTTTTCCCCATAACCCTTAATTCCCCTACTAATTGTGTCTTAAATATATTTAATGAGGCAGAGAATTCCACAGATTCACTACTCCCTGGGAAAAGCAGTTTCTGCTCACCTCTATCCTAAATCTATTCCCCCAAATCTTGAGGCTATGTCCCCTAGTTCTAGTCTCACCTACCAGTGGAAACAACCTTCCTGCCTCTATCTTGTCTATCCCTTTCATAATTCGATACGTTTCCATAAGATCCCTTCATTCTTCTGAATTCCAGCGAGTATAGTCCCAGGCGACTCAATCTCTCCTCATCGGCTAACCCCCTGATCTCCGGAATCAACCTTGTGAACCTCCTCTGCACCGCCTCCAAAGCCAGTATATCCTTCCTCAAGTAAGGAGACCAGAAATGCACTCAGTACTCCAGGTTCGGCCTCACCAGTACCCTGTACAGTTACAGCATAACCTCCCTGCTCTTAAATTCAATCCCTCTCGCAGTGAAGGTCAGCGTTCCAGTTGCCTTCTTGATACCTGCAAACCAACCTTTTGGGATTCATGCACAAGCACTCCCAAGTCCCTCTGTACAACAGCGTGCTGCAATCTTTCACCATTTAAATAATAATCTGACCTTCTATTTTTCCTTCCAAAGTGGATGACCTTGCATTTACCAGCATTGTACTCCACCTGCCAGACCCTTGCCCACTCACTTAACCTATCTATATCTCTCCGCAGACTCTCCGCATCCTCTGAACAATTTGCTTTTCCGCTCAATTTAGTGTCATCCGTGCTGACTATCGACCATCCAGTTAAACCAATCCCATTTTATCATCTCTACATTCCCATTAACTTCCTCAAGATTCTACAACTCACTTACCCACAAGGGAGAATTTACAGTGGCCAATTAAACTATCAACCTACATGTCTTTGGGATGTGGGAGGAAACCAGAGCACCCGGAGGAAACCTGCACAGTCATGGAGATAACGTGCAAACTCCTTCACTGTCACGTATAAATTATGTATAGTTTATATTCTGTGCGTTATCTGTATCTACGTGCCTGTGATGCTGCTAAGAGCAAGATTTTCATTGTACCTCTCTACCTCACTGCACTTGGGCACCTGACAGTGAACTCGGCTTGACTTGACTTGAAATTCCACACAGACAGCATCGGAGGTCAGGATTGAACCTGGGTTGCTGGCGCTGTGAGGCAGCGGATCTACCAGCTGTGCCAGTTTAATCAACTGGGATGTACAATCGCTGGATCTGAAAGTGAGTCCGTGGCACACAGAATGGGAAGCAAACAGTCCCTCGCTCGCAGAAAGACGATTATCTTCTGTATTTCACTTTACAAAGTAATATGGAACTCTTGGAGTGTCACTGTACTTCACAAAGAATCCTTGTTTGTTTATGTCCAAAGATGCTGAGTAATATCACTTTGGCCGAGATCGGAATGTCTTTTAAAATTTAAAATTTTATTTACAGCGTGGTAACAGGCCCTTCCGGCCCAACGAGTCCGCGCCGCCCATTTTAAACCCAAATTAACCTACCCATACGTCTTTTGCAATCTGGGAGGAAACTGGAGCACCCGGAGGAAACCCACGCAGACACGGGAGAACGTACAAACTCCTTACAGACAGCGACGGGAATTGGTCATGAACACATCATTTTGGGAATGTCACATCCCTGCATTTCTTCAAAAGCTTCGATCCTTTTTGGAGGTCCGGATTACAAGGACCGGCGGGCTTTGTGACATGCCTGCAGTGTTTTCCAGGTTTGCCATGCACCACTCTGGGCACAGTACACGTGTGGCTGCTCAGTGCCACAGCAGCCACCCTACAGATCATAAAATCGACCACCGTATTTATGTTATTGGGAGTGCAGCAAGATTTTGTTTTTATGTGGCATTGCAGAGCACCACTTCAGCCATAAATATTGCGTGTTTTGTTTCAAGAACATAGTCATTTGGCAAAATTAAGTTATGCACTCTTGTAGAATGCAAGTCTTGGCAATTTTTATAGATGCACCATAGAAAGATAAGATCTCTTTATTAGTCACATGTACATCGGAACACACAGTGAAAGGCATCTTTTGCGTGGAGTGTTCTGGGGGGGCAGCCCGCAAGTGTCGCCACACTTCTGGCGCCAACATAGCACGCCCACAACTTCCTAACCTGTACGTCTTTGGAATGTGGGAGGAAACCGGAGCGCCCGGAGGAAACGCACACAGACACGGGGAGAATGTACAAACTCCTTACAGACAGTGACCGGAATTGAACCTGGGTCACTGGCGTTGTAAAGCGTTACGCAAACCGCTACACCCATCTGGATGCATCATGGCTTGGTACGGCAACTGCTCTGCCCAAGACCGCAAGAAACCGCAGAGAGTTGTGGACACAGCCCAGTCCATCACGGAAAACAGCCTCCCCTCCATGGAGTCCACCTATATTCCCCGCTGCCTTGGGAAAGCAGCCAACATAATCAAGGACCCCACCCACCCCGGACATTCTCTCTTCTCCCCCCTCCCGTCAGGCAGAAGGTACAAAAGCCTGTGAGCACGAACCAGCAGGCTCAAGGACAGCTTCTATCCCGCTGTTACTAAAGTCTTAAATGGACCTCTCGTACGCTACAAGGTGAACTCCTGGCCTCCTAATCTACCTTATCGTGGCCTTTGCACCTTATTGTCTGCCTGCACTGCACTTTCTCTGTAGCTGCAACACTATATTCTGCATTCTGTTTTTCTTTTTACTACCTCGATGTATATGATCTGGCATGATCTGTCTGGGTGGCACGTAAACAAAAGCTTTTCACTGTATCTCAGTATATATGACAATAATCAACCTATGCCAATACATTCAGTGTCTGATGGTACAGGAAAATATTACAAGAAAGTCTGGACATCCGTGTTAACAGCAGCACTGTCCTGTTAAAAGCGGGATGTATGGTTACTCACAAACCCAGTCTGGTCGATCTTCAGGACTCAATGCTTTGCTTCGCAGTTCTTTGACAATGACATTGATGGATGAGTTAAGGCCGTCCCGTTAATGGGCAACCTCTCAACCATATACTCTCAACCACTGGCACACAGTATGTGTGGCTTACTGGAGCAATGATGATGCTGCTCATCTCAACGTAAAGCTGGGTAGGAACCCTGCAGCTCTGAAGAGCTTCCAGCCAACTTCCTTGCCTCGCCACAGAGATGGACTCTGACCTCACGATCTACCTTGTTGTGACCTTGCACCTTATTGCACTGCACTTCCTCTGTAGCTGTGACACTTTACTCTGTACTGTTATTGTTTCTTTTTACCTGTACTACCTCAATGCACTCTGTACTAACTCAATGTAACTGCACTGTGTATTGAATTGATCTGTACGAATGGTATGCAAGACAAGTTTTCATTGTACCTTGGTACAAGTGACAATAATAAACCAATACCAATACCAATACTTCTGCAAACTTTGAAGTGGTCCATCTTCAAATCGGCTCGCACCGATTGAGAAGCGACTCATCCTTAAGCAGGCTGCGTTGAACTCTTCCTGGGCAGAGCAACAACGCTTGCACTTCTTCCCATTCTGTGTGCTACATTTGGTGCTCAGAATGTGGCTTCCTCTATAACGGGGAAAACAAACACAGATTGGGTGACCGCTCTGCAGAACATCTCCATTCAGTTACAAGGGTGACCCTGAGTTGCATGTCACTTTAATTTTCCATGCCCCTCCTGTTCTGACCTCTCTTTACCCTCCCATGCTGTTGCAATGATGCACAACGTAAACTTGAGGAACAGCACCTCACCTTCTGCTTGGATAGATTGTGGTCTCCCAGACACTGAATTCAACCACTTCTGACAAGAAAAGGTAAGATAAGATAAGATATCTTCATTGGTCACATGTACATTGAAACACACAGTGAAATGCATCTTTTGCGTAGAGTGTTCTGGTGTACACCTCTCTCTCCCAGCCAGCACCACCATTTGAGTCATTCAACATCTCCTGAGTCTGCACCTCATTACAGACCTTCCCCTTCCTTCTCTCCGCCCTCCCCTACTTCCTGTGCAACTTAAAACATCCTCCGTTACTGACTGTTTATTTCTGTTTATTTCCCTCCATAGATGCCGCCCGACCTGCTGAGTTCCCCCAGCACTTTGTGTGCGTTGCTCCAGACTCCAGCATCTGCAGAATCTCTTGTGCTTCTATCTCCAACTTTTCCCGGTTGTGTCGAAAGGACATCAACCTGAAATATCTGGAGCAACAAACAACCTGCTGGAGGGACTCAGCGGGTCGAGCGGCGTCTGTGGGAGGAAAGGAATTGTTGGCGTTTCCGGTCGAAAACCTGCATCAGGACCCTGCATCATTCCTTTACCTCCACAGATGCTGCTCGGCCCACTGAGTCCCTCCAGCGGATTGCTTGCTGCTCCAGGTTCCAGCATCTGCCATCTTATGTGTCTCGACCTGAAATATCAACTCTTTTTCTATTATGGAGGGAGCTGCGTCCTTAGAAAATGGTCTGAATTGTGATTTTCCATGATGTGAAGTCACGTCAGCTGCGCAAGAAACGTGAGTTGAAAAAAAATTGTGCTGACTTATTTACTTTTCTATTCACGTAAATTCTGAACAAGTTTTATTCCACATCTCAGATTTTTGGGAAGTGATTTGTCAATTCTGTAAAAGTGAATTTCTGTTACCCGCATAGCAGTAACATGGGTTTCACCTGTATTTCCAGTATTTTCTGGTTTTATTTCAGATTAAGATCATGGTGTAGGAGGTTACATACTGAAGTGGCTGCGGAGGGTTGTAGGCTCAGCCAGCTCCATCACGGGCACAACCCTCCCCACCATCGAGGACATCTGCAAGAGGCGGTGCTTCGAGAAGGCGGCATCGATCATTAAGGACCCTCACCACCTGGAACACGTCCTCTTCACGTCACTACCACTGGGGAGGAGGTACAGGGGCCTGAAGACCCACACTCAATGGTCCAGGAACAGCTCCCTCCCCTCCGCCATCAGATTTCTGAACGGTCCATGAACCCATGAAAAACACGACGATGCCGGAGGTACTCAGCAGGCCAGGCAGCATCCATGGAGAAAAGCAGGTGTTCAACATTTTCAGTCAGGACCCTTCTTCAGGACTGAAGATAGGAAAAGGGGTAAGTCCGATATATAGGAGGGAAAAGCAGAACAGTGATAGGTGGACAGAAGAGGGGAGGAGGGGTGGGCACAGGGTGGTGATAGGTAGATGCAGGTAAGAGAGAGTGATGGGCAGGTGCGGGGGAGGAGGTGAGAGCAGGTCCACTAGGGGATGGGTCAAAGATAAGGAGGCAAAAGTGGGGGGGGAGGGGTCGAGAAAAGAGAGATAGGTTAGGAAAGGGAAGAAAAGAAGAGGCGTGGTTGGGGCGTGGGTGTGTGGGGGGGGTGTTCCTTTTTTGCACTATTAACTTATTTTCGTAAATTATAGATTTTATGTCTTTGCACCGTACTGCTGCCGCAAAACAACAAATTTCACATCATATGTCAGTGATAATGAGCCTGATTCTGAGAGGATTGGCTGGCTCAAAGGAAACAGTCGGCATAAATGGGTCTCTTACTGGTCGGCAGGATGTAAGGGGCGTTGCGCCACAGGGGTCAGTGCTGGGGCTTCAATCGTATAACTGACTTGGATGAAGGTGCGGAAGATACTATTATTAAATCTGCTGATGACACCGAGGTAAGGTAGGAAAGTAAACTGGGAGGTGGACATCAAGAGGCTGCAAAGCAATAGAGAAATATTAAATGAGTGGACAGAGATCTGGTAATGTGGGGAAAATTTGAAATTGTCCACTTAGGTAGAAAGATAATTATTTAAATAGAGTCATAAAGTTATAGAGATATACAGCATCCTTGCTGATCAAGGTGGTCTTCCTGAGCTGGTCTCATTTCCCTGCGTTTGGTCCATATCCCTCTCAACCTTTCCTATCTGTGTTCCTGCCTTGTAAACATTGCAATTGTACCCGCCTCTACCACCTCCTCTGGCAGCTCGTTCCACACACCCACCACCCACTGTGTGAAAAAAGTTGCCCCTCTGGACCCCTTTAAATCTTTCCCCTTTCACCTCAGTCCTGTGCCCTCTAGGTTTAGATTCCCCTACCCTGGGGAAAAGGCTGTATCTGTTCACCCTATCTCTATCCCTCATGATTTTATAAACCTCTATAAGGTCACCCCTCAGTCTCCTTCGCTCCAGGGAAAACAGTCCCAGCCGATCCATTCTGTCCTTATAACTCAAGCCCTCCGGTCCCGGTAACACCCCTTACTGCACCCTCTCTGGCTTAATCACATCCTCAGTCGGACAGGCTCTCCCACGAATCATGGCAAATCACATAGAAATGGGATTGTAGGAGCAGGTGTTCGAGTGCAAAGGGCCAATTCACAGGTAGTCACGTGACTCTAATGGACTTTATAAATACCCGCGAAATAACAGATCTGGCCACCTTCCTCAGAATATTAATCCAGCCTGTGTGTAAAGTGAAGTCTACTGCAGAGAGAACATCTCAATTAGGAGGGAAGAGCCAGACGTCAATTGTCCTTGTCGAGGAAGGGAGATTTCACTGCCACCAAGTAATTTGGCTCCACTTTGTACACACTTGCAGCCTAAACAGATGACTCCCACTCCGTTATTTGCAAACCAACAGGAAGGAAGCTGGGAAGAGAATGGAGCAGCTCTGTGTGATGCCTTGATGACGTGTCTGCGATATGAAGGTGCTTCGCTGCGACATCTCTGCCTGTTTAGTAAATCCCATGTTTTGAACCAAGAATTAGGAGCAGTTTTCCCTGTCGCACTGACACTAGTCACTTCTGGCACAAACTGTGGGAAAGCGGATACAGCAAAGGCAAAGGTAAACCAGTACAGATGGGTACGGTGGACCAGGGAAGAGAGAGCACACTACTGTATTTGTGGTGTGACTGTACCAGTACAAAATGGAAGCTACTCTTGACCCTGGGATACAGCAAAATTTGTCCTCCAGTTGGATTGCATGGGGAGTTTGCCTCGGAGGAAGTCGCGGTGACCTGTGACCAGCTGCTAAGATGTCAAAGTATGACGCTGTTTATGACTAAGTGCAGAGTTATGGAAAAATGGATTCCAAATGCACTTCACTGTGTGTTGGAGAAAGTGAGAAGTAACAACACCAGGGCGAGGTCTTGTTAGCAGTTTTTTTGATGCATTAGGAAACGCTTGTTTATATTATTCACAAAATGGCACACGGTGGCACAGTGGCGCAGCCAGTAAAGCCGATGCCTCACAGTTCCAGCGGTCCGGGTTCAATCTTGACCTCGGTTGCTGTCTGTGTGGAGTTTGCACGTTCTCCCTAGGAGTTGATGGGAATGTGGGAGAATAAAAGGGGATTGGTGTAAATGGGTGGTTGATGGTTGGCACGGACTCAGTGGGCCAAAGGACCTGTTTCCGTGCTGTGTGGGCATTATCAGCAAGGTCAACATTTAATGCCCAACACAAATTGGCCTTGAACTTTGGCATTTGAAGACCAACAACAGAAGTCAGAGTGAGTAACGTCAAAACAGTCTTGAACTGAATGGGGAGTTCAAAAAAACCTCACGGACATCATTTCTGATACCTGTTTTTTTATATATTATTTCAGATTTATTTCATTAACAATTTATTTTGCCCAGCAGCGCTGACAGGATATGAACACACGTCCCTGAAATATTAGTCCAGGCCACTGTGAGAGAAAGGTTGGAATGAGAGGATGTGATAAGGGAGCGGGGAAACATCACTTCAGGTAGGCACGGTAGCCTAGCGGTTAGCGCAACGCTATTACAGCGCCAGCGACCCGGGTTCAATTCCTGCCGCTGTCTGTAAGGAGTTTGTACGTTCTCCCCGTGTGACTGTGTGGGTTTCCTCCGGGTGCTCCGTCTTCCTCCCACATTCCAAAGGCGTACGGGTTAGGAAGTTGTGGGTGTGCTATGTTGCCGCTGGAAGCGCGGCGACACTTGCGGGCTGCCCCCAGAACACTCTATGCAAAAGATGTCCGGTTTGGACCATGCCTACCTGATGCGAGTGGCTGCAGTCTAAAACAAGAACAATGCTAAGGGAATGGTTTACCACTGGCCCCGAATCACCAGATGGATAGAGCATGGAAAGACACCATTCTGCCTGTTAGGTCTGCACCTGCTCTATCTAGGGGCAATTCAGACTGTCTTTTGCCCATTTTACTGCAGATTCTTTCCTTCCAGATAGTTACGCAGCTCTCTTTCAACAGCTATAATTGAATCTGCCTCCACCACTATCCTTGGCAGTGCATCTCTGACCCTAACCACTCCCAGACCCTAACCACCAGGATGCTGCCTGGATTAGAGGGCATGTGCTATCAGGAGAGGCTGGACAAACTTGGGCTCTTCTCTCTGGAGCGGTGGAGGCTTAGGGGTGATCTGTTGGAAGTGTATAAAATTATGAGGGCCATAGGTAGGGTGGACAAGCAATATCTTTTTCCCATTATTGAGCGATCCAATATCAGAGGGCATGCATTTAAGGTGAGAGGGGGTAAGAGACGTGAGGGGTAAGTTTTTTCACTGAGGGAGTGGTGGATGCCTGGAATCCGTTGCCTGATAGGGTGGTGGAGGCAAATTCATTGGGGGCTTTTAAGAGGGGCTTGGATGAGCACATGAATGAGAGGCAAATAGAGGGATATGGGCATTCTGTAGGTAGGAGGGAATAGATAGGTCGACGCAACATTGTGGGCCGAAGGGCCTGTTCTGTGCTGTACTATTCTATGTTCTATGTTCACTTGCAGGGTGAAAAAATTCTTCCTCATGTCGATCACTTTCCTGGTTCTTCGCCCCTTCTGCCAAAAGGAATGTATTATACACATAATGGTTGTAAATACCACCATCAGCTCTCCCCGCAATCTCCCCTGTTCTCAGCAGAAAGACCCCAGCTTCTCCAGTCTAACTGCAGAATTGGTGTCCCTCATTTCTGGAATCATTTTGGTAAATCTCTTCAGCACCCTCTCCAAAGCCATCATGTCTTTCCTGCAGTGCGGTGCCCAGAACTGGCTACAAGGTCCTCAGAATGGGTGAACTAGTGTCGTGTGAAAGGTTCCTAGCTCTTGTACTCTCCCGGCTCATAAAGTCGAGGATCCCTTACATTTGTTTAACAGCTTTTCCAAACTGCCATACCACTTTCAATAAACCGTGCATATGGGATCTCGCTGTTCTTTAGCCATTTTAGAGTTGTGTATCCCCTCTCCCAAACCTTTCGCTGTGTTAAATTTCACCTGCCACCCATCCTTTCCAACAGCTGTCTCTCTCTCTCTCACTCCCTCCTTGAAATCTATTAGTATCTTCCTCGCTGTTCACAACCAAAGACCCCACCCAGCCCGGACATTGTCTCTTCTCCCCCCTCCCATCAGGCAGAAGATACAAAAGCCTGAAAACACATGCCACCAGGCTCAAGGACAGCTTCTACCCCGCTGTTATAGGACCATTGAATGGTCCTCTTGTTCGATAAGATGGAATCTTGACCTCACAATCTACCTCGTTATGACCTTGCACCTTATCGCCTGCCTGCACTGCACTTCCTCTGTAACTGTATCACTTCAGTCTGCAATCTGTTGTTGTTTTCCCTTGTACTACCTCAATGCACGATGTGATGAAATGATCCGTATGGATGGCACGCAAAACAAAGTTTTTCACTGTACCTCGGTAACTGTATATCGGTACATAATAAACCAATTTACCAATTTATCTCTAAGTTTTGTGTCACTTGCAAATTTGGAAATTGCACCTTGTACATCCAAGTCTAAATTATCAATATTTGTTAAGAATGGCAATGATCTTAGTCCAACCTTTGGGGAATTCCACTGTGTACTTCCCTCTCATCCAAAAAACAACTTTCACTCTGTTTCCTGTTACTTAGAAAACTTTCTATCCATGCTGCGACCGTCCCATGTCTTCCATAGGCTTCAGTGTTGATGAAAAATATGGCTCCTTATCCAATGCTTTTTGGAAGTCCATATACAACATCAACCAAAATTCCTTCATCAGCCTTCTCTGGTCCTTTGTCAAATAAATGCTTTCGTTGGTTAGATCCAGTTTGCCTTTAACAAGTCCACATTAGTTTTCTTTAATCAACTCATACTTGCACAAGTGACTACTAATTTTGTTCATTGCTACTAATATTTTCCCTACCATTGAAGTTAAGTTGCCTCCTCTGTACCTGATGGGTTTAGCCCTACACCTTTTTGGAATAAGGGTGTAACATTTGAAAATTTCCAATCCTCAGGCACCATCCCTGAATCTATGGATGTTTGGTAAATAGTAGCCAGTGCTTCTGCAATTTCCTCCCTTAATTGCCTAAGCATCCTAGGGAACATCCTATTTGGGCAGACGGTTGGTCCATTTTAAGCCCAGCTAGCCTTCCTAGTGTAAAGCTGAGCCAGAAAATATCGGGGATACTCAGCAGGTCAGGTGGCATCTGTGAAGAGAGAAAGTTCAGGTCAATGGCTCATTGCCTTAAAGCTAGCATTTCTTTGCAAATTTTTAGCCCATACAGAGCCTCATCCTCGTCCTAGGTGAAGCCTGATGTATAGCATTCAGTTGGTACCACTGTCTTGTGGAGTAAATATCCTTTACAGTCTGTGAACACCCCCATCTCTTTTCTTGCAAACTTTTTCCTGCTCACATGCTATACACTGCTTTTAGATTCCCTTTATGCATGCCACATCCTTGCTTATGCTCTCTCTTACTTTCTTTTTTGGCTTTCCATCTGAACCAGCGTGATCCTCACTTGTGTTGACAATCTGGCATCAGTCCTACACTTCTCTTTTGCTGGATTTTACTGTGTCGTTTTGATCATCCATGGAGCTCTGGATTTAATTTCCTTGCACTTCCCTCTCTTGGGAATGATATCTAGATTGTAGTGGAAACATCTTCACTTTAAAGGATTCCCATTGTTTAGTTATGGTCTTGCCTGCCAAGCTTTGGTTCCGTTTCAGGCAAGCCAGATCTGTTCTCATACCATTGAAACTGACCCTTCTCCAATTGGCTATTTTTACTTTGGAGGGGTCTGTATCCATTTCCACAGCTATTCTGAATGTTTTGATCACTGTTTACTTGGTGTTCCCTCACTGATACTTGCTCCACTTGGCCAAGCTCATTTCCCAGAACCAAGCTCACTGGGTCATAAGTTTTCCTGAACACACTTCCGCAACTCTTCCCTTTTGTGGAATGGCCCTCCCAGTCTGCATTTCAATATCTGATGTCCCCCATTATCACTACTCTGTAGTTTTTTGCACATCTCTGCAGTGCCCCTGTGACTTAGGTCCTCAATGTTCATCCCACTAACTGTCACCTTACAGAAGAGTGCCACTTGTGTAATCCCAACTCTATTGCTTGCTAACTCTGAAGCAGAGAGATCCTTTGACCATCCCAGGACATCCTTTGTTTCCAGCACTACAATATCCTCCCGAATCCAAATAGTCACTTCCCCTTCTTTCTTCCCTTTCCTGAACTCCTCATATCTCAACACATTCTGGCCCCTTTATTAAGCAAAGACTGATTACCACAACACTGCAATCCCACGTGTTTAATTGTGCCTGGAGCTTACTTGGGAAGCCCGATCACCTGGGTGTACTTCTTCTCCTGACATATAGGCAGAGGCTGAGGACCGCAGCACCAGTGGTGAGGGCCGCAAAGGTATGGTAAAGGGAGGCGGAGGGGCATTTACAGGACTGCTTTGAATCGGTGGGCTGGAACATATTCAAGGATTCATCTTCGGATCTGAATGAATATGCCACGGCCGTCACCGACTTCATCAAGACCTGCATGGATGAGTGTGTGCCATTGAGAACATACCGAGTTTTCCCAAACTGGGTGAACCAGGAGATTTGCAGTCTGCTGAGGGATAGATCTTGTGGCGTTCAAGACCGGTGATCCAGAACCCTACAAGAAGACCAGGTACGACCTACGGAAGGCCATCGTGAGAGGGAAAAGGCAATCCCACGTGAAGTTAGAGGCACAATCGGATGCACGACAGCTGTGGCAGGGTTTGCATGATATTACTTCCTATAAGGCAAAACCTAACAGCATAAACGGCAGTGATGCTTCACTCCCTGATGAGCTCAATGCCTTTTATGCACGCTTTGAAAGGGAAAATAACACTGCACCTGTGCAAATCCCCATGGCATCTGGCAACCCTGTGATCTCTGTCTCGGAGGCCGACATCAGAATATCCTTCAAGAGGGTGAACGCACACAAGGTGTCAGGCCCTGATGGTGTACCTGGCAGGGTACTGAAAATCTGTACTGACTAATTGGCTGAAACGTTCAACCTCTCACTGTTGCAGTTGGAGGTTCCCACCTGCTTCAAAAGGGCATCAATCATACCAGTGCCCAGGAAGAGCCAACCAGTGGCTCTGACATCCACCATCATGAAGTGCTACAAGAGGCTGGTCACGGCACACATTAACTCCAGCCTCCCAGACAACCTCAACCCACTGCAATTCACCTACCGCCGAAACAGGTCTACTGTGGATGCCATCTCCCTGGCCCTACACTCAGCTCTGGAGCATCTGGACAGTAAAGACACCTACGTTAGACTATTGTTTATTGACTACAGCTCTGCCTTCAATACAATAATTCCAACCAAGCTCATTACCAGAGTCCGAGACCTGGGACTCAACACCTCCCTCTGCGACTGGATCCTTGACCTTCTGACCAACAGACTGCAATCAGTGAGGATAGGCAGCAATACCTCCAGCCCGATTATTCTCAACACTGGTGCCCCGCAAGGCTGCCTCCTCAGCCCTCTACTCTACTCCCTATACAGTCATGACTGCATGGCCAGATTCTGCTCTACTCTAACAAGTTTGCAGATGATACCACCATAGTAAGCCATGTCTCAAATAACATGAGTTGGAAGTACAGGAAGGAGATAGAGAGCTTAGTGACATAGTGTCATGACAACAACCTTTCCCTCAATGTCGGCAAAACAAAAGAGTTGGTCATTGACTTCAGGAAAGGGGGTGGTGTACATGCACCTGTCTACATCAATGGTGCTGAGGTCGAGAGGGTTGAGAGCTTCAAGTTCCCTGGAGTGAACATCACCAACAGCCTGTCCTGGTCCAACCATGTAGACGCCATGGCCAAGAAAGCTCACCAGCGCCTCTACTTCCTCAGGAGGCTAAAGAAATTTGGTATGTCCCCTTTGACACTCACCAACTTTTATCGATGCACCACAGAAAGTATCCTATCTGGATGCATCACGGCTTGGTATGGTAACTGCTCTGCCCAGGACTGCAAGAAACTGCAGAGAGTTGTGGACACAGCCCAGCGCATCACGGAAACCAGCCTCCCCTCCTTGGACTCTGTCTTTACCTCTCGCTGCCTTGGTGAAGCAGCCAATATAATCAAAGACCCCACCCACCCGGGTCATTCTCTCTTCTCTCCTCTTCCATCAGGCAGAAGATACAGGAGCCTGAGGGCACGTACTACCAGGCTCAAGGACAGCTCCTATCCCACTGTGATAAGACTATTGAACGGTTCCCTTATACGATGAGATGGATTCTTGACCTCACAATCTACCTCGTTATGACCTTGCACCTTATTGTCTACCTGCAATGCACTTCCCTGTCGCTGTGACACTTTACTCTGTATTCTGTTATTGTTTTTACCCTGTACTACCTCAATGCAGTGTGCAGTGAATTGATCTTTATGTACAGTATGCAAGACAAGTTTTTCACTGTACCTCGGTACAAGTGACAATAATAAACCAATACCAATACCAATACCAAGAGCAGGGTGAGCTGTCTCAACGACTATCACCCGGTAGCACTCACGTCTACTGTGATGAAGAGCTTCTAGAGGTTGGTCATGGCTAGAATTAACTCCTGCCTGAGCAAGGACCTGGACCCGCTGCAATTTGCCTACCGCCACAACAGTTCTGCAGTGGATGCAATCTCACTGGCTCTCCACCTGGCTCTGGAGCACCTAGACAACAGCAAAACACACATCTGGCAGCTGTTTATTGATTACAGCTCGGCATTCAACACCATCATCCCACATCATATCTATGGTGGAGAGCATTCTGACTGGTTGCATCACCACCTGGTATGGAGGCTGCAATGTGCAGGATAAAAAGAGGCTGCAGAGGGTTGTAGACTCAGCCAGCTCCATCACAGGCACAAGCCACCCTGCCATCGAGGACAACTTCAAGAGGCAGTGCCTAAAAAAACTGGCATCGATCATTAAGGACCCTCACCATCTGGAACATGCCCTCTTCTCATTACTACCATCGGGGAACCTGAAGACCCCCACTCAACGTTTCAGGAACAGCTTCTTCCCCTCCGCCATCAGATTTCTGAAAGGTCCATGAACCCATGAACACTACCTCGTTAGTGAAGCGGTTAGCGTAACGCTATTACAGCACCAGCGACCCGGGTTCAATTCCAGCCGCTGTCTGTAAGGAGTTTGTAAGTTCTCCCCATGTGTCTGCGTGGGTTTCCTCCCACATTCCAAAGACGTACAGGTTAGGAAGTTGTGGGCGTGCTATGTTGGCGCCGGAAGCGTGGCGACACTTGCGGGCTGCCCCCAGAACACTCTACACAAAAGATGTATTTCATGTGTGTTTCGATGTACATGTGACTAATAAATAAAAATCTTATCTTACTATTTATTTATTTTTGTAACATAGTAATTTTTATGTCTCTATGCCTTTGCACTGTACTGCTGCCGCAAAACAACAAATTTCAAGACATACGTCAGTGATAATAAACCTGATTCTGACAGTCTTGTTTAAAGGGTTTCTTGTGCTTACACACGTACACTGGTGACCTGCCTTCGAACTTCTTGTCTGGTTCTGTCTCAAATTTTTCTCTTCCTTGTTCTGGTGCCAGATAGCTACCCCAATCATTTTTGCGGCTATTTCGTTTTTCCAATTCTACCTTTATCCTAAGCATCATTCCAATTACTTTTAGTCTTCCACACATTACCTCATACTTGCCCAGACTAAACTCCATTTGCCACTTCTCTGCCCATATCTGTAACTGATCTATATCCCGCTGTATCCTCTGATAGTCCTTTACACTGCCCACAACTCCACCAATCTTGGTGTCATCTGCAACCTTGCTAATCCACCCGTCGACATTTTCATCCAGGTCATTGATATATGTCACAAACAACAGAGGTCTCCCCTCACCCTCCGCCGGTCCAGAGAGAACAAACCTAGTTTGTCCAACATAGCTCCTGTCCTATGGGTTTTGGCTCCGGCTCCCCTCTCCAGGAAAGCCCTTGTGTTCGGAACTGAATACCTTTCAGAGACCGATGCCCACAGGGACATCCTGAATGACTTGCTTGCTCCTTTGCCCATCCAGCCATCTCCCAATCCCTCTGCCTGCACTGTCTCCAGCTGTGGAATGACTGCCTATGGAAATGTGCTTTCCACGAAATACTCAGCCTCACAGAGGACAACAGTGACACTGGTTGCTCCAGTCAACAACACTTCCAGCACTTGTGGATACTCACGACACATGTCGGACCGTGGCAGAGGATGTGCATTCCCTGGGTTTGAGGTGCCCTCTGACATCCCTATTTATTAGATGAACTGAAGGAACAGAAAGAATATATTGATAATATTACTAAGATTAAGCCATCTTTATTAGTCACGTGTACATCGAAACACACAGTGAAATGCATCTTTTGCATCAAGTGTTCTGCGGGCAGCCCGCAAGTGTCGCCATGCTTCTGGCGCCAACATAGCATTATTTACTCATGGAGCAAGGAAGAGAGAAAGTATGTCAAAAAGGATGTGAAAGCAGTAAACAGTAAACAAAAGATATCGCGGATGCTGGGATCTGGAACAATAAAAAGGACGCTGGAAGAACTCAGCGGGTCAAGCAGCATCTGCGGAGGTAAAAGATGTAAGTCAAACGTCAAGGTCGGGGCCCTGCATCAGGGCTGAGGGGGGAAGAGGAAAGATTGCCTGTGTATTCGCAATAGTGGAGGGGGTGGTTTGGGGAGGTGGGACGGAGGTGGAGCCAGATGGGGAGGGGATTTCGGGGCATATAGAACCAGGTGAGGGGAGGGGATGGGAGAGGTTAACAAAAGGGGATGAAAGGTGAAAGGGAGTAGTGGGTCACCTGAAACTGGAAAGTTCAGTGTTCAAACCATTGGGCTGTAGACCACCCGAGCAGAATGCGAGGTGATGCCCTTCCAATTTGCGCTTGGCCCCTCTGTCGCAATGGAGAAGGCCGAGGACAGACAGGCCGGGTGCAGGAGTGGGAAGGAGACTTAATTTCTGCAGCTTAAAGGTTCACAGAACGACTGGGAGAAGAGGCATCTGAGAGTGACCATTCAATGCACAATCCGTTCAGTACAGTCACCTAAGTACATTGGACTCCAGATCATGAGAAGTGGGGATTATGAGGATTATGAGGAGACCTCTCAACCCCTGGAACCCACTCCACCATTCAATAAGATCATGGCTGATGTGATTTTAACATGAACTGGGCAGTTAACCTGTCACAGCCTTGCTGGGCAAGAATCTACCTCTGTCTAACAAACATTCGGACTCTGATTCCACGGCATATTGCCCATGACGTGTACTCACTATATGCAGTGCTCAGCATACAATGTGTTACCCACCCCATCACCTTCGTGAGATTCCTGCCAAGGTCTGGTAAATAGTCAACATATTGCCGGTCGCCAGCAAAGCCCCAGCCAACTGTGAGCTCCAGTTCCGATCAACTAGTTATCACTTAGGGGAAGCAACTACATAGGAACCTGTGCAGCTGAGGGCAGTGGATATTTATCGTGGCGTGATGATCAAAAAACAACTGCAGACGCTGGAAATGCTGGAGAAACTTAGCAGATCAGGCTACATCTGTGGAGAGACGAACAGTCAATGTTCCAAGTCTGCACCCCTCATCAGAACTGGGACAGAGATGTATAGGTTGAGAAGGAGGGGGAGGGATGTGTAGAACAAATGACTTAATGGGCTGTTACCATCACATTAAACTTCTTGGTCTGTGTAAAGTGTTGTTAGTGGTAAGGTGGTGGGACTTGCCCAACAGGCTAGACTTTTCCAAGTAGGATTACCTAGACTAACTTGTTTCTCTTTTTCTCAGGTCTGATGAAGGGCCCCCCTCATCTGAGATGTTAACTGCACAATGCACAGGATGACAAGAGGCTGCAGGGGGTTGTAGACTCAGCCAGCTCCATCACGGGCGCAACCCTCCCCGCCATCGAGGCCTTTGCTTCAAGAAGGCGGCATCCGTCACCAAGGACCCTCACCACCTGGGACATGCCCTCTCCATGTTACTATCATCGGGGAGGAGGTACAGGAGCCTGAAGACTCACACTCAATGATTTAAACAGCTTCTTCCCCTCCACCATCAGATTTCTGAATGGTCCATGAACTCACGAACATTACCTGGTTATTCCTTGCTTTTTGCACTATTTAGTTTTGTAATTCATGTAAATGCCGCAAAACAACAAATTTCATGTCAGCTAAGTCAGTAATCTGAATCTGATTAACTGTTTCTCTCTCCACAGATGCTGCCCGACCTGCTGAGTTTTTCAAGTGGTTTCCATTTGCTGTTTTTGTATCATTGGCTCAGTTCATCTTCTCCAACTTGTATAAGTCTGACCTGCTGGGCAGGTCCCACAGCCTTATCATTAACAACACATGACACAGACCAAGAAGCTTTCCTGTGGCATGCTGTTCAATGTGACATATTCATTAGGACTGTGTATAACTTCTGCCCACAGGATGAAAGTTTGGTATTTTAAGCAGATTTTTTTTAAGCATTCCTTCTACCAACTAAAGCAGTTGAAACACACGGGGAAGTTAATGTGACTGGGACAGAAGGGGGTATATACTTGTTGAGATGGGATGAGGGCAGACCAACAAAGCCATCGTGGACTGATTAGAGATCTCAGTGTTTGGAGGACATTATGTGACCGTCTTGGGACCTTGCAGCTTAACAGCATGAACATTGAATTCTCCCACTTTAAGTAATCCCCATACCTCCCCAACACCTCCCCCCTCAACCATGCCTCTTCTTTTCTTCCTTTTCCTAGCCTAACTCTCTTTCTTCTACCCTTTTTTGTTCCTCCTCACCTTTGACCCGTCCCCCGGTGGATCTGCTCTTCCTTCCTCCCCAGCATCTGCCCATCACCATCTCTTACCTGCATCTACCTATTACCACCCTGTGCCCACCCCGCCTCCCCTCTCCTGTCCACCTATCACTGCTCTGCTTTTCCCTCCTATATATCAGGCTTCCCCCTTTTCCTGCCTTCAGTCCTGAAGAAGGGTCCTGACCCGAAACGTTGACTGCCTGCTTTTCTCCACGGATGCTGCCCGGCCTGCTGAGTTCCTCCGGCATCATTGTGTTTTTCATCTGGATTCCAGCATCCGCAGTCCTTTGTTTCTCTATGTGACTGCAGATAGCACAGAGCCCAGAGATGAAAACACAGACCTTTTTGTCTGCAGATTTGGCTTTTGTCTGCAATTACACACGGCACTATGCGTGTGATTATACATTGTACTTCCTTGGCAGGTGCAGGCTCTCTGTGGGACTTGGCATCGCACTCTGTTTTTACTTGCACACTCTGTCTTGAACCAGAATCAGGAGAAGGTCAGTCATAGTCGTAGATTCATCCAGCACTGAAACAGGCCCTTCGGCCCATCCTGTCCATGCTGACCATCAAGTACCCATCAATATTACCAGCACTCTGTCTGTAGCCTTCTATGCCTTGGTGATTTAAGTGCTTGTCTAGATACCTCTTAAATGCTGCGAGAGTCTCTGCCTCCATCACCCCCTCAGGCAGTGAAAAAGTTCTTCCTCAGATCCCTTTGCAACCTCTTCTTCCTTACCCCAAACTCACACCCTCCAGTACCTGTATATGTGTCCCTCCTCACAACTGAAGCGCTCTAGCCCTGATGAGTCCCTTCTACACCGGCTCCAGAGTAACCCCATTCTTTTTATGGCGTGGTGACTGGAACTGTACACAGTACTCCAACTACGACTTAACCAGCGTTTTACGGCCTCCCTGCTCTTATATTGCATGTGTTGCCTAATGTAACCTGCACGCCTTCTTCAACACCTTGTGGTTCAACTTTTGAGGAACCTTGGATTTGTAAAGCAAGGTCCCTCTGTTCCTCAATACTACCTGGGGCCCTGCCATTCACGTCCTACCCTTATTAGTGCTCCCAAAGTAAGATATTTAAGATATTTATTTATCAGTCACATGTACGTCGAAACACACAGTGAAATGCATCTTTTTGTGTTACTGAGAATGTGCTGGGGGGCAGCCCGCAAGTGTCGCCACGCTTCCGGCGCCAACATAGCATGCCCACAACTTCCTAATCCGTACGTCTTTGGAATGTGGGAGGAAACCGGAGCACCCGGAGGAAACCCACGCAGACACAGGGAGGACATACAAACTCCTTACACACAGCGGCGGGAATTCAACCCGGGTCTCTGGTGCTGTAATAGCGTTACGCCAACTGCAATACATCGCCTCAAGTTTATCAGGATTGAACTCCATCTGGTATTGCTCTGCCCAAGTCACCAGCTGATCAACAGCAGACCATCTAAGATATCCTCCTCACTATCAACAATGCCACCAATTTTTTGCATCATCTGCAAAACTTGCTCATTATATTGGCCAGTCAGATGCTGCACTATTGGGATTTCTGAACAATTGGATAGCGGATCATTAGAGTTTTACTGTAACTGGCAACCAGCAGAGTGAGTGGACACAGGGGTGGGCACTGGGAGATGTACTGTAGCCCTTGGAAGCGGCTAGGATGCCAGCAACGGTTGGTGAATGATATAACCCAATGTGTTCAGGTATCTATTATGTCAGATTATGAAAAACCTCCAGTTCCGACCTGCAACTGCGAGACTTACTCAGGGTTCAGTGTGGTATGCTTGCATGTATTTACGTCAGGTAGTCGTGCGGTCAGAGGAATTAGTACCTTAGAGATTTAATACCATGTGCAGGGAGTAGCTTGATATTAGAATTGAATAAAAACCTTTGTTCGAAGCTCCACAGTAGTGTAGCGGTTAGCGTAACGCCTTACAGCGCCAGCGACCCGGGTTCAATTCCGGCCACTGTCTGTAAGGAGTTTGTACGTTCTCCCCGTGTCTGCATGGGTTTCCTCCGGGGTGCTCCTGTGTCCTCCCACATTGCAAAAGACGTACGGGTTAGGAGGCTGTGGGCATGCTATGTTGGTGCCGGAAGTGTGGCGACACTTGCGGGCTGCCCCCAGAACACTCGACGCAAAAGATGTATTTCACTGTGTGTTTCAATGTACACATGACTAATAAAGAAATCTTATTTGTTTTAAACCATAGAACCATACAGCACAAAACAGGCCCTTCGGCCCACCATGTTGTGCCGTTTTAATTAGAACTCACTACCAATAAATACATGAAAAACACGACGATGCTGGAGGAACTCAGCAGGCCAGGCAGCATCCGTGGAGAAAAGCAGGCGGTCAACGTTTCGGGTCAGGACCCTTCTTCAGGACTGAAGATGGGAAAAGATGGGATATACAGGAGGGAAAATATTCCAGCATCTGCAGTCCTTTGTTTCACCAATAAATACATACATACTGACGTCGAAATCAGGAGCAGAGGAAGGCCACTTGGTTCATTGATCCATTCAATAAGATCATGGCTCATCTAACTGCAACCTCTGCAATGCTGGCCACCCATGTAGCTTTCACTGCATCATCTTCCCTCCGAAGAAGTCCGGCAAATTCTTGGCTACACCTTAGGATGCAGTCTTCACACTCCCCTCTCTCCCACCTGGCTCCTTCTGCCCAGCACCAACCCCTCCCCACCTCACCCGGTTCCATCTATCGCTTGCCTCGCCCCTCCCTCTCACCCCTCTATCTCTCCCCTCTACGCCCTCAGTCCTGATGCAGGGTCTTGACCCGAAACGTCGACCGTCTCTTTGCCTCCGCAGATGCCGCGCAATTCCTCCAGCAGCTTGTCTTTGGCTCTCCCCCCACCCCCCAACGCATTCAGATCGCATGTCGAGCTCCCTGCAGTCGGGGGAGGGGTTGTACATGATGAGGAAGGGTTGTGTATGCTGATAACGTCAAAATGGCCCTTGATCCTGTCACACCAGACCAACGTTAACAGACATTAGCTCAAGACTCACTGAGGCCACTGTTGGAGAGACAGTCATGTAAGAATCACAATCCAATGGATTGGTAAGAGCACTTCAAGCCTGCACTTATGTTCTTCTGCTTATTTATCTCAGCTTAACTCACTGATGACAAGATACGGTTGTACTCTGTGAACTGCACACAGCTCTCACTCTTAAATCAAAGGTACAAGCCTCAAATGGAAGCAGCATTTCTCAGTTTGAACTGGCGATGCTTCAACAGATGAAGTGACAATCAACAAGCTGTTCAGAGTCACCGGCCCCCGACTGGTGGGGAGGTGGGAGGGAAAGGGCAGGGGAGAACCGGGGAGTTACAGCTCCTGGTGCCCCAACAGCACGTTCCTAAGCTTCCCCTCGATAAGTAGATGCATGAACATGCTGCTGCCTGGTAACCACAGTCAGATAACCTGCTGGTCCTCACGGTGTAGACACTGCCTGAAGCACTCATCAGTCAGGTGAGGCAAGAGGGATCCTGGGGCTTGTGCACTGTATTCCCGTCACCGTCAATTCCCACCCCTCCACCCGGGAGAATGCGACCAGTCTGTTACCACAGAGCAACAGATGTAATCCCAGTCTCCAGAGCTCAGCAATCAATCTCGGGCATAAAATCTTGCAATCAATCCCAGCACAGAATCCCAGATTATTCCTGGAATAGAATCCCAGAATTATTCCCAGCACAAATTCCCAGAATTAATCTGGAGTATTGCATTCAATTCTGGTCGCCCCCTTACAGGAAGGCTGTGGAGGCTTTGGAGAGGGTGCGGAGGAGGTTTACCAAGATGCTGCCTGGATTAGAGGGCATGTGCTATGGGGAGAGGTTGGACAAACTTGGGTTGTTTTCTTGGAAGGGGAGGCTGAGGGGAGACCTGATAGAAGTTTATAAGATTATGAGAGGCATAGATCGAGTAGACAGCCGGTATCTTTCTCCCAGGGTCAAAATATCTAATACGAGAGAGCATGCATTTAAAGTGAGAGGGGGTGAGTTCAAAGGAGATGTGCAGGGCAAGGTTTTTACACAGAGAGTGGTGGGTGCCTGGAATGTGCTGCCAGGGGTGGTGGTGGGGGCAGATACGTTAGAGGCGTTTAAGGAGCTCTTAGATAAGCACATGAATGTTCAGAGATTGGAGGGACATAGACTTATTTAGGCAGAAGGGACCAGTATAGTAAGCTTTTAATTAGTTCAGTACAACATCGTGGGCTGAAGGGCCTGTTCCTGTGTTGTGCTGTTCTATGTTCTAATCCTGGCCACATCACAGAGTCCCAGAACTATTCCCAGCGCAGAATCCCAGCATCATTCCTGACAGAGAATCCCAGAATCATTCCCAGCGACATCACAGATCCTGCGTTAGAGTGCAGCCAAGTGTTGTCAAAATAACAATGACTTTAAAAATCAGTAAGTACAGACAGCAAAGAGAAAAAAGATAAGACATCTTTATTAGTCATATGTACATTGAAACACACAGTGAAATGCATCTTTTGCATAGAATGTTCTGGGGGCAGCCCGCAAGTGTCGCCACACTTCTGGCGCCAACATAGCACGCCCACAACTTCCTAACCAGTATGTCTTTGGAACGTGGGAGGAAACCGGAGCACCCGGAGGAAACCCACGCAGACACGGGGCGAACGCACAAGCTCCCTACAGACAGCGGCGGGAATTGAACCCGGGTCACTGGCGCTGTACTAGCATTACGCTAACCGCTACACAAAGGGAAGCAGAGATGCAGCCACAGCTGTGGTGAGTGGAAAAAGGGAAATATTAAGTTAAAGATCAATCGTTCCGCTAGCGGTAGCTCACAAAGTGGAGATAGAACTGAGCAAATAAGTCAGTGATATGAATAAAAGGCATATTACTAGACAAGGGTGTATTGAAAATTATTTGGCCTTGTCGAGAAGATTATAGCTGGACCACTAACGATTAACACCGCGGGACATTCTGATCAATAATGACCACCCACTGACAATGCAGCACCAGCCACTGAGTTGGGGATAGGTGGTTCATTGAAGTAAGCAGTATATTGGGCAGCAAACCCAGGTCAAGTTATACTGGAAACAGAATCCGCTTAAAGAGCAAAGGAGATAAACTACAGCAACCACTTGTGACAAAGGCAAGGTAATTTCTCCAGATAAATGGAGTGAGTGGAGGATCATTACATGTAAATGATGTGCATAAAATCAGGCTCAGTCACAATCAGCAGTGTGGTGAGCAAACCTGACTGACAAATGGACTGCCCAATCATTTCCCCTCTGCCTGTGGCGTTGTAGGCATTGACACCCATCAATAACAATAATATTTCAGAGGTGAGTACAACCGACTGAGCCACAGTGGTTCTGAGTAAAGGGATATTGTTTGCACTGACTGCATTTTAAATTGCTTCTAGTTAATCTTTTATTCATTAAATTAAGTCCAGATACCAGAAGGGCTTTCCCTCCCCTTTCCAGAGCTCAGAGACAGAACCCCGACAAAGACTCCTGGAACATCTTGCCCTGAAACGTCTCAGCTAGTCACTGAAAGGAAAACTCGCTGAACCACCTGCGCAGTGGAATTGACCCACTCTGTCTGCCTTTGATAGAACGTGATTGCCTTTCCACTGCCTTTGTTCTGTGTCCAGATGGCCCACTACACAGAGGCTGATCAATGGGATCGGCTGCTTGTGCGTTTGTCAGAGCTGCAGTAACTGAGTCACGCTTTGCTAATTAGTTTTGGAACAGCCTTAATTGCCTCAGCGCCTGTAGAAAATAAGCTTGCATGCCAACAAAATCTGTGGCGCTCTTTAAATCTTTAGATTGCTGCTCAGGCGGATTCAGTGCAACGCTGATCCTTGCTTTGTCAAACTGGGGGAACTATCCCAGTGACTGACGGGTAGCAGCATGCTTAAACTGACTGCATTATCCCTCATTGTCTGCTTGGTTATACCAGCTTTGTGTTGGGAGGATTTATTGTTCATGGTCCAACTGGGGTGAGGGGTGGGGGTGGGGGTGGGGGGGGGGCGCAGTTGAATTTCCTCACAGATTCATCTGCTCATCTCCTGTAGCTGGAAGAGTCTAAACCCTGATGATGAGATAAGATCTCTTTATTAGTCACATGTACAACGAAACACACAGTGAAATGCATCTTTTGCGTAGAGTGTCCTGGGGGCAGCCCGCAAGTGTCGCCACGCTTCCAGCGACCACAGACAAGTGAATTATTGTTACTTCAATTGCTTATTGTTTAGTCAGGTGAGACTCTCAGGGAGAGAGTTCCTCAGTACCCTTTGCGCCAATTAGTTATCGTTAACAGCATCCCTTAATGGTCTCACTCTCGTCTTTTTCCCACTATTGAGCGATCCAGTACCAGAGGGCATGCATTTAAGGTGAGAGGGGGTAGGTTCAGAAGAGACGTGAGGGGTACGTTTTTCTCTCAGAGAGTGCTGGATGCCTGGAATGCGTTGCCTGATAGGGTGGCGGAGGCAGACTCATTGGGGGCTTTTAATAGGGGCTTGGATGGGAACATGAATGAGAGGAAAATGGAGGGATATGAGCATTCTGTAGGTAGGAGGGATTAGCTATGTCGGCACAACATTGTGGGCCGAAGGGCCTGTTCTGTACTGTTCTATGTTCTATGATCTTAAGGTTATCCCCATCCATTCTGGGACACAGCCACCAGGCAAAATAGACCAAAAGTGTAAATGGGAAAATAATCACTGAAGTAAGGTTTTGTGCTGGGATTGATTCTGGGATTCTGCGTCAGGAATGTTTTGGGATTCTGTGCTGGGATTGATTCCGGGTTAACACACAAAGCGCTGGATGAACTCAGAGGGTGAGGCAGCATCCTTGGAGGGAAGTGGACGGTTGACGTTTCAGGTTGACACCCTTCAACTGGCCAGTATAGAAACGTGGAGGGAAGAGGTGGACCATGAGCTGGCAAGCGATAGGTAGATCCAGGTGAGGTGGAGATGATAGGCAGACTGTTTATTTCCCTCCATAGATGCTGCCTGACCCGCTGAGTTCCTCCAGCATCTTGTGTGTTGCTCCAGATTCCAGCATCTGCAGTCTCCTGTGTCTTCACCAGGATGTTGCCTGGGATTGAACGCTTCAGTTATGAAGAGAGACTGGACAGGCTGGATTTGTTTTCCTTGGAGCGGAGGAGGCTGAGGGGGGTTCTAGGAGAAGCGTGCAAAATTAGAGGAGCATAGACAGGTTTGATAATAGGAAACCTTTCCCCACAACAGAGGTGTCAAAAACTAGAGGATCTAGGTTTAGGATAAGGGTGAAGAGTTTAGAGGGGATCTGAGGGAGATTTCTTTTTCACCCAGAGGGTGGTAGGAATCTGGAATGTATTGACTGAGAGGGTGGTGGTCAATGTATGGAGATGAGCACTTGAATCGTCGAGGTACGGAAGCCAATGCACTACATCCATGCTGACCATTGTACCTATTTAAGGTAAATAGGTACAATGGTCAGCATGGACGTGGTGGGCCGAAGGGCCTGTTTCTATGCTGTATGACTCTATGAGTCTATGAAAGTCTTCACCAGTCTCTTTATATTTCTCTGAACCCAACGTGTTTTTCCTTCATAATCCCTCTAGGATTTGAACGCCTCCATCTCAGTGGCCAAAATCAAAGTCAAAGTTGAGTTTATTGTCATATACCCAAGTACATGTGTGCACGGGTGCAATGAAAAACTTACTTGCAGCAGCATCACAGACACACAACATCAGATAAGCAGCATTCACAAGAAAAACATAATTAAACATAAATTATACACAATTTTTACAAGAATATAATTAGAACGAAAAAGAAAGTCCACTTTAGTGCAACGTGGTCAAAGTGGTCATAGATGAAAAAGCAACAAGATGCTGGAGGAACTCAGCAGGCCGGGCAGCATCCGTGGAGAAAAGCAGACGGTCAACATCTCTGGTCAGGACCCTTCTTCAGGACTGAAGATAGGAAAAGTGGGAAGCCCAATATATAGGCAGCTATAAAGTGGTCATAATGTTGTTAAACTGTAGTGATTAGTGTTGTGCTGGTTGGTTCAAGAACCTTATGGCTGAAAGGAAGTAGCTATTCTTCAACCTGGTGGTGTGGGACTTCAGGCTTCTGTACCTCCTGCCCGATGGTAGCTGTGAGAAGATGGCACGGCCCGGATGGTGGGGATCTTTGATGATGGATGTTGCCTTCTTGAGGCAGCGCCTCCTGTAGGTACCACCGATGGTGGGGATGGATGTTGCCTTCTTGAGGCAGCGCCTCCTGTGGGTGCTACCGATGGTGCGGAGGGACATGTCCGTGATGTATTGGGCAGAGTCCATTACCCTCTGCAGCTTCTTACGTTCCTGTGCATTGGAATTGCTGAACCAGACCATGATGCATCCGGTCAGGACGCTTTCAACAGTACATCAATAATGTTTACAAGTAGACTTAAACATCATTGTTAAGCCACATCTATCCCCAGCAATTTGCTTTGGCTTGTTCTTCTGCATTCTAATTACACTGCTGCTTACTGGTCCATGGAGATGGGATTCCGCACTGTGGATCCCAATATTAGACTCAAAACCATTTGCCAAAAAGAAGTCAAAGAATATTTTTTTCATTCTGCCAGTCAGGCTTTTAAATCCTCCAGCAAGCGTTGATATTTCTACTTTACCTTGCAGAGATCCCTGCGGGATTTTTTGCTGTGTCACAACGAGCTGCCGTGTTGGCCAGGTTCCCTGTCCCTCACTGACAGTGTGTCAGCTGTCAGCACCAACCATCGGCAGTTCAGCTATTTTCAGAATTCGGTCAGATCGCTTCCAACGAATTTTGTCGGCGGAACATTATTCTAGAATCCTCCCCGAGCAGCGACTTAGTGGGATGGTGGAGGAGTTTTTAATGTAATGGTTGCTCATTGGGAAACCAATAGATTTGGGTTAAAATGTTGCTTGACACCAGTGTTCTTACTTTCCACTGAGGTCAATAGTGGATTGACTGGACGGGACAAGTAATAGCACAAGGGTTGGGGCAAACCTTTTGTACCCCAAACCCACCACCCAGAAACGTTCCATAAGAACGTAAGAAATAGCAGCAGGTCTGGCCTATTTTGCCCCTCAATGCTGGATCAAAGCTTATCATCCTTTCCCTATATCCCTCACTCCATTTCATATCCAGATCTCTGTTTTGAGTGAATTCAGGGACTGAGCCTCCACGGCCCTCCAGGGTAGGGAACTTGAAGAATCCTGAAGTGAGCTCTCCTTTCTGCAAGTCTAATGGCCTACTCCTTATTCTGGGAATGTGACCCCTGGCTCCAGAGTCCTTAGCCCATTCTGACGTCCTCCCGATAACTATCCTGTGGAACACGCTAAGACTTTATATATTTCGCTCTCTCATTTTACTGAACCCGTGAGAATAGAGACCGAGCAAATTAACCGCTCCTCGTGACATATTCATCACACCAGGAACCAGCCTGGTGAACTTTCATTGCTCACTCTTTATTGCAAGTACATTCATTGTTAGTGAGGGAACCTGAATTATACACAATGCTCCAAGTTGCATCTCACCAAGGCCCTATATAATGGCCACAAGTTATCTTTACTCCTGTACTTAAATCATTTGGCAATAAAGACCAATAAACCACATACACTGCCCAGGTGAAGGGTCTCGACCTGAAACATGGACAGTCCATTTCCCTCCACAGATGCTGCCTGACCCGCTGAGTCCCTCCAGCAGTTTGTTTGTTGCTCCAGATTCCAGTGTCTTCAGTCTCTTGTGTCTCTTGCCTTCTTAATTGCTTGCCGAACCTGCAAGCTTGCTCTCAGTGTTTTGTGTACAAGGATAACCAGCTGTCATTGAATGTCAAGATTTCTTTTTAAAACCCCTCAATATTTCTGTGTATTTTTTCTACTGAAGTGGACAACCTCACATTTTCCACATTAAATTCCATGTTATGGCCCACTCACTTACCTTGTCCACATCCCCTTGAAACCCTTTGCATCCACTTCACTTCCTACCTTTGCACTTAAGATAAGATTTCTTTATCAGTCATGTGTCCATCGAAACACACAGTGAAATGCACCTTTTGCGTAGAGTGTTCTGGGGGCAGCCCGCAAGTGTCGCCGTGCTTCTGGCGCCAATATAGCACGCCCACAACTTCCTAACCCGTACGTCTGTGGAATGTGGGAGGAAACCGGAGCACCCGGAGGAAACCCACGCAGACACGGGAAGAACATACAAACAGACAGCGGCCGGAATTGAACCCGGGTCACTGGCGCTGTAATAGCGTTACGCTAACCGCTACACTAGCAAACTTAGGAATGTTGTACTTGGACCCCTCGGTCAAGTCGTCAACGTAGATAATTGGGGCCCAAATACTGCTGCCTGCTGTGGCCCATTAGTCATTGCCTGAGAAAGACCATTTGATTCCTGTTCTTTGCTTTTTACCCAAACAACTCTCAATCCAAGCTGTTACCCTCTTTTGATGGTTTCAGTGAGTTAGCTCTCATTTTTCTAAACCTGCATTCCAGTTTTGTTCACCAAACTCCTGTGAGGAACCAATTCAAAGTCTTCTGAAAATCCAAGTACAGGCCACCCCCAGGTAATGAACAGGTTCCATTTTTACAGATGCCCATTTGGATTTTGTCTGTAAGTTGGAAAATATACAAAATACACGGTAACCTTACCTCCACAGTATTGCAATGAATGGCATCAAAAGCACATGAGACTGATTAGAAAGAACAATTACTAAAAATGAAGAGAGAGAGACAAAACTAGTTCTGCCCTTCGTAGGAACAAACATATGTATGCACGTCGGACTTTTGATTTTAATAACCTTACAGGAGCTTGATCGAATGAAGGGGTGTCCATAAGTTGGGCGCTCATATCCCAGGGACAATCTGTGCATCACATCAACTGTTTCCAAACCACTCACCAGTTATGTACTCTACTAGATACAGACTGCAATAGATTAGCCAAACATTATTTTCCTTCAGTTAATTGGTAACTGATTAAGTGGAAGCCTCCCAAGTTATACTTCCTTACTGAGAGCTACTGACCAAAGCTACAAAGCTGAGAGGATGTAACTTTAAATTAACTATGAGGTTTAACATAAAACAAGCTCACCCTCTAACTCACTAAAGGCCACTCTCTGACGACAGTGAGCTCACAGGAATGCTCAATCCATGCCCACACTGGCCTGTATACATTGGCAGGGTCACTGAATCCCAAGGCCTCAGATGAGCACTGTTGAGGACAGAAAGCCAAGCTGTGGGGAGGGGTGGGAGGAGGATGCAGTGCAGAACCTGGCCCTGTGTAGAGCTGTGAAGGGATTTAATATTTTTTAAGTGTCTCAGCCATCTGAAGACATTTAAAACCTATTAAAACTGAAGTAAATGATGACTAAAAATTTTAAAAAGTGCATCAAAATACATAAAATCATGTAAATTCAATTCATAAGGTGAAATTTAATGATAAAAATGTCTTCACAATGATGACCACAAACCTGAAAGGTTAACTCTGTTTCTCTCTCCACGGATGCTGCCTGACCTGCTGAGTGTTTCCAGTGCTCTTTCTTTCGATGTCTGACTTGGCATAAGCTTGGGGTGGTGATTGCCACGCGTAAGTTCAGCTCATCCGAGGCCCACTGATGGATTCCGTGATGGAGCATCTGTTGCTCAGGAGGAATCAGAGGCCAGTGTCACTTGCCTGTCTCTAATTGGTCATTAACAGGATGGGTCAGGTCTTTCCAGAGTCAACTACACTGTATTGCGGGTGGAGTCACATAAATGTTAGGCAGGTCAAGGATGAGAAGTTTTCTCCCACAAAGGACATCAGTGAACCAGAGGGGTTTTCGGAACGATCGGGTAGGTTTGTTTTTTTTATTATTTAAATTCCACCTTATTGATTGAATTTAAATTCTGCGTTAGCTTGGTGGGATTTGAACTCATGATTGTTAGTGCACGCTTTTGGGTTACTCGTCTGGTAACTCATGGGCAGTGACGAGTGAGGCATTTCCTGAGCCTGTTCACTGACACCCCAGCTGCCTGTCCCTTCTGCGGCCGTGAGGAGACGGCATACCGCGTGTACGCGGAGTGCGAGAGGCTGCAGCCCCTCTTTGCATATCTGAAGGGGCTGCTGCTCAAGTTCTGGCCACACTTCAGCCCGACGCTGCTGATCTACGGTCACCCGGTGTGGCGGGGGGACGGGTCGCGCGGGGGATTTCCTAGTGTGTCTTCTGCTGGGCCTGGCCAAGCTGGCCATCCACGGGTCGCGGCGGCAGGCGGCCAAGGGTTCTGGCTGGTCGGCCTGCCTGCCCGTCTTCCATGTTTACGTCCGCGCCCAGGTGTCCTTGAAGAGGGAGCAGGTGGTCTCCGTGGGCACCCTGGCTGAGTTCCACGCTCGGTGGGCCCCTCAGGGGATCGCGTGTGTCGTGGACGGTGAGAATGCGGTTCTTCTCTGAAGTGTTGCGTGTGCGTGTGCATTTAGTGGGTGTTGTGTTGCATGTGCGTTTCACGGTTAGTATGGGGGGGGTGGAATTGTTGGAAGTGTTTTCTGGCATGGTGGAGGGAGGAATTCAGGGGAGGGGTGGGATCAGCGTCGATGGTAGTAGGCAAGGAAATCACAGCCAGCGTTAGTGAGGGTGGGATCCCAGCCAGGACTGAGGAGGGAGTTGGAATCATAGTCACCAGTGGAGAGTGGTCCATGGGGGTTGAAAGTATTGGAGTTGGAGCGGGGGGGTGGGAGATCCAAGGGCGTAGAGAGGGGGAGGAAGGGGCTTCACAGGTGGCCACACAGAATGGGGACGGCAGGCGTTGCGAACTAGCCTGGATGCCCATTCAGTGCTGGGGCTGGGGGAGGGCAGGCGACAACGATTTAAACATGGTTCTTGCTTACCTGCAGTGCTCCTAGACCTCCCGGGATTCCCCAGTGCCCAGCACCCCACAGGACCAGTGATCCCAGTTCCTGTGCAAAGCTCCAAAAGGGCCATCATGTGGGGAATGACGTTCATCCACTTGGGAGGACTCACGTTGGGGTGACAAGGTTGACTTGTGCCCAGTCAACTACCTCCTTTGGAGGGATTGACTCAGAAATGGTTGCTAATATCCCCCCAGTTCAATTTTAAATCACACGGTGCTGGAAAAACCTACACAGTGTGATCCAGTTTATAGGCTCCCGGCTCTCCGAAAGAGCAATCTAATCCCCACTCATTCACTTCCTCCCAATTGCAAATTCCTTCTTTTGAAAGATTTAACCAGTTCCCCTTGCAATATGATCATTGTGTGAGTAATAACTAGATATGTGTCAAGTGAAGTTCAAAGTGGAGACGAATACAGAGAGTCATCTTAATTGGAAGAACGGTGAGAGATGGTATGACTTAAATGAGCAATTTATGAAGGGAATGGAGGCAGAGAGATCTGGGAGGGTCTGTGCATAAATCTTCGAAGGTGGTCGAGATAATTTTCATTCGTGTATTTCCATTACAACATCGAAGGTAGCCACTTCAACCCATCGAATATATACTGGCTCACAGGGCATTCCCTCCCCCTCCTGACTGACTTTCTCTCCACTTTCTGATCAACTCCCCCACCCCCCCCCCCCACCCCCAGATTCCACTGCTCACCTTCTCACTGGGAGCAATTTACAGCGGCCAATTAACCTGCCAACCTGCACGTCTTTGGGACGTGGGAGGGAACGGTCACGGGGAGACCGTGCCAACTCCACACAGGCAGCACTGGAGGTCAGATTGAACCGGCGTCGCTGGAGCTGAGAAGCAGTGACCCTTCCACCTGTGCCACAGTGCCACAGTTAATAAACCTGCTTGAAAGTCATGCTGTATCTGTGGTTTATAAATAGAGACCTGAGGGTACAAAAACAAGGAAGTCGTACTAAACCTTGAGAAACAAGGAGTTGGACGTCAGCTGAAGTATTGTGTCTGACTTTGGCTCCGCTTGTGGGAGGGAGGGTCAATGTCTGTGAGAGGATGCTGGAGGAAATTTTCCAGATTTTAACCGCGACCTTTCCTTCTGTGGTGGCAGCAGAGCCGCGTTTGCTCTGGGAATCTGAAATAAAGGCAGGAAAAGCTGCTGGCGCTCAGTAAGAAAGAGAAACAGAGCCAACGTTTCTGTTTATTCGGAACAAGTTAGAGCACGTGAGCTTTAAGACGCAGAGAAAGTGGGGAGGGGAAGGGGGAGGGAGGGGACAAAATAGGAAGGGGGGGGGGCTTGGCTGTAAGGAAGGAAAGGTTAAATAACAATGGAGCAGGAATAGTGCAGATCGCCCCATGAGACTATTCACCATCCAATTAGATCACAGATCCTGACACACAACTTTAGAAATGCTTGAAAAATCCAATGAAGCAATAAACTATTGGGCTATTGTAAGAAAGTTCCAGTGGAAATCAATTCATAACTGAAGGGTGGCTCAGTGGCACAGCAGGTAGAGGCGCTGCCTCTCAGCACCAGAGACCCGGGTTTGATCCTGTCCTCGGGTGCTGTCTGTGTGGAGTTTGCACGTTCTCCCTGTGGTTTTCCCCCTGGGGTGCGCCGGTTTCCTCTCCACATCCCAATGGACGCGGAGGCTGGCAGGTTAATTGGCTGCAGTAAATTACTTCCAGTGAGTGGTAGGGTCTGGAGGCGGAGTTGGTGAGAATGTGGGGAGAGTACGTTACAGGGAGAGTTTTTTGGGGAAATGGGATTGTTCCGTGAGCCAGCCATAGACCAGAGGGGCCGACGTGGTCTCCTCCTATGTTGTAAGGAAATACGTTAATAAAAATGGAGAATTAATTGGGATTCATGTCGGATTAATGTAAATATTTGACTGATTGTCGGCAATGATGCATTGTGAGGGGGAAGGGAACCAGAGGAGTAGGTCAGAGGAAGAAGGGAATGGGGAAAAGTTAGATCAAACAGGTAGAGAGGCTTTGGGGAAGGAGACGCAGAATACAGGCTGTAAAAGTAGTAAGGTAGATGGACTGAAGTGTGTTTACTTAAATGCAAGAAGTGTCAGGAATAAGGGGGATGAACTGAGGGCTTGGATAAGTATGGGGGACTATGATATCGTGGCTATTACTGAGACGTGGCTGACGTCAGGAGAGGAGTGGATATTGAATATTCCTGGTTTTCGGTGTTTTAAGAGGGATAGGGAAGTGGGGAGAAGAGGTGGAGGGGTGGCGATACTGGTCAGGGACACTGTTACGGCTGTGGAAAAGATGGATGTTGTAGAAGGATCATCTCTAGAGTCCGTATGGGTGGAGTTAAGGAACAAGAAAGGAGCAGTTACTCTACTAGGAGTATTCTATAGGCCCCCCCGGTAGCAGTAGAGATATAGAGGAGCAGATTGGCAGGCAGTGTTTGGAGAGAAGCAGAAATAACTGGGTTATTATAATGGGAGACTTCAACTTCCCAAATATAGACTGGAACCTGCTTAGTGCCAAAGGTTTAGATGGGACAGAATTTGTTAAGTGTGTCCAGGAGGGATTCCTGATGCAGTATGTCGACAGGCCGACTAGAGGGAATGCCATGCTAGATCTAATTTTAGGAAATGAACCGGGACAGGTGAAGGATCTATTGGTGGGTGAGCATTTGGGGGACAGTGACCATTGCTCCATAACCTTTAAAATTGTCATGGACAGGGACAGGTGCAGAGAGGACAAGAGGATTTTCAATTGGGGAAGGGCGAACTACGAGGCTATAAGGAGAGAACTTGGGACTGTAAATTGGGATGTCCTTTTTGAAGGAAAATGTACCATGGGGATGTGGTCAATGTTCAGGGATCTTATGCAGGATGTTAGGGATAAATATGTCCCGGTGAGGCAGAGAAGGAATGGCAGGGTGAAGGAACCGTGGGTGACGAGAGAGGTGGAACGACTTGTTAGCGAGAAGAAGGTAGCGTACATGAGGTATAAGCAGCAAGGTTCAGACAGGGCCCGTGAGGAATATAGAGTAGCAAGGAAGGAACTTAAGAAAGGGCTGAGGAGAGCTAGAAGGGGACATGAAAAGGCGTTGGCTAGTAGGGTTAAGGAAAATCCCAAGGCCTTTTTCAAGTACGTGAAGGGTAGGAGGATGGCTAGGGTAAAGGTAGGTCCGATTAAAGACAAAGGTGGGAGAATTTGCCTGGAGGCGGCAGAAGTGGGAGAAGTTCTCAATGAGTACTTCTCTTTGGTATTCACCAGGGAGAGGGGTCTTGATGATGGGGAAGGGAGTGCTGGTAGGGGTAATGTTCTCGAGGTTGTTGATATCAAGAGAGAGGATGTGTTGAAGTTGTTAAATAATATTAAGACAGATAAATCTCCGGGGCCTGACGGGATTTTCCCCAGGCTGCTTCGAGAGGCTAGGGAGGAGATTGCTGAACTGCCGGTAAGGATCTTTGAGTCCTCGTTGTCTATGGGGGTGGTGCCGGAGGATTGGAGGGTTGCGAATGTGGTCCCCTTGTTCAAAAAAGGTAATAGGGATAGTCCAGGGAATTATAGACCGGTGAGTCTCACGTCTGTGGTGGGTAAGCTGTTCGAAAGGATTCTAAGGGATAGGATTTATGAACACCTAGAGAATCATGGACTGATTAGGGACAGCCAGCATGGCTTTGTGAAGGGAAGATCTTGCCTCACAAGCCTGAGAAAGTTCTTTGAGGAGGTGACCAGGAAGATTGATGAGGGCAGTGCGGTGGATATGGTTTACATGGATTTTAGTAAGGCATTTGATAAGGTTCCTCGTGGTAGGCTTCTTCAGAAGGTCAGAGGCCAAGGGATC
Source organism: Pristis pectinata (assembly GCF_009764475.1). Taxonomy (NCBI): domain Eukaryota; kingdom Metazoa; phylum Chordata; class Chondrichthyes; order Rhinopristiformes; family Pristidae; genus Pristis; species Pristis pectinata. The sequence goes on along the minus strand of NC_067418.1, from coordinate 46,818,475 downwards.
CAAGGAAGCTTGGCTGTGTGGATTAGGAATTGGCTTGCATGTAGAAAGCAGAGGGTTGTGGTGGAAGGAGTGCCCTCGGATTGGAAGGCAGTGACTAGTGGTGTCCCGCAGGGATCGGTTCTGGGACCTGTACTTTTTGTGATATTTATAGATGACTTAGATGAGGGGGTGGAGGGCTGGGTTAGTAAGTTCGCAGACGACACTAAGATAGGCGGTGTTATGGATAGTGTGGAGGGCTGTCGGAGCTTACAGGGGGATATTGACAGGATGCAGAGCTGGGCTGACAAGTGGCAGATGGAGTTCAATCCGGAGAAGTGTGAGGTGGTACACTTTGGAAGGACAAACTCCAGGGCAGAGTACAGGGTAAACGGCAAGGTACCTGGCAGTGTGGAGGAACAGAGGGATCTGGGGGTTCATATTCACAGTTCATTGAAAGTTGCCTCACAGGTGGAAAGAGCAGTTAAGAAGGCCAATGGGATGTTGGCTTTCATAAGTCGCGGGATTGAGTTGTTTAAGAGCCGCGAGGTTATGATGCAGCTTTGCAAAACTCTAGTTAGGCCACACTTAGAGTACTGTGTTCAGTTCTGGCCGCCTCATTATAGGAAGGATGTGGAGGCGTTGGAGAGGGTGCAGAGGAGATTTACCAGGATGCTGCCTGGATTGGAGAGTATTGAGTATGAGGAGAGGCTTAAGGTGCTAGGGCTTTATTCACTGGAAAGGAGGAGGATGAGAGGAGACATGATAGAGGTATATAAAATATTGAGAGGAATAGGTAGAGTAGACAGTCAGCGCCTCCTTCCCAGGGCACCAATGCTCAAGACGAGAGGTCATGGCTTTAAGGTTATGGGTGGGAGGTTCAGGGGAGATGTCAGAGGGAGGTTTTTCACCCAAAGAGTGGTTGGTGCATGGAATGCACTGCCTGGGGTGGTGGTGGAGGCAGATACATTGAGCAGGTTCAAGAGCTTGTTGGATAGGCATATGGAGGAACGTGAGATAGAGGGATATGCGGGAGGAAGGGGTTAGGTAGTGTGAGGGTGGTCTGATGGATGGCACAACACGGTGGGCCGAAGGGCCTGTTTTGTGCTGTATGGTTCTATGGTTCTATGGTTCTATGGACTGAAGGGCCTGGTTCTGTGTCGTATTACTCTACAACGCCAATGAGAAGTTGGTTAATTGCAGTATTGGTATAATCAAAGACCCCACCCACCCGGGTCATTCTCTCTTCTCTCCTCTTCCATCAGGCAGAAGATACAGGAGCCTGAGGGCACGTACCACCAGACTTAAGGACGGCTTCTACCCCACTGTGATAAGACTATTGAACGGTTCCCTTATACGATGAGATGGACTCTGACCTCACGATCTACCTTGTTGTGACCTCGCACCTTATTGCACTGCACTTTCTCTGTAGCTGTGACACTTCACTCTGTACTGCTATTGTTTTTACCCTGTACTACCTCAATGCACACTTCATTACCTGAATGCACTCTGCACTACCTCAATGCACTCTGTACTAACTCAATGTAACTGCACTGTGTAATGAATTGACCTGTACGATCGGTATGCAAGACAAGTTTTTCACTGCACTTCAGTACAAGTGACAATAATAAACCAACACCAATACCAATGCCAATATTGGCAGTGTTGGAATGGATACTTTCTGCTGCTTTGTCAGAAGTTGCTGGCTGAAGTGCTGGCATTATATCAAGCAGGTGAAAGTACTCAAAGGTGCTGAACCTAGGGAATATGGCCTACAAAGCACTAGCTCAGAGTAACAGAGGGGTTCCCTGTAAACCCTCCACCTGATTGGTAAATTGGTTTATTATTGTCACATATGGTGAGGTACAGTGAAAAGCTGTTGGTTAGCGTAACACTATTACGACCAGTGACCCAGGTTCAATTCCGGCCGCTGTCTGTAAGGAGTTTGTACATTCTCCCTGTGTCTGCGTGGGTTTCCTCCGGGTGCTCCGGTTTCCTCCCACATTCCAAAGACATACGGGTTAGGAAGTTGTGGGCATGCTATGTTGGCGCCGGAAGTGTGGCGACACATGCGGGCTGCCCCCAGAACACTCTACGCAAAAGATGCATTTCACTGTGTGTTTTGATGTACATGTGACTAATAAAGATATCTTATCTTATCTTATCCATACAGATCACTTCATCACATCAGTACGTCGGGGTAGTACAAGGGAAAAGCCATAACAGAATGCAGAATATAGTGTCACAGTTACAGAGAAAGTGCAGTGCATGCAGGCAATTAGGTGCAAGGCTATAACGAGGTAGATTGTGAAGTCAAGCGTCCATCTTATTGCATTAGGGTCTTATAACAGTGGGATAGAAGCTGTCCTTCAGCCTGGTGGTACGTGCTTTCAGGCTCCTGTATCTTCTACCTGATGGAAGAGGAGAGAAGAGAGAATGTCCCAGGTGGGTGGGGGTCATTGATTCTGCTGGCTGCTTCACCAAGGCAGCGAAAGGTATAGACAGAGTCCATGGAAGGGAGGCTGGTTTCCGTGATGCACTGAGCTGTGTCCACAGCTCCCTGCAGTTTCTTGCAGTCACAGGCAGAGCAGTTGCCAAACCAAGCCTTGATGAATCTGGATAGGATGTTTTTTTTCAGGATGCTTTCTATGGTGCAAGGTGAGAGTCAACAGAGACACGCTGCATTTCTTTTGCCTCCTGAGGAAGTAGAGGCACCGGTAGGCTTTCTTGACTGTGGCGTCTACGTGGTTGGACCTGCCCTCTACCCCATCTCCAGTCCTGGAGCTCCACCATTGGATTTCAAATGCAGCTTGCAAGGCTTCGCCCAAGGTGTCTGCCCGAGGCAGTTGCTCCCAGCTGAGGGTGCATTCCCGCACCCCCCTCCCACCCAAGTGAGTGGGGAGGGTTAACAGAAGAAGCCCAGACCCATGCAAGCTGCTGGGATGTGTGGTGCGCTGGTGGGCCTGTGCTGCACGTATTCAGCTGGCAGTTGGCACGACTCTGCCACCGCCTTTGGACGTCATTTTAGAACAAAAGCACCTCTCATAACACCCTCAAAATATCTGCCACACAAACGACTTCCACACCGATCAAGTTTAATTTTTTTTCTCTTGAGTTTATGTTTTTTTAACTTCAATGGTATTCTCTTATCCTGCAAGTGGTTTATTTTTTTGATGTTTCTCTTTCACTGCCTTTCTTGCCACAAAACTTCCATCAATAATAATGTTTTCACTTGTATAATGCATTTTCATGGTGAAACATCTAATGGACTTCACACAATAAATTATGTTTGAAGTGCAAAGCTTGTTCTTTTGAAAGGAAGAAGCGTAATGGATTCAACTTTAAAGTGCTGTTTTATGACTTCCACTATGCCAGGGGTAATTATAGCACTCGTGCTTTTCACCTTCATGTTACTCAAGCTTTGCTTCCAAACAGAACAACGTGAGGAAGGACAACAAAGATCTGGGTCTCGACCACTGATCCTGTCCTCTGAAGGTTGTTGCATGAGCTGGGATTGAATCAGGGGAACTTGGATTTCCTGAATGCCTCGAGCTTTCTAATTTATAATTATTTTTCAATGGACGTCCTCCCTTGGGCAACAGAGACATGTTTCTGCCAGAACGGCCAGTGAAGATGTTGGCGCTGGGTGCGTTAGCTGCGTGCAAGGGTGTGGTGGGTTTGGGGAGGCTTGTCGCGGGTCTGGGCTGGGAAATATGGTGGTTTCTCGAGCGGCAGATGAGACCCAAGGGCAGAGCTGAAGGAAAATCAGATTAGGGGTGGGGGTGTGGGGTAGGTGGAGGGTTCAGTGGGTGGTTTAACCCCTCCTGTTGCCTATCAACCACAGTCAAAGGCCATCGTTCCTGTGCGCAGGACCCTTTTCATCTGATGATACCATTCCTATCTCTTGGGAATAGCACTACCAGTACCAATTTCACTGCCAGTTTCCAAGGTCTGGGAAGCCGGGACAGTAAATAGAATTAACCTAGCAACCCACACCAAGGAAACCAGAACACCCTGAAGAAACCATGGGAGAACATGGAAACTCCATCCCAGACAGCACTGGAGGTCAGGATTGAAAGTCAAAACTCGAGTTTATTGCCACACGCAGAAGTAAGATGAGATAAATAAGATATCTTTATTAGTCACGTGTACATCGAAACACACAGTGAAATGCATCTTTTGCGTAGAGTGTTCTGGGGGCAGCCCGCAAGTGTCGCCACGCTTCCGGCGCCAACATAGCACGCCCACAACTTCCCAACCTGTACGTCTTTGGAATGTGGGAGGAAACCGGAGCACCCGGAGGAAACCCATGCAGACAGGGGGAGAACATGCAAACTCCTTACAGGTAGCGGTCGGAATTGAACCTGGGTCGCTGGCGTTGTAATAGTGTTACGCTAACTGCTACACGTACATTATGCACAGGTGCAAAGAAAAACCTCCCTGCAGCAGCATCACAGGCACGTAGAATCAGATACACAAAATTCACAAGTAAAACATAAATTAAACATAATGAAAAACATGATGATGCTGGAGGAACTCAGCAGGCCAGGCAGCATCTGCGGAGAAAAGCAGGCGGTCAACGTTTAGGGTCAGGACCCTTCTTCAGGACTGAAGATAGGAAAAGGGGAAGCCCGATATATAGAGGGGGAAAAGCAGAGCAGTGATAGGTGGACAGAAGAGGGGAGGCGGGGTGGGCACAGGGTGGTGACAGGTAGATGCAGGTAAGAGGCAGTGATGGGCAGGTGCGGGGGAGGAGGGGAGAGCAGATCCACCAGGGATGGGTCAAAGGTAAGGAGAGAGAGGTAGAAAAAAGAGGCTAGGAGAAGGAAGAAGGGGGTGAGGTTTACTTAAAGTGGGAGAATTCAATGTTCATGCCGTTAGGCTGCAAGGTTCCAAGCCAGAAAATGAGGTGCTGTTCCTTCAGTTTGCACTTGGAATTCTCCTGGCAGTGGAGGAGGCCGAGGACTGACATATCAGTGATAGTGTGGGAGGGGGAGTTGAAGTGACTGGCAACAGGGAGATGCAGATCATAAATTAAACATAAATGATACACAATTTTTACAAGAAAGAACACAATTAGAACAAAAAAAAACAAAGTCCATTGTAGTGCAAACTGCCACAGAGGTGATGGTTGGTCTTAACCACAAATGGTCATGATGAGAGGCTTCTGATTGTAGGGGATGAGGAGGGTCCTGGTCTCAGGAGAGGTAGAGATTATGGGGAGCAGTTCCTTTCAGGAGGGTTGGCTCTGAATGGGTTGTGGCCCCAGTGTAGATTGTGAGATCCAAGTGGATGGGACAATTTTGGGCGGAGTTGGAAGACAGTGGCTGGGGGCAAGTCTGGTGAGGGTCAGGGGAGGAAGTGGTAGCTACATTATACACAATCCAGCAGAAGTCAGGAATGTTAAGCACAGTTAATTCCCAACACGCCTTTGGGGATGGCTGTCCTGTTGCCTGAAGTTAACATCAGGAGAATTATTTTGTGCTGTTCTTCCTGAGCAAATGTGGGGTCCTTGCAGGAGGAAGTTCTCAGCCAACGGTTTTGGATCCCACCAGCCTTTTGATGGACAGGGTGCAAATGCAGAAATGGTTTGTATCTGAAATTTTTGCTGCACGATCTCACTGGTTGTGGTACCACAGTCTGTGCAGATAAACTCAACAGTGTTTTCCGCTGCTCTGAGCCTGCAGAGAGTGGTAAACACTGCCCAGTCCATCACTTCCTTCCATCCAGTCCATCTTCATGGTGCCTTGCTTCAGGAAGGCTAACAGTTTTGGTATTGGTATTGGTTTATTATTGTCACTCATACCGAGGTACAGTGAAAAACTTGTCTTGCATACCGATCGTATGTTCTTGCGTACCTCTTTACCTCTCGTTGTCTCTCGTTGTCTTGGTGTAGCAGCCGGCATAATCAAAGACCCCCACCCACATTCTCTCTTCTCTCCTCTTCCATCGGGTAGAAGATACAGGAGCCTGAGGGCACGTACCACCAGACTTAAGGACGGCTTCTGCCCCACTGTGATAAGACTATTGAACAGTTCCCTTGTACGATGAGATGAGATGGACTCTGACCTCACGATCTACCTTGTTGTGACCTTGCACCTTATTGCACTGCACTTCCTCTGTAGCTGTGACACTTTACTCTGTACTGTTATTGTTTTTACCTGTACTACATCAATGCACTCTGTACTAACTCAATGTAACTGCACTGTGGAATGAATTGACCTGTACGATCAGTTTGTAAGACAAGTTTTTCACTGTACCTCAGTACAGGTGACAATAATAAACCAATACCAATATCAATACCAGATCAATTCATTACACAGTATAGTTACACTGAGGTAGTATAGGGTAAAAACAATAACAGAATACAGAGTAAAGTGTCACAGCTACAGAGAAAGTGCAGTGCCGGTAGACAATAAAGTGCAAGGTCATAACGAGATAGTATCGTCAAGGATGCCTGACGCCCCGGCCATTCCCTTTTCTCTCATCTGCCCTCTGGGAGAAGATACAGGAGTTTGAAAGCCCGAATGACCAGACTCAAGAACAGCTTCTTCCCCATTGTTATCAGACTTCTGAACCAATCACCTCTTTCACATCCCCTTCTCAGTGGCGCTGCCACGTTCTTGAACCCTTAATTCTACCTCTTCTGTTATTGACACTTCAGCATTTTTCACTACTTCAGACTGCGCTACAATCTTTGCACCATTCTGTTGTTTTGCACTTGTCGCTGTATATGTTGTATTTATTATTATCATGGATATTGTTCACTCTGTGAGCTTCACACAAGCAAGGAACTTCATTGAACCCTGGTGTACATGACAATAAACCAATCTGATCTGATCTCCGGTTAGTTTATTGGTGTTTCACTTCACGGTACCACATTACTGGGCCGGTGCACAAAACCCTTGACTGTTGATGCAAAAAGTTCGTTCTCCTCCCTCCTCTGCAGCAGGGAGGGCCCTTCCATCACACAGCAATGGGAGGCTAGAACCAGTCATTATAACCATGAAACTACCAGATTGTGATATGTACTCATATCCTCTGCACTTGTCCTCAAGGGAGGAAATATGCCATGCTTACCCAGTCTGGCCCCTATATGACTCCAGACCCACCAATGTGGTTGACCTTGAATAACCTTTGGAAAGGTCTGGCGGGCCAGTCAGCCCGTGGGGGAGCTGTGAAGGATGGGCAATAAATGCTGGCCTTGCCAGTGACCTCTGCATCATCTGAACATGTTTTAAAAAAGTAGGTCTTTATTTCTCTCATATTCTAACCTCAAAAGTCTGAAGTGTGTTGCGTCTGTTCCTTGACGCACAAATATAATGGTTCTGGATTAGATGTCTCTACAAGGATGCTTCGCTTAAAATGAAGCTATGAACCTCATGCCATTAACAAGTGTAGCCTTACACTGTCATTTGCACTGGGAACAGCGGGGGGGATCAGCCTCGTATCTGTACCTAATGTGATATCATCCAGGGAAGAAAGGAATTGGGCATGATTATTGCTTTAAGTGAGAACTTTTGATGGCAAAAAAAAAGCACGACCAACACAAACAAAGTTTAAAAATTTAATGCAGCCAATAAGGGAAGGCACTTGCAGAATCGAGTGAAGCTGAGTTTAGGAAATGAGGTTAATGAAATATGCAACGCTTGAGCTTAAGCTACTCGTTAAATCCAGTTTCATTGCCACTTTGCGATACTACTTGAGTTATAATTCGTGAACCTAAATATTTTTATAGGACGTGATTCCCTCCTGGAGTTACACCAATTAGTGAGGTTATACAATTGCTTGCCTTTGTGAGGTGGCTGGGTCTCACTGTGCTGTCTTGTTTGTGTGTCCCCTTGCATCTCCTCTTCCTAGCTTGAGGTTGCTGGACCCATTTTTCTTGCCCTGTCCTCCACAGGGGCTCCTGTAGGCAAGAAGATAAGCAACTGGACCTTGGCTTGTCTTGGGGCTTGACTTGTTAGCAGGTGCAGGAAGGGTTCTGAGAAATTGTTATCTGTTCTTGTTCGGTGATCTATTTAATTCTTTTCCCACTGTTGTCTCCTTAACAGTTCAACAAGGCTCCTTGAGGGAACTTTAACCCTGAGGATCCTGAGGGTTTGGAAGCGGGCTGCCTGTGTGAAAACCCCTTAGAAGACACATACTGGCTGGAACCAAACACCACTGGGGGTAAATGAGGAATATTTCAATTCACTTTTTTACCGGTTTCAAGAGTTTCCTCCAAACTCGCCAGTGAAATCAAGACGACACCACTGCAGCGATAGAGAGGTTGGAGTCAAACTCATGGTAACACTGCAATAAGTGGTCTTCACAACTGCCTCGTCACCCACTGAAGCCAGTGTTTTGTTAAGTTTTTAAGTTTTGCAATGAATTTAAGTTCCATGCTAATGAATCTCTCTGCATGAGATGACATAGCCTCAATCCGAGCTCCATTCTTGCTAACTGCTATTTGTGGGCAGCACGGTGACGCAATGGGCAGAGCCGCTGCCTCACAGCTCCGGCGACCCGGGTTCGATCCTGACCTTGGGTGCTGATGTGTGTGTGTGAAATTTGCACATTTCCCTCTATGACTTAATGACAATTTAGTCACAAGATTTCACATTACAGTCTGGCGCACTTGGGATTGACTGGTTAATGCAAGATTCATCCATCATGGACCAGCACAGCCAACAGCAGAAGGGACATGGCAGTCACAGAGAGAGTGCAGAGGACATATGCGGACATTGATGGGGGTGGAGAATTAAAGTAATGAGGTGAGGCTGTCTAGGCTGGGGGTTGTTATGTTTGGAGCAAAGGATACTGAGGGGAGATTTAATTGAGTCATAGCCATAGAGAGATACAGCTTGGAAACAGGCCCTTTGGCCACTGAGTCTGTGCTGACCATTAACTACCTGTTTACACTAATTCTACACTAATCTCATGTTTTAGATGGATAAGATATCTTTATCAGTCACATGTACATCGAAACACACAGTGAAATGCATTTTTTGTGTTAGGTGTTCTTGGGGGCAGCCCGCAAGTGTCACCACGCTTCTGGCGCCAACATAGCACACCCACAACTTCCTAACCTGTACGTCTTTGGAATGTGGGAGGAAACCCACGCAGACACATGGGGAGAGCGTACAAGCTCCTTACAGACAGCGGCGGGAATTGAACCTGGGTCACTGAAGTCCCACACCACCAGGTTCAAGAACAGCTACTTCCCTTCAACCATTTGGTTCTTGAACCAACCGGCACAACCCTAATCACCACAGTTTAGCAACACTATGACCAATGGGCTTTGTTTTCTCTCGTTCTAGTTGTGTTCTTTCTTGTGAAAATTGTATTAAATTAATGCTTAATTTATGTTTTTCTTGTGAATGCTGCTTATCTGATGCTATGTGCCTGTTATGCTGCTGCAAGTAAGTTTTTCTTTGCACCTGTGCATATGTGTACTTGTGCAGATGACAATAAGCTGCGATTTTGACTTTCTCATTGCACCTGTGCATACATGTACATGTGCATGTAACAATAAACTTGACTTTGACTTCCTCCTGAAGTCCCCTAGAATCTGAGTTACTAGCCTATGGGGAGTTCAGGAGGCAATGGGGAGTTCAGGAGGCAGTGGTAAGTGTGGGGAAGTCCACACCTCCTCTGTTTGGGCTTCAACTGAACATCCTAAAAATCGTGCAATTGGAGGAAATTAAAGGGAACAAGGCCATACCTCGAGGTACCTAGCTTTTCATTGCCAAGTTTAGGAGTAACACAAGATATACATGTAACCCCTTGATTTTCAGTCTGTGTGTGTGTGGGGGGGGGGGGGTGGTGGTGGTGGGGTGGTGTCGGTAGGGACCCGGAGAGGTTTGAGGGTGGGGGTGTGGGTGTACCTGGAAAATTCAGGAGGAGCACAATTAGTTTTTATTCAGTTTCTCTCGCTCATCCGGAGAACGGGTGCGTGGATGGAAAAGACACATCTCTCTAAAGTGCGAGGCAGCAAAAAGACATCCTCAGTCAACCTCTGGTCTAACCTATGGGCAGTGTTTTGGGCTTTGCACATTATATCCAAGCAAAATCATTTTGCTTTTTAATGTATCTTAAAATATTAGAAGCAACATTTTTACCTCAACTTTAACCTTCAGATGTGAAAAAGAAGCTGGTTGCCATGGTAATTCGGAATGATAATTGGTATCCAGAGAGGCGATCATTGTATATAATCTTAAGTATGACACACACTGCTGTGAAAGCAAAATGTCTGTGGGCTCAAAGTACCAGCAGGCTTTTAGTTTAACAGGGATTTGAGAGCCTTGGTTCCCATATCAAAGCAGAATGCTGGTGTTGATCAAACAAACCTCCTCCGCCCACCTCCATGCCCCTAACCCTTCCTCGCAGTGGCTCAGTTTGTTTTTCTCAGGATAAGTTCAGCAGCCAGGATACGTTGAATACGTTGGCCTATTTTAAGAATGCGTAGCTTGAAACTTTAAGGTCTGATCTGCTGCGTCAGGAGGGAGGGGGGTGGTGGTGAGCAAAAGATCCAGTGACATCACTTCAAAGGAGGGCAGCAGAGCTACCCCCAGCACCCTGATCAAGCGTTTGCCCCACAGTGAGGATTCTGCAATAACAGTGGTTGTTATTTACGAGGCTGTGTTTGGAAGATCCGAGCACATCTTGGCTACCATGTTTCCTGTAATACAACTGTGACTACACTTCAAAATTACTTAATTAGTTGCAAAGTGCTTTGGTACATTCTGTCATGAATAAAGCGGCAAGTATGTTGCGGTAGCTGGCATAAGTAGCAAGGTTCAGTGTTAATTGAGCTGAAAAGAAGCTGCTTCATAACATAGGGGACTTTAAGTGCACTTATTGTTGGGAACAATGATTTCAGTGTGCCATTTTTTCCATTCATTCCAGAGATGTGAGCTTCGAAGGCTGAGCCATCATTTAATTCCCATCCCTAGTTGCCCTTGAGAAGGTGGTGGTGAGCTGCCTTCCTGAACCGCTGCAGTCCTTGAGGCGGGGGTGCACCCACAGTGCTGTTGGCAAGCAACACACAAAGGAGCTGGAGGATCTCAGCGGGTCAGGCAGCCTCTGTGGAGGGAGGTGGACAGTCGACGTTTCGGGTCGAGACCTTTCATCTGGACCCGAAAGAGGGGAGATGGCCAGTAGAAAGAGGTTGGGGGGGGGAAGGGCTAGCAGGTGATAAGTGGATGCAGGTGGGGGGGGGTGATAGGGCAAGATAAGATTTCTTTATTAATCACATGTACGTCGAAACACACAGTGAAATGCATCTTTTGCGTCGAGTGTTCTGGGGGCAGCCGCAAGTGTCGCCGCTCTTCCGGCGCCAACGTAGCACGCCCACAACTTCCTAACCCGTACGTCTTTGGAATGTGGGAGGAAACCGGAGCACCCGGAGGAAACCCACGCAGACACACGGGGAGAACGGACAAACTCCTCACAGGCAGCGGTGGGAATCGAACCCGGGGTCGCCGGCGCTGCAATAGCGTCGCGCTGACCGCTGCGCCACCGTGCAAGTGAGAGGGGGTGGAGCGGGAATGATGTCAGAAACTGGGGAGGTGATGGGTGGAGGTGACAAAGGGCTGGAAGAGGATGGAATCTGACAGGAGACGAAGGTGGAGAGAGAGAAAATAAAAGGGGGGAAGGGGACAGAGGGCAAGTGGTTACTGGAGGTTTAAGAATTAGCTGTTCATGCCGCCAAGTTGGAGACTGCCCAGGCGGAAATATGAGGTGCCGTTCCTCCAGTTTGCGCTTGGCCTTATTGGATTCGACTGTTTTAAGTAGCTTTTTAAACTTGTGTAGCGTTTAACACACCTCAAGTGGCTGCACGAGGAACGGCCACTTCCTAGCTTATTGGTTCGTCCATCAGGTGAATCCGTGTTTTCTCATCGGTTGGTTTGGCCACAGATAAGGTTTCTTGATTGGACTATTGTTAGCTAAGGAGTACGTCTTATCTCAGGTAGAAAAGGTGTCACTTTTTGTTAATCTCTCTCTCTCTCTCTCGCTCATCTCTCTCTTGCCTCTTATCTCTCCCTTGCTTATCTCGCTCTCTTGAACTCTTCCCACCACCCCCCCCCCCCCCCCCCCCCGGCCCTAACTCATTTTAGTTCCTTTTGTCTTGGCTCATCTCCCAGTAGTAAAGCCAGCGCCGTGTGCTCTGTGACTGTTTCTTTGTTTTAAACTTTTCCAATAAAACTTTGTGAAGCACCAAGTTGTTTTCATCTCATTCCTGGACTCCTGAAAGAACCTGCAGATTGGAAAGTAACCAAATCCGAGAGCCTTGACCCGGTAGTTGGAGGAGGCTGCGGACACACAGGTCGGTGCGGGAATGGGAGGCGGAATTAGAATGGCTGGCAGCCGGGAGAACCTGGCTGTTACGGCGGACGGAGCAAAGGTGCTTGATGAAGTGGTCCCCAATCACCTACGCAGAGGAGGCCACAACGGGAGCACTGGATATGAGGGAGGGAGTTGCGGGATTTTGACCCAATGAAAGTAAAGGAACGGCAATATATTTCCAAGACAGGATGGTGTTTGGCTTGGAGGGCAACTCCCAGCTGCTTCTGCTACCCTTGTCCTTCTAGCTGGTGAAGATCGTGGGTTTGGAAGGTGCTGTCTGAGGAGTCTCGGTGAGTTGCTGCAGTGCATCCTGTAGATGGTACAAGGTGCTGCTACAGTACGTTGGTAGTGGAGTGAGTGAATGGGTGTGGATGGGGTGCCTATCGAGCAGGCTGCTATGTCCTGTGCGGTGACATCCACCTCTCATGTTAAGCAATGATATCCAGCACTAGACTTGGGAGTCCCAATAAAACTCCAATAATCCGGCATCCGATTGTTCAGAAATCTCGACCTGGCTCACTTGTTAATCCGGAATGGGAGCCAGGAGGTCCGGAGTTCAAGTGGGATGTGTGGCCAGAGCCAGGAGTATGGGCCAGGGTTGGAGCTGGGATTGGGATCGGGAATGCCAGGTTCGGAACGTGAGTGGGTTTGTGGCTGGAACCAGCATCCGGAGTGCTTTGATATGTCTCTCTCTCTCTCTTTAAACTTGCTGGGTTCACTGGAAGGTTAACTATACTACAGCGTAACATGCAAAAAGCAAGTGAAATAAAAGTGTGTTACTATTAATAGGAATAACATCCAATAAGAGATAAGATTTCTTTATTAGTCACATGTGCATTGAAACACACAGTGAAATGCATCTTTTTGCGTAGAGTGTTCTGGGGGCAGCCCGCAAGTGTCGCCACGCTTCCGGTGACAACAAAGCACGCCCACAACTTCCTAACCCGTACGTCTTTGGAATGTGGGAGGAAACCGGAGCACCCGGAGGAAACCCACGCAGACACACGGGGAGAACGTACAAACTCCTTACAGACAGCGGCGGGAATTGAACCTGGGTCGCTGGCACTGTAATAGCATTACACTAACCGCTACACTACCGTGCCTGCCGGAAAATCGGCTGCTCCAGCTCCACCCTCAAGGTGAGGGATTATCGGAGTTTTACTGTACTGTGTGATCCAGCTCAAATTAGGAAGGATTTGAAAATCGATGAGGGATTTCTTAGAATTTTTGTACTATTCATTTATGGGGTGTGGGTGGGCTTCCTGTTTCAAACACAAACTCTTCTTGTGAATTGGCGCATGAGAAAAAAAAGTAACAATGCAGCCTTTTTCTGTCTAAAATGGCCACTTCCTGGACTTTGTTCCGGAGTGGAAGCCGCTGTCGAGCAAGAATGTGGGATTTTATTCTGTAATTCACCGACGGGATGGCATGAGTAGCCTGTCGCAGAAGCCTGGTGCTTCCAAAGTTACTCCGAATGACTCCTGGGCTTGTGCTATTCATGTGCTATCTGTTTGAATGGATGGCTCAGTCTGGTCCCGGATGGACTTGCTGTTTGTGTCCTGAGCAGTCCATTGACGTTGTGCGCCCTTCTCTGACCGCTGCCTCCTGTTGGATGATTGTCACTTGCAGGAAGGCCAGATGACTGACAGGGTGGTGGGGTGGGGTGGGGGGGGGGGGGGGGGGGGAGATGGAATTGCTGACCCCAGAGTACATTGGGATTACACAGGCTGGAGAACTGTGAAACCTCTCTTTGTCTCCCTGACAAACCGGAAGCAATCAAGGAGAGCATCGAGGGGTTCTTCATCCTCGAAGACGTTCAGAAAGGGAGGGAAATTGCTCCAACTCCAGGAAAGCATGCAGAACCTGCTCCTGATGCAGTCGATGGTGGGGTGGGCGTGTAGGATTAACTCCATGCAAGCCCCACTCTCTGCCTCGGAGTCCTGCAAGATCACGCTCCGATTCAGAGTCCGCCCTGTGGAGCGGGATGAGACGTGCTCACATTACGTCTTCCAAAAGTTCCACTGGGGGGAGCTCTGTGGTTCACACCCTTCAGGAGGAGGACTGCTGTGTAATATCCTCACAGCAGGTCTACAAATGCTGGTCGGTACAACAGAAAGGCCACAGGCAGCACAGCCTCCCAAAATTTCCTGTCCTCTATCACAGAAGACATAGCCGAATGGGAGAGTCTGGACCAACGGTTAGCCCTGGAGGACCTGATGAATTCCAGCCATTCCGTTAAGACGAATAAAACCCCTGGAAGCGATGGCTTACTGGCCAAGTTGCACTTGGCTCTGTGGGACTGGATGGGGTCCAGACCTGTTGGAAGTGTGCAGCTATGTGCTTCCATATGGTAATGTGTCAGGATCCATGAGGAAGAGCAACGTCCCCCTGAGCTATAAGCAGAATAGGGAGAGGGAGGACATCAGAAACTGGTGATCCATCTCCACCCAGACCAAACCTGTGCCAAACCCGGCAGGAAACATCTCTTACAGCATTGCACTGCTCACAGATGCTATCACCTTTGTGTGGGACAGGGGTTTGGACATGACCCTTGGACCAGGAGAAGGCCTTTGACAGAATATTGCATGCTTACATAATGGACGTGCTCTCCAAAATGGGCTTTTAGATTTTTAAAATAGATTTTAGATATCTTTATTAGTCACATGTACATCGAAACATGCAGTGAAATGCATCTTTGCATAGAGTATTGTGGGGGCAGCTCGCAAGTGTCGCCACGCTTCTGGCACCAACATAGCACGCCCACAACTTCCTAACCTGTACATCTTCGGAATGTGGGAGGAAACCGGAGCACCCGGAGGAAACCCACGTAGACACACGGGGAGAACATGCAAACTCCTGACAAGACAGCGGCCGGAATTGAACCCGGGTCGCTGGCGCTGTAATAGCGTCGCGCTAACTGCTACGCTATCGTGGAAAGCAGGTATTGGATACAACTCTACATTGCTAGCGCAGAACCAGAAAGCTTCCCCATCAAATCTGTGGTCCGGCAAGGCGGTCTTCTCCCCAGTTTGCTTGCTGCATTGAGCCTTGTGCCAAACTCATCAGGAGCGACAGGGGAATAAGAGGGGTGACGAGGTCAGGCGGTGGTGGCTCTCAGATTAAAGTCTCCGTCTTCTGTTCAAACCTATGATCGGTCTGCAGATTGATCAGCAATCACTCTGAACTGGCATTGGGAAGCCAGAGTCAATTGGAGCAAAAGTGTGGGCCACGTTATCTGTCAACTGGTCCGACCGCTCCTGGTAATCTTAATCGTGAGGGTCGACTGCCTGAAAGTGCCGGGAATCTGGTTTCGAGGAGCTGATGCACGCGGCGAGGATGAGTTGGAGTGGGTGGTCAAGGCGAAACAGAAGTTTAGGACTGTGGGGATGGCGCTCCCTCTCAATGGCAGCGAGAAACCTGGCCGGCAGGTGCGGGGTGCTCAGGGTATTGCAGGACCGTGGCCCCTACCCCGCTCTCGCGCCGCAACAGTCAACTGAGCCATCTTGTGTTTCATCTGAAGGTCCAGGGAATGGATCGCTTCCATCAGGATGTGATGTACAGATCTCCAGAGAAAGGGGGGAGAAATGTACCTGACATAGCCTTTATCCTGATGGACACCTTTGTGTGTGGCTGCATCAAGATGTGCGTAGAGCTGGAAGATACAAACACCAAGTGTCACTGCGTGCTGAGGTTCTACCTTGTGTTTGCAGTGGATGGGTCTGGCCTAGTGGCTGCACAGTGTCCCATTCAGTTGGATCTTGCTGCCATAATTGTCCTTCGTAGAAAAGTCTCAGACGGAAACGGTTCTGGCAACACTGATAGACAGGGTGACGAAGAAAGCACTTAGCATTTTCTTTCATTGATCAAGGCATTGAGAACAAGATTTGGTATGTCGTGTTATAAGGTCCTGTGAGAGTATCGTGTGCAGTTCTGATCACCTAGCTTTTGAAAGGATGTGATTAAGCTCGAAAAAGTGCAGAAAAGATTCCCAAGGTCGTTGCCGGGACTGGCGGGGCTTGAGTTATATTGGAGAGGCTGGCACTGTTTTCCCTGGAGTGAAGGAGGCTGAGGGGTGACCTTAGAGAGGTTTATAAAATCATGAGGGGCGTAGATCAGGTGGATGGTCACCGCCTTTTTCCTAGGATAGAGGAGTCAAAAACTAGAGGGCACAGGTTTAAGGTGAGACGGGAAAGATTTAAAGGGATCCGAGGGGCAAGTTTTTCACACAGTGGGTAATTATATGGAAAGAGCTGCCAGAGGAAGTGGTAGAGGCGGGTACAATTACAAAGTTTAAAAGACATTTGGACAAGCAAACAGATTGGGAAGGTTTAGAGGGATGTGGGCCAAACACAGGCAAGTTGGACTAGGTCAGGTGAACACCTTGGTCGATGCAAGTTGGGCTTCAGTGCTGTATAACTCTATGCCTCTCAAACACCTTTATCAGAAGTCCATAAGGCAATGATCTGCACAGAATTCCTGAAGGATCTGTGGGAGAAGGAGACGGTAGATCCTGTGGGAAGGTGCCCAAAGCAGACTATTAAAGTCATTTGGCAGAATGCCTCATCGCCAGAACTCACAAACACCAGGACCTCGCCTGGCTGACAGTGAGAGGAGCCCGCCCCGTCAAATCCTCCCTGCGCAGTCGGAATACAATTCCACCACACTGCTGTTGTGTGATGTCGATGAGAACGTCATCCACCTCCTTGTGGGCTGTATGTTTGCTGGGACGTTCTGGAAAAGGATGCAGTGGTCTTTGTCAAAGTTCATCCCAAGCAGCTGCATTACACACGACTCCGTGCTGTTCCCAGGGACACTCACTGAGATGAACATTTACCGCTGCTGGGAGATCGTCAACTCTGTGAAAGATGCCCTTTGGTCTGCCCAAAACCTTGATCTTCCAGTGAGAGGAGATGTCCGAGAGAAAATGTTGCAAATTGACAAATTCTGAGGTGCTGGGGCACACAGTGAAGGCCACTACAGGGAGTGCGAAGGCTTGTGGGGAAAAACAACAGTCTTGGGTCCTCCTAGTGCTGGGCACTGAGGGGCTGGTGTAATAACCCTTTAACTTATTGCTGTTGGAATCTATGGAACTAAAAGATTGGTGACATGTTGACACATTATAAATATTGAAAGTGAATATAATGATATGTTTGATAGAGCAAAGGAAGTCAATATAATGTGCTGTATTTTGTGTAACGATATTTTATGAACGAAGTGTACTTTGGGAAAAAAAATTCTGAACAGTTTCTCCATTTGTGCAAATGTGCATCTTCTGAAGTACAGTCACAGCGAGTGCCACAAACCATCAGCAGGAGACAAGTGGATGAAACCAGGTACAGACTGAATCCCGTTTTTTGACTTTTGGATGACATGTCCAGTGAACATCACCAAGAGCCTGTCCTGGTCAAATCACGTAGATGCCACGGCCAAGAAAGCTCACCAGCGCCTCTACTCCCTCAGGAGGCTAAAGAAATTCGGTATGTCCCCTTTGACGCTCACCAACTTTTATCGATGCACCATAGAAAGCATCCTATCTGGATGCATCACGGCTTGGTACGGCAACTGCTCTGCCCAGGACCGCAAGAAACTGCAGACAGTTGTGGACACAGCCCAGCGCGTCACGGAAACCAGCCTCCCCTCCATGGACTCTGTCTTTACCTCTCGCTGCCTTGGCGAAGCAGCCGGCATAATCAAAGACCCCACCCGCCAGGGTCATTCTCTCTTCTTCCCTCTCCCATCAGGTAGAAGATACAGGAGCCTGAGGGCACATACCATCAGGCTTAAGGACAGCTTCTATCCCACTGTGATAAGATTATTGAACGGTTCCCTTCTACAATGAGATGGACTCTGACCTCACGATCTACCTTGTTGTGACCTTGCACCTTATTGCACTGCACTTCCCTGTAGCTGTGACACTTTACTCTACTGTTATTGCTTTTACCTGTACTACATCAATGCACTCTGTGCTGACTCAATGTAATTGCACTGTGTAATGAATTGCCCTGTACGATCGGTATGCAAGACAAGTTTTTCACTGTACCTCGGTACAAGTGACAGTAATAAACCAATACCAAGACAAACATCAGTTTGAAAGAAGATAAATATGGGGACTTGGAGGGTATTGCAGTCAACGACTGGATTCCCTGGGCCCACAATCACCTATTGCACGCAGCTGAGATCCAGCAGTGGAACTGAATCCGAATTCCTTGCACATCAGAGAAATTCTGACTAAGCCAGAGCAAAGTAAAGTAACATTAAACTGGTCGTAATGTGAGCAAAAAAACTAAAGCTTTGATCTCCCTGGGAGTAGCAGAAAAACCCACCGATAGCAGAGCGCTCTCGGCCTTCCCCCTTGATTTTTCCAACGAAGGCTCGGTGAGTCTTGCTCACTGTGGGGTGGGGTCATCCTGACTTTGTCCTGACTTGTACCTGGTCCACTACATGCTGAGCCTGCTAGCCTTCACAGGATCCCAGTTAACCAACACCCTGCTTTACAATTCACACAGTGTCTATAAATCCCTCCGTGGTCTCCATCTTCACTACCTGGGTGACCTCCTCTGGCCCTGTTAATAGCCAAGGTACCTGCTTCACTCTGGTACCTTTGAAACCCCCATAGTCAGAAGGAGATGGGGAGGTGGGGAGGTGGGGAGGTGGGGAGGTGGGGAGGGAGGGGGAGGGGAAGTGGAGGTGGGGAGGAGGGGGAGGGATGGTGGAGGGGGAAGGGGAAGTGGGAGGAGGGGGAGGGAGGGTGAAGGGGAGGTGGGGAGGTGTGGAGGAGGTTGGAGGGGGGTGGGGAGTGAGGGAGGAGGGGGAGGGAGGGTGGAGGGGGAAGGGGAGGTGGGGAGGGATGGTGGAGGGGAAGGGGAGGTGGGGAGGGGGGGAAGGGAGGTGGGGAGGTATGGAGGAGGGAGGGGGTGGGGAGTGAGGGAGGAGGGGAGGGAGGATGGAGGGGAAGGGGAGGGGGAGGGAGGGTGGAGGGGAAGGGGAGGTGGGGTATGGAGGAGGTTAGAGGGGGGTGGGGAGTGAGGGAGGAGGGGAGGGAGGATGGAGGGGAAGGGGAGGGGGAGGGAGGGTGGAGGGGAAGGGGAGGTGGGGAGGTATGGAGGAGGTTGGAGGGGGGTGGGGAGTGAGGGAGGAGGGGTGAGGTGTTGCGAAGGGGAGATGTGCGATGCTTGGGGTCTCAATCTCTGTCAGTGCGACGGTCAGAGGTTAAGCAAAGAAACTCTTCACCTGTGGCCATCAGAGACTGAGGCCCGAGCACAGCACATCTCCCCTTCCCAACACCTCGATCTCCTCCCCACCTCCCCTCCTCCTCACCTCCCCTCCTCCTCACATCCCCATCCACCTCCCCATCTCCTCTCCTCCCCACCTCCCCCATCTCCCTTCCTCCCCATCTCCCCTCCTCCTCACCTCCCCTCCTCCCCACTCTCCATCTCCCACCTCCCCATCTCCCCTCCTCTCCACCTCCCCACGTCCCCATCTCCCCTCCTTGCCATCTCCCACCTCCCCACCTCCCCATCTCCTACCTCCTCTCCTCCCCACCTCCCCAGCTCCCCTTCTCTCTCCCCCTCCTCCCCACTCCATCCAACCTCCCCACCTCCCCTCCCACGAACCTCCCCACCTCCTCAATTCCCTACCTCCCCTCCTCCATATACTGCTTTATCAGTGTTATTTATAGCACTCACTCACTCACCTACACACCAGTGGCCAGTTACCCCACCAACCCGTACGTCTTTGGGACGTGGGAGGAAACCGGAGCACCCGGTCCACACAGTCAGCACCCGAGGTCAGGATTGAACCTGGGTCACTGGACCTGTGAGGCGGTGGCTCTACCTGCTGCGCTACTGTGCCCAGTGAAGATGTTAGCCGGGGTATCCGCAGGTTATTCAGGCCCAGCTTGTTTCAGTGAGGTTACAGTGAACAGACAGGCTCAACAATCAACGGCCGCATTTGGAGCCAAGCGATGCTTCACGAAGCTGTCTGCAAAACTGATTCACTTCACGGAGTCCGAGCAAAAGCTTTGCCATCGAGGATCCTTTGTGTAAATTTGCGATGCTGGCTTCCAGCCCTTCCTCAGCTGAGACAGAGTCAGTGAGCCAAGAACAGCAGACAACGATTGGCAGGGACATACATTGGCTGCCGCTTATGTGGAATACAATTCCCACCCTCACCAACTCCACCAGTATGCCCTTCTGTCCCTTTCTTCCTCATGCACTCGTTTAGAAACATAGAACCTTAAGAGCACAGAAATGGGCCCTTCCAACCCAACTCATCCATTGCCGACCATGGTTTATCTGCACTAATCCCGTTCACCTGCATTAGGCCCATATCCCTCTGTTCCCTTCATATCCAAACACCTGTCCAAATGCCTTTTTAAACATTGTAATTGTATCTGCCTCCACCATCTCTTCTGGCAGCTCGTTCCATATACCCACCACCCTCTGTGTGAAAAATATACCCCTCAAAGATCCCCTCTAAATTTCTTGCCTCTCACCTGAAACCTGTGACCTCTGCTCCTCGACTCCCCTGCCCTCGGAAACAGGCTCGGACTACCTACCCCATCTATCCCCCTCGTAATCTTATAAACTTCTATTCTCCTCCCTTCGCCTCCTACATTCCAGTTGGAATAAACCTAACCTGTCCAATCTCTCCTTGTAACTACAGCCCTCCAATCTAGGCACAAACCTGGTGAAAAGAGAAACAAAAGAACTGCAGATGCTGGAATATCTCAATGAAGAACACGATGATGCTGGAGCGATTCAGCAGGCCGGGCAGCATCCGCGGAGAAAAGCAGGTGGTCAACGTTTCGGGGTCAGGACCCTTCTTCAGGACTGAAGATGGGAAAAGGGAGAAGCCTGATATATAGGAGGGAAAAGCAGGGCAGTGATAGGTGGACAGGAGAGGGGAGGCGGGGTGGGCACAGGGAGGCGATAGGTAGATGCAGGTAAGAGGTAGTGATGGGCAGGTGTGGGAATAGGAGGGGAGAGCAGATCCACCGAGGGATGGGTCAAAAGTAAGGAGAGAGAGGGGAAAAAGGTAGAGAAAGGAAGGGAAGAAGAGAAGAAGCATGATGGCGGGGGGGATGGTGTTCATTATACCTGGTGAATCTCTTCTGCACTCTCTCAATTGCTTGCTCATCCTTCCTGTAGTGTGGCAGCTCAACCCGTGCACAATATTCCAAGTGCAGTCTAACCAATGTTTTGTACAGGTGATTTCTTCAGCTCGTTGTTGTCCCCTTAAACGGTCTAGTTTCAGCGCGTGTTTGACCCAGTCCTAACAGACTCTATTTATGCGTGTTGCCTTTAGTTTGTTGGCTCCCCCCTCTTCGTTTCACCCCACACTCTGGTCCATAAGGGAGGCATATTGGAGAGTCTGCAGAGGTCCATTCCCAGAGTCCAACCTATCCAAATAGCTGCTTCCCTTTCATTTTATGTTAAGCTTTTATTCTCTATTTTGCGTTTTTATCCCCCCCCACCCCGCCTTCGTTTAACTTTAATAAAGCAGCAAAAAAAACTTAAGTTAAAACAGTGCCCTCAGTGATCAGGATGCTCTCCGGCCCCTGGTCTCAGAAGGCCGACAGCAAGCCATCAGACACTGTGTAGTCTGTCCCCAAGGAGATTCCCAGTCACGGACACAGCCTGGGAAGAGGGGCAGGCAGCCCCTGGATGATAGGGTAAATGGTTTTGTGGCTAAGTTTGCAGATGACACCAACATAGGTGGAGGAGTAGAGAGTATTGAGAAGACAGGAAGGTTGCAGAGAGACCTAGATAGTTTAGGAGAATGGGCAAGGAAATGGCAGATGAGATTCAATGTTGAGAAATGTTCAGTTGTACACTTTGGAAACAGAAATAAACGGGCAGATTATTATCTAGAAGGAGAGAAAATTCAAAGTATGGAAGTACAAAGGGACTTGGGGGTACTCGTGCAGGATACCTTAAAGGTTAACCACCAGGTCGGACCAGTGGTAAAGAAGGTGAATGCTATGTTGGCATTCATTTCGAGAGGTATAGTGTATAAAAGTAAGGAAGTGTTGATGAGGCTCTACGGGGCACTAATGAGGCCTCATTTGGAATATTGTGCACAGTTTTGGGCCCCATATCTTAGGAAAGATGTGCTGATGTTGGAGAGGGTTCAGAGGAGATTTACGAGGATGATTCCCGGAATGAAAGGGCTTACGTATGATGAGCGTTTGTCAGCTCTTGGACTGTACTCACTGGAGTACAGAAGAACGAGAGGGGACCTCATAGAGACATTTAAAATGTTGAAAGGACTGGACAGAGTAGATGTGGTCAAGCTGTTTCCCTTGGTGGGTGAGTCCAGGACCAGAGGGCACAATTAGAGGGTACATGTTTAAAACAGAGATGAGGAGAAATTTCTTTAGCCACAGGGTGGTAAATTTGTGGAATTCCTTGCCACGTACAGCAGTGGAGGCCAGATCATTGGAGGCATTTAAGGAAGAGATAGATAGATATCTAAATAGTTGGGGTATCAAGGGATATGGGGAAAAGGCCGGAAATTGAGATTTTTTTTTGCCCGCCCCCCCCCCCCCAATTTCTCATTTCTTTTTCTTTTTTCCTTTTTTACCTTTTCTTTGGAGCAGACTCGATGGGCCGAATGGCCTACTTCTGCTCCCTTGTCTTGTGATGTGATGTGATGTCAGTCAGCACAGATGGTCTTCCTCTTATTTCAAAATATACTCACAAAAAAATTCTAAAATACAGAATTTTCAAATCATCATTTTTATAAAGTTATTCCATTACTTAGCATTAACACATCACCAATTATCCTCCATTTGCAAATAGTTCATTGGGTGTTAACACAAATTTTAACCAATTTGTGCCCAGTGACAGCAGGGCCCTAACCTTGGCCCTTCCCCCTTAGAGCTTCTATAGTTTTTTTTAAAGAATAACTTGATTTACTTACTTACAGTGTTTCCCCATGATTTTAAATTAAATTGTGATCCTTCCTGCCTAGGATACACTCCAGCACATGTGGTGATTGTTGGTTTCACAGGGCATCCAGTGGACAGAACGTGCTCCCTCTCCGTGGACCCGGATGGACTCCCTGCTGCCCGGATCTGTGAGTGGGCGCCTTGGCTGTGGACACCACCACAATGAAGTGAACAGTACCACAGAACTCCCTTAATCCAGCACACTTGGGATTTTGGGTGGTGCCGGACTAGCGGATTTTCTGGACCACTGGATGTTATTTCGTTAATCTTCCAATACAATTTTAATTTACTCTTTAAGATGTTGCTCAGTAACGTTTCAGTGAATCCGGCAAGTTTAAAGGGAAGACGTTTTTCGCTCAGAGAGTGGCGGATGCCTGGAATGTGTTGCCTGATAGGGTGGTGGAGGCAAATTCATTGGGGGCTTTTAAGAGGGGCTTGGATGGGCACATGAATGAGAGGAAAATGGAGGGACGTGGGCATTCTGTGGGTGGGAGGGATTAGCTATGTCGACACAACATTGTGGGCCGAAGGGCCTGTTCTGTGCTGTACTGTTCTATGTTCTACAACAGACGGCAGACGCTGGAATCTGGAGCAACACACAGTCTGCTGGAGGAACTCAGTGGGTCGAGCAGCATATGTGGAGGGGGAGAGGAATTGTTGATGGGATGTTCCTGTCTGACATGCTCTGAGATTTGTCGCCCATTTGTCTAAAGACGTACAGGTTAGGAGCTGTGGGCATGCTATGTTGGCGCCGGGCACCACTTGCGGGCTACCCCCAGAACACTCTCAGTAATGCAAAAAGATGCATTTTACTGTGTGTTTCGATGTACATGTGACTAATAAATAAATATCTAACATCTATCCAACAACATGTTAACAATAAAGTACTGACCAGGCATAGATAGACCTGTTGCCCGTTACTTTTTATGGTCCATTCCAAAGACGTGCGGGTTAGGAAGTTGTGGGCTTGCTATGTTGGTGCTGGAAGTGTGGCGACACTTGCGGGCTGCCCCCTGAACACTCTACGCAAAAGATGTATTTCACTGTGTGTTTTGATGTAATGTGACTAATAAAGATATCTCATCTTATCCATGTAGATCCATGGAGCGTACCGATGCAGGGCAGGGCTTGCTGTTTCCTTCCCGTTGGCGACTAAGCCCTTTGCCACCGACCAGAGAGGCAATGGAAGTCCAAGGCTGAGACTCAGGCAACCAATTCGAGGTGAGGCTTTGCCCGTGCGCATGCCATTGCTGTGCTTGAGGAGCCGTTCAGTTGACTCTGTGTCCCAGGGGCCGAAAGCCCATCTCGAGGGTCCATAACATCGTGACACTCACTCTGGAAGCCGGGGTCAGCCATTACATTCCAGAGCTTTGCCTTGCCGGTGGACGTCAGCTGAGGAGCGCTGGACTCGGGCTCCCTGACCTCCATCTGCTCCACCCAACCCAACCCCCTGCACGCGCGCCCCCCCCCTCCACCCACCCAAAGCTATCAGTCATCGCCCTGAAAATGCCATTGGACCCGCAATCTTGATTTGCTCCCCTTCTCCCGTTATCTGATGGAGGCCCGGCCCACCATCAGGACCAAGCCCACCAACAGACAACTCCCAACTGCCACTCCATCCGACTGACTGACCCTGGGGATGCTGGGGACCACCAGCTGACTATCGTCAAGCCTACCACCATCTGCTATTGGCATTGGTTTATTATTGTCACTTGTACTGAGGTACAGTGAAAAACTTGTCTTGCATACCGATCGTACAGATCAATTCATTACACAGTGCAGTTACATTGAGTTAGTACAGAGTATATTGATGTAGTACACATAAAAACAATAACAGTACAGAGTGTCACAGCTACAGAGAAAGTGCAGTGCAATAAGGTGCAAGGTCACAACAAGGTAGATCGTGAGGTCAAAGTCCATCTCATCGTATAAGGGAGTCGTTCAATAGTCTTATCACAATGGGACAGAAGCTGTCCTTGAGCCTGGTGGTACATGCCCTCAGGCTCCTGTATCTCCTACCTGATGAGAGAGGGGAGAAGAGAGAATGACCCGGGTGGGTGGGGTCTTTGATTATGCTGGCTGCTTCACCAAGACAGCGAGAGGTAAAGAATCCAAGGAGAGGAGGCTGGTTTTCCATGACGCGCTGGGCTGTGTCCACAACTCTCTGTAGTTTCTTGTGGTCCTGGGCAGAGCCAAGCCCTGATGCATCCAGATAGAATGCTTTCTATGGTCTGCTCCCCTCTTGCCCTCCGACCAGCACAAGCTCCTGCCCCGCCATCACCCTCTCTCCCCGTCCACAATGGGTCCAAGTGACCTGAATTTGACCAACCACACACTTGTTGTGTTTGGGCAATAATTCCGCCAATATCCAGCACACATAAGCATGTGGTGGAATTTCTATCGCCAAAACATGACTCACTTTTTCAGCATCACGTTGGCTTGACAGCTTGTCAGTGAATTATACATTACAAGGGCACTTGGATGCATAAATGAGACATTTCATTCTGTGCAGTAATTGATTGGTATGATCCGTGAAACAATCTTGCTGTCCAGTAACCACACTATTGCTTTAGTCCTTTCTTCATTTCCTATTCCCTTATCTCCTGTGTACTCCAAACAGTTTCTTCTGAGGAGTACAGAGCAACCTGTCAATTCTGTTACTCCGTTCTTTACCTTAAGTTGGAGTTCTGAGTACTCTGGGGAACTGCTTCTGTTCCATCCGCCTGGAATTCCTGACCTCTTCCGATCGGGATTTCTTCCTCCTTGAAGGATTAGAGCACGTTGTTCCAAACTCTGCCGCATTGCCCCCTGAACTGGGATCTCCAACTGTCTTCTACACCTTCCTGTGAAGCGTCATTGGCCTAAACCTTAACTCTGTTTCTCTCCCCTGACTCCAGATGATGCCTGACCTGCTGAGCGTTTCCAGCGCTCTTTTATTTCAGATTTGTGGCATCCGTGGTTCCTTCTGCTTTTCAATGTGTTTGACAGCTGCCAAGTCAGAGAGGTGGACTGCTCCATCCTCAAGCTGAAGGTCTTAACTTCCTCCTGAGGTCTTTCCGCTCCACAGCTAGCCCAAGGCTATCTCACTTCCTGCTCCCTCTCAACACAGTTGGGACTCAGATTGTCCCCTCTCCAGTGTCCGTGACCTCCTAGTCAATGGGGATGAAGATTCCAATGGCCCACGTACAGCATGAGAACTGAGAACAGCGTCTGAGTCAATGTTTTAGGTTTTTGACCTATCATTGGAGGAAAATGGGCCGGTTGGGACCAGAACACTGGAAACAGTCAAAGTGGGGGGGGTGCGTTGGACCTGTCATAGTTGTGAGAGGGACGAGGCTGTGGGAGAGCAGAGTTAAGAAGAAATAACTTCTGTGGGAAAAGAGGCTGAAACTGTGGGTCCACCAGGATAGGCCTTATGAATTTGATTGCTCTGTTGAAGGGCCACTGACCCTGTTTCTCTCTCCACAGACACTGCATGACCCGCTGAGTATATTCATCAGCTTCTTAATTTTACTTCAGATCAGAATCAGGTTTATTATCACTTAGTTATACGTTGTGAAATTCATTGTTTTGCGGCAGCAGTAAAGTGCAAAGATATACAATGACTATAAATTACACAAGTAAATATACAGTGCAATAAAAAAAGGAATAATGAGGTAGTGTTCATGGGTTCATGGACCTGATGGTGGAGGGGAAGAAGCTGTTTCTGAATCGTCTACTTTGGATCTTCAGGCTCCTGTACCTCCTCCCCGATGGTAGTAACGAGAAGAGGGCGTGTCCCTGGTGGTGAGGGTCCTTCGTGATGGATGCCACCTTCTTGAGGCACCGCCTCTTGAGGACGTCCTCAATGATGGGGAAGGTTGTGCCCGTGATGGAGCTGGCTGAGTCTACAACCATCTGCAGCCTCTTGTGGTCCTGTGCGTTGGAGCCTCCGTACCAGGCGGTGATGCAACCAGTCAGAACGTTCTCCACCGTACATCTGTAGAAATTTGCAAGAGTGTTTGGTGACATAGCAAATCGCCTCAGACTCCTAACGAAGTAGAGCCACTGGCGTGCCTTCTTCGTGATTGCATCAATTAGGTTCTCTGCCGACCCCTCAATGAAAACTCGTGTGTGTTCTCCCGACTTCCCCTTCCTGAAGTCCACAATCAGTTCCTTGGTCTTGCTGACGTTGAGTGCGAGGTTGTTGTTGCGACACCACTCAGCCAGCCGATCTGTCTCACCCCTGTACGCCTCCTCATCGCCATCTGAGATTCTGCCAACAACAGTGGTGTCATCGGCGAATTTATAGATGGCATTTGAGCTGTGCCTAACCTCACAGTCATGAGTGTAGAGAGAATAGAGCAGTGGGCTAAACTCGCATCCTTGAGGTGTGCCTGTGTTGATTGTCAGCGAGGAGGAGGTGTTACTACCGATCTGCACTGACTGTGGTTTCCCGATAAGGAAGTCGAGGATCCAGTTGCAGAGGGAGGCACAGAGGCCCAGGTTTTGAAGCTTGTTGATTAGCACTGAGGGGACGATGGTGTTGAACACCGAGCTGTAACCGATAAACAGCAGCCTGATGTATGTTTTGCTGTTGTCTAGGTGCTCCAAAGCCGGGTGGAGAGCCAGTGAGATTGTATCTCCTGTAGACCTGTTGTGGCGGTAGGTGAATTGCAGATTTTCAGCTGCTTCAGTTTTTGCTTTTCAATTATACTATTTGGGTCACACTGCGACCCTCAAAGTGCTAACAACTTGGATTGTTTTCTCTGGAGCGGCAGAGGCTGACGGGAGACCTGATAGAGGTTTATAAGATTATGAGAGGCATGGATTGAGTAGACAGCCGGTATCTTTTTCCCAGGGTCGAAATATCTAATATTAGGATAAAAGGATCTCGTTCTGGTTGGTTACCAGTTACTAGTGGTGTGCTGCAGGGGTCGGTGTTGGGACCGCTCCTTTTTACCTTGTACATTAACGATTTGGATGATGGAATAAATGGTTTTGTGGCTAAGTTTGTGGATGACACCAAGATAGGTGGAGGAGTAGGGAGTATTGAGGAGACAGGAAGTTTGCAGAGAGACCTAGACAGTTTAGGAGAGTGGGCAAGGAAATGGCAGATGAGATTCAATGTTGAGAAATGTACAGTTGTACACTTTGGAAGCAGAAATAAGCAGGTAGATTATTATTTAGAAGGAGAGAAAATTCAAAGTATGGAAGTACAAAGGGACTTGGGGGTACTCGTGCAGGATACCTTAAAGGTTAACCACCAGGTCGGATTGGTGGTAAAGAAAGCAAACGCTATGTTGGCATTCATTTCGAGAGGTATAGCGTATAAAAGTAAGGAAGTGTTGATGAGGCTCTACGGGGCACTAGTGAGGCCTCATTTGGAATACTGTGTGCAGTTTTGGGCCCCACATCTTAGGAAGGATGTGCTGACGTTGGAGAGGGTTCAGAGGAGATTTACGAGGGTGATTCCAGGAATGAAAGGGCTTACGTATGATGAGCGTTTGTCAGCTCTTGGCTGTACTCACTGGAGTACAGAAGAATGAGAGGGGACCTCATAGCGACATTTAAAATGTTGATAGGCAAGGACAGAGTAGATGTGGCTAGGCTGTTTCCCTTGGTGGGTGAGTCCAGGACCAGAGGGCACAATCTTAGAATTAGAGGGTACAGTTTCAAAACAGAGATGAGGAGAAATTTCTTTAGCCAGAGGGTGGTGAATTTGTGGAACTCCTTGCCACGTACAGCAGTGGAGGCCAGATCAGTGGGGGTGTTCAAGGAGGAGATAGATAGATATCTAAATAGTCAGGGTATCAAAGGATATGGGGATAAGGCCAGAAATTGGGATTAGAATAGGGTTTTTTTTCTCCCCATTCCCCATTTCTTTTTCCCTTTACCTTGGAGCAGACTTGATGGGCCGAATGGCCTGCTTCTGCTCCCTTGTCTTGTGATCTTGTGAATATTAGAGGGCATGCATTTAAGGTGAGAGGGGACAAATTCAAAGGAGATGTGCGGGACAAGTGTTTTACTGTCCTGCACATCTGGAATGCACTGCCAGGGGTTCACCAGGATGCTGCCTGGATTAGAGGGCATGTGCTATGAGAGGTTGGACAAACTTGGGTTGTTTTCTCTGGAGCGGCTGAGGCTGAGGGGAGACCTGATAGAAGTTTATAAGATTATGAAGGGCACAGATAGAGTAAACAGCTGGTATCTTTCTCCCCAGAGTCGAAATGTCTAATACTAGAGGGAATGCATTTAGGGTGAGAGGCAGTAAGTTCAAAGGAGAGGTGCGGGGCAGGTTTTTTACACAGAGAGCGGTGGGTGCCTGGAATGCGCTGCCAGGGGTGGTGGTCGAGGCAAATACGACAGAGGTGTTTAAGAGGTTCTTAGGCACATGACTGTGCAGAGAACAGAGGGATATGGACCATGTGCGGGCAAAAAGGATTAGGTGTCATTAGCTTAATTACTTTGGCACGACATTGTGGGCTGAAGGTCCTGTTCATATGTTGTACTGTTCTATGTCCGACCTTATGTGGACTGCATGCACCTAAATTGTCTCCAGTGTACCTACTTAAAATTTTCTTCAAAGGATGTTACATGGACCAAGGCTGCGTGCTCACTGGGGTTGCCTGGTGACGACCAGCTGTCAGCTGAGGACCACTGTATTCATCAGTAAGGTTCCCTTTGACCCACACCTTCTTATGTTGGTGTTGGCCTGCGTGACTGGCTATTCTATGACATAAGCAGCTTCAGATTCTCGGGCATTAACATCTCGGATGACCTGCCCTGGGCCCGGCACCCAGATGGAATCGTGAAGAAGTCACGCCGGTGTCTCTACTTTCTTAGAAGCTTAAGGAGATTTGGGATGTCACCAAATACTCTAACTTCTGCTGATGCACTGTTAAAATTATCCTGACTGGCTGCATCGTGGCCTGGTACAGCAGTTCCAACACACAGGAACGCAAGAAGCTGCAGAGAGTGGTGGACACAGCCCGGTCCATCACGGGCAAAGCCCTCCCCACCACTGACAACATCTACAGAGGGTGCTACCTCGAGAGTCATCAAGGATCCCCCACCATCCAGGCTGTGCCATCTTCTCGCTGCTACTGTCAGGCAGGAGGTATAGAAGCCTGAAGTCCCACACCACCAGGTTCAGGAACAGTTACTTTCCTACAGCCATCAGGTTCTTGAACCGACCTGCACACCGCTAACCCTACCTCAGCAACGGAACACTACGGACCACCTCTTGCACTGCCACGGAGTTGTCTCAGTGTCTTTGATTTTTATTGCACTAAGACTGCAAGCAAGGTCTTCATTGTACCTCTACCTCACCGCACTTGTGCACATGACAATAAACTCGACTTGACTTGACTACCACCTTCGTTAAATGGGCAGGGCTTCTTAATAGGTCTATGAGGACTGAGATAACATTCAGGCACAGACTGATGTGACACGTAATACTCACACCATTAAAATACCAGACAACGATCACCTCCAATAAGAGAAAGTTGAGCCACCTCCCCGTGACATTCAGTGGTATTACCATTGCCAAGACACCACATTATTGATATCCTGGGGGTCTCCATTGACCAGGAACTCTACTGGATCAACCACATAAACACTGCGGCTACAACAGCAGATCAGAGGCTGGGTACTCTTGTGGTGATCGATACATTTCCTAATGCTCCAAATCACCATCTGCAAGACATGTCAGGAGCACAATGGAATACTCTCCACTTGCCTGGGTGAGTGTAATAAGGCTCAATAAGGCTCAAGAAACTCCAACTACCGCAAAGCAGCCTGCTTGACTGGCACCCATCCACCCCTCCACTACCGACGCACAGTGGCTGCAGTGTGCACAAACCTACAAAGTGCACTGTGGTTATTCACCCAGGGTACTCCCACAGTGAACGCGTGACGTCCACCACCAAGGAGAACGAGGGAAGCTGGCAAATAGGAACATCACAGCTTGTGGGTTCTCCTCGGTAGTGTAGCAGTTAGCGTAACAATATTACAGCGCCGGCGACCCGGGTTCAATTCTGGCCGCTGTCTGTAAGGAGTTTGTACGTTCTCCCCTTGTCTGCGTGGGTTTCCTCCGGGTGCTCCGGTTTCCTCCCACATTCCAAAGACGTAAATTGTGGGCGTGCTATGTTGGTGCTGGCAGCGCGGCGACACTTGCGGGCTGCCCCCAGGACACTCTACACAAAAGGTGCACTTCACTGTGTGTTTCGCTGTACATGTGACTAATAAAGATACCTTAAGTCTCACAGCAACCTGACTTGGAAATTTCCTTCCTTATCATTGGCTCTCAATTCCGGATCTCCCTGCTCAACAGTGCCATGGGATCACCTTCACCGGGAGGATTGCAACAGTCTGAGATGGGGGCTCACGCCCCATGCTCAAGGGCCGTTAGGGGGTGCAGTAAATGCTAGCCTTACCAGTAATACTTTGATCCTGAAATTGAATTTAAAAATGGCCTTTAAGACTCATTTATTCAATCATTGTCGTTAACACAGACTTGTTAAATATAAATTGATAACTTTCCTGTTCTTGTATTTGTTGTTGTTCCACCTTTCTGTTGATTTTGTTGTTTAACTCTACATCACGAACGATCAGTCAGGCAGTCTGGGTTTCCATTCAATTAACAGGGCTGTTTTGTCACCTACTCTTTCACTATAAGCCATTAACATATGGAAAGAGTAGAAAAAAGGCTAAAGTCATTCATCACCCTCTTCAGTTCTTATTTTCTGCTGACAGGCATATGAAAATGATTCTTACTGTTCTTCCAGAGAAATAAAATCTATTCACCATTCCCTATTTCAAAATATTTGTGCTTAATGAGCTGTGTTGACATGCTCCTTTGAAGGTATATTTCAGCAATCAGCGTTTCGCAGCATTATCCAAGCACCAATTCTTTTCCGCTTGGGTAACCTCGGCGAAAACATCCCTTAAAGACAGAAATAGGGTTTGCAACAATGACCGGTACAAGGGTGAGCCAAACTCTGGAGAAAATTCAACAATGTTTTAAACCATGGAAAGGGCTTGGCAGTGTGATCCTGGAACCTCACCTTGGAGGGAGCTAGCTCATCGGATACACAATTGATAGGAAACAGAGGGTGATGGTGGGAGGTTGTTTCTCAGACTAGAGGCCCGTGACTAGTGGTGTTCTCCAGGGAGCGGTGCTGGGCCCATTACTATTTGTCATCTATATTAATGACTTGGATGAGAATGTACAAGGCATGGTTAGTAAGTTTGCAGATGATGCATCTGGTTATCAGGATTTACACAGGGATCTTGATCAGCTGGGTAAGTGGGCTGAGGAACGGCAAATGGAGTTTAATTCAGATAAGTGCGAGGTGTTGCATTTTGGGAAGATAAATCAGGGCAGGAATTTCACAGTGAATGGTAGGGCCCTGGAGAGTGGTGTAGAACAGAGGGACCTAGGAATACAAGTACATTGTTCTCTGAAAGTGGCCTTGCAGGTAGACAGGGTGGTGAAGAAGGCTTTTGGCACACTGCCCTTCGTCAATCAGGGCATTGAGTATAGTACAAGGCATAGATAAGGCTGCATTTGGAATATTGCATTCAGTTTTGGTCACCCTGCTACAGGAAAGATGTCATTAAGCTGGAAAGAGTGCAGAGGAGATTTACGAGGATGTTGCCAGGACTTGAGGGACGGATTTATGGAGAGAGGTTGAGCAGGTTGCGACTTTTTCATTGGGGCGTAGGAGAATTGGGGGTGATCTTATAGAGGTGTATAAAATCATGAGGGGCATAGATAGGTTGAATGCGCACAGCCTTTTCCCCAGGGTTGGGGAATCAAGAACTAGAGAGCATAGGTTTAGGGTGAGAGGGGAGAGATTTAATAGGAACCTGAGGGGCAACTTTTTCACTCAGAGGGAGGTCAGTATGTGTGGAATGAGCTGCCAGAGGAAGTGGTTGAGGCAGGTACATTAACAGCACTTAAAGGATACCTGGACAGGTACATGAATAGGAAAGGTTTTGAGGGATATGGGCCAAATGGGAATCTTGGTCAGCATGGACCAGTTGGGCCGAAGGGTCTGTTTCTGTGCTGTATGACTCTGTGACTCTAAGACATCTGGACTGGGTCCACCAGCTCAAGTTCTAAACAAAAATCATCCAATCGATTGATCTTGGATTTTTGCTGTGCTAAGTATAATTTGAAGACCGTCTTTGTTGTGTCCTCAGAAGAGGCAAAGTCAGAGGCTTGGGATCAAAGTTAGTGGAAAATACTTGCCACAAAAGACAAAGGAAAAAGCAATGCATGAACCTGAGAAAGTGTCGGAGGTGACTATAAAGGATGGGGGAGAATTGATTCTGGGAGCAAGCCAGCAAGGAAGACAGGAAACACACAGTTAGAGGTTCTACAGATGTATAAAAAAGAGAATAGTCAAGGTACATGCTGGACCCTCAGAGAATGAGGCTGGGAAGTCATGAATTGGCAGAGACATCAAACATATTTTATTTAAACTTGAAGATCAACTGTGATCTTAGTGAAGGGCAAGGTAGTCTCAAGGGGCCAGAAAACTCTCTTCTGCTTCTACTTCTTAAGTTTGTAACTTAATTGTCTGCTATTGACAGAATAAGACAATCTTTCTGGATATGGATGTACATACATTCCTGAGGGTTTAGTGACGTAGGGTTCTAGGTATGAGCATAATGCAAGGATTATTGCAAAGAGCATAAGGTGATCCTTATACACAAGTGTACCTTGTCTATTCTTCCGTGAGAGACCTTCACATTTTCCCAGTTTGCTCATCCCTATTGTGAAACCTTAATGCTGGTACTTGAGACATAATCGTGTACATGTCCAAGGAGGTAGAAACTGTGTACTGTGGACTGTTCTTTTACATTTGATCTCCCAAGTGAGGGGTGTTGCACTTTGGGAGATCAAATGTAAAGGGACAGTACACTGTTAATGGTGTTGATGCACAGAGGGATCTTGGGGTCCACGTCCGTAGCTCCCTGAAAGTGGCTGCATATGTTGATAGGGGGGTAAAGAAGGCGTATGGTATGTTTGCCTTTATTGGTCGAGGCACTGAGTTCAAGAGTCAGGAAGTTACGTTGCAGCTTTATAAAAGTATTGCATTCAGTTCTGGTCACCCCATTATAGGAAGGACATGGAGGCTTTGGAGAGGGTGCAGAAGAGGTTCACCAGGATGCTGCCTGGATTAGAGGGCATGTGCTGTGAGAGGTTGGACAAATTTGGGTTGTTTTCTCTGCAGCAGCGGAGGCTGAGGGGAGACCTGATAGAAGGTTTATAAGATTATGAGAGGCATAGATAGAGTAGACAGCCGGTATCTTTTACCCAGGGTCGAAATATCTAATATTAGAGGGCATGCATTTAAGGTGAGAGGGGGTAAGTTCAAAGGAGATGTGCAGGACAAGTGTTTTACTGTCCTGCACATCTGGAATGCACTGCCAGGGGTGGTAGTGGAGACAAATACAAGAGAGGTGTTTAAGATGCTCTTAGATAGGTACATGAGTGTGCAGAGAACGGAGAGATATGGACATAAGGTATTAGTTTAGTTAAATGTTTAATTACTATTTTAATTAGTTCTGCACAGCATCATGCACCAAAGTGCCTGTTCCTGTGCTGTACTGTTCTATGTTCTCTAAACTAATTTATAAGACAGGTCATTTAAGATTGCTGCAGACTGAATATCTGTAAGAATGTTGTGTTGTTGAGAAGCAGGACTACTTCCTAAGAGAATGCAATATTAGCCCATGCATAGAAACAAGGAGAACAGAATGTTCCTCCTTTTCAAATCTTATTTTAATAACGGTGAGATGTAAGTAATTTATAAACATACATACATATTTAATGAACAGCAGCTATATATTTATTTCTGTAACTGTTTTTGGGAAACTTCCTGATCTCCATCTAAGTTTCGGTGTTGAATCAACTTTTGATTCATGGATCCGTGGAGTTATTCAGCACAGAAACAGGCCCTTCAGCCCAACTCGCCCAAGGTGCCTACCTAAGCTAATCCCATTTGGCTGCCAATGGCCCCTCTAAACCTTTCCGATTCATATAACTGTCCAAATGCAGGCACGGTAGTCTAGTGGTTAGTGTAATGCTATTACAGCTACCAGCGACCCGGGTTCGATTCCTGCCGCTGTCTGTAAGGAGTTTGTATGTTTTCCCTTTGTGTCTGTGTGGGTTTCCTCCGGGTGCTCCGGTTTCCTCCCACGTTCCAAAGACGTACGGGTTAGGAAGTTGTGGGCGTGCTATGTTGGCACCGGAAGCGTGGCGACACTCGCGGGCTGCCCCCCAGAACACTCTACGCAAAAGATGCAGTTCACTGTGTGTTTCGACGTACACGTGACTAATAAAGAGATCTGACCTTGAGCATTGTAACTGTACCTGCCTCCACCACTTCCTCTGGCAGCTTATTCCACATAACCACCGCACTCTGAGTGAAAAAAATCTCCATTCTGACTTTAAACCTATGCCCTCTAGTTTTAGACTCGCCAACCAAGGGGAAAAGATTGTGACTACCTACCCTATCCATGTCCCCCATAATTTTACAAACCTCCATGAGCTCACCTCTGAACCTCCTTCACTCCAGGGAAAAAAGTCCCAGACTATTCAGTCTGTCCTTGTAACTCAGGCCATCCTTTCCAGGCACCATCTTTGCAAATCTTTTCTGTACCCTCTCCAGTTTAATCACCTCCTTCCTATAGCGTGGCGACCAGAACTGCACTCGGTACTCCAAGCGCGGCCTCACCAGTGTTTTGTACAACAGTAACGTGAGGTTCCAACTCCTGTAGTCAGTGCCATGGTTGATGAAGGCAAGTATGCCATATGCCCTCTTCAACAACCTGTCTACCTGTACTTTGGTTCTGAATTTGAACAGTGACAAGGTTCTGTTTCTGTGCTGGACTTGCTTTGATTTTCCACTGGGCCCATCTTTACCACAGAGTGGTTCACCATCCATAAGACACAGCAGCAGGATTAGGCCATTCGGCCCCTCCAGTCTGCTCTGCCATTCTGGTTCATGGCTGATTTACTTTTCCCTCTTAACCCCATTTTCCTGCCTTCTCCTCGTAACCTTTGATGCCCTTACTGATCAAGAACCTATCAACCTCCGCTTTAAATACACCCAATGACTTGGCCTCCACAGCCGTCTGTGGCAATGAGTTCCACAGATTCACCACCCTCTGGCTGAAGAAATTCCTCCTCTTCTCTGTTCTAAAGGGTCGTCCTTCTATTCTGAGGCTGTGCTCTCTGGTCCTAGACTCTCCCACTACTGGTAACATCCTCTCCATATCCACTCTATCCAGGCCTTTCAATATTCAGTAGGTTTCAATGAGATCCCTCCTCATCCTTCTAAACTGCAGTGAGTACAGGCCCCGAGCCATCAAACGCTCCTCATATGTCAACCCTTTCATACCCGGGATCATTCTCATAAACCTCCTCTGGACCTTCTCCAATGCCAGCACATCCTTCCTTAGATATGGGGCCCAAAGCTGCTCACAAATACTCCAACTGTAGCGATTCTTGAAGATGACCACTAATGCCTCCATAATCTCTGCAGCTACCTCTTTCAGAACCCTGGGGTGTAGTCCATCCAGTCCAGGTGACTTATCCACCTTCAGACCTTTCAGCTTCCCAAGCACCTTCTCCTCAGTAGTAGCGACTGCACTCACTTCTGCCCCCTGACTCTCTCGAATTTTGCCACGTTGCTGGTGTCTTCCACAGTGAAGACTGACGCAAAATACTTATTCTTTTTTCCCCATTACTACTTCTCCGTCATTTTCCAGTGTTCGCTCTTGCCTCTCTTTTACTCTGAAAAAACTTTTGCTATCCTCTTTTATATTATTGGCTAGCTAACCTTCATATTTCATCTTTTCTCCCGATTGCTTTTTTCAGCTGCCTTCTGTTGGTTAAACCATAGAACCATAGAACAATACAGGCCCTTCGGCCCACCATGTTGTGCCGCCCTTCAAACCACACCTAAGACTATCTAACCCCTTCCTCCCACATATCCCTCTAACTTAAATTCCTCCATATGCTTATCTAACAATCTCTTCAACTTGTCCAATGTATCAGCCTCCACCACCACCACCACCACCACCCCAGGCAGCGCATTCCATGCACCAATAACTCTCTGGGTGAAAAACCTCCCTCTGACGTCTCCCTTGAACTTCCCACCCAATACCTTAAAGCCATGTCCTCTTGTTTTCAGCATTGGCGCCCTGGGAAAGAGGCACTGGCTGTCCACTCTATCTATTCCTCTCAATATCTTGTATACCTCTATCATGTCTCCCCTCATCCTCCTTCTCTCCAATGAGAACAGCCCTAGCTCCTTTAGCCTCTCCTCATAATCCATACTCTCTAATCCAGGCAGCATCCTGGTAAATCTCCTCTGCACCCTCTCCAACGCCTCCACATCCTTCCTATAATGAGGCGACCAGAACTGGACACAGTACTCCAAGTGTGGCCTAACCAGAGTTTTGTAAAGCTGCATCATCACTTTGCAGATCTTAAACTCGATCCCCTGACTTATGAAAGCTAACATCCCATAAGCTTTCTTAACTACCCTATCCACCTGTGAGGCAACTTTCAGTGATCTGTGGATATGAACCCTTCGATCCCTCTGCTCCTCTACACTGCCCAGAATCCTGCCATTAACCTTGTACTCCACCTTGGAGTTTGTCCTTCCAAAGTGTACTACCTCACACTTCTCTGGATTGAACTCCATCTGCCACTTGTTGTTAAAAGCTTCCCAATCCTCAAGTTTCCTGCTAGTTTTTGCAATATTATATGCCATCTCTTTTGATTTTACGCTGTCTTTGACTTCTCTTGTCAGCCACGGTTGACTCATCCTCCCTTTGGAATGATTCTTCTGAAGCCTTCTAATGCTTCTTCTAGAATCCTCTCTTGGTTCATATCCAGCAGAGATCATTGTACCTACAAGAACACCAGACTTTCTCACCAACTTCAACCAAACATCATTTGGTTCTGTAGACTTCCACTCTGGTTCCTACCTCCCACCTGTTTCTTAGCTGCTGGAGGGCTAACTCGTCACAGAGATGTCTCTGGTTTCCGAAGTCACCTATGCAATACTTTCGGTCTTCGGCACAGCGTACTCACACATGCAGTGCACAGTGGGAAACTCCCTTGACACTGTTGAACTTTAAGTATGATTACATTACAGCTTAGAAACAAAGCACATTTCTGATGGTGGATTCTTGACCTGAAAAGTTAACTTAGTTTCTCTCTCCACAGATGCTGCCTGACCTGCTGAGTAGTTCTGGAAAATCAGTTTTTATTTCAAACTTCCAGTATCTGCAGTTTTGCTTTGAATTTTCTGGATAAAATTGGAAATAAGCACTTCAGTCCCTCTATAGTGTCTGTTCAAAGTCTCCCAGGGCAAATACAACACCCTCTACACTGAATGTTCAAAGGCTCCCAGGACAAGTACAACGCAGGTTAAATACAGAGTGAAGCTCCCCCTACATTGTCTATTCAAAGACTTCCAGGGCAGGTACAACACGGGTTAGATGCAGGGGGAAGCTCCCTCTATCTACACTGTTCAACGTCTCCCGGGGCAAATACAACACAGGTTAGAACATAGAACATTACAGCTCTGCTTTTCCCTCCCATATATTGGGCTTCCCCCTTTTCCTATCTTCAGTCCTGAAGAAGGGTCCTGACCCGAAACATCGACCGCCTGCTTTTCTCCACGGCTGCTGCCTGGCCTGCTGAGTTCCTCCAGCATCTGGAGTGTTGGCCTTCATTAGTCGGGATATTGAGTTCAAGATGATGTTGCAGCTCTATAGAACTCTGGTCAGACCACACTTGGAGTATTGTGTTCAGTTCTGGTTGCCTCATTATAGGAAGGATGTGGAAGCTTTAGAGAGGGTGCAGAGGAGATTTACCAGGATGCTGCCTGGATTGGAGAGCATGTCTTACGAGGATAGATCGAGTGAGCTAGGGTTTTTTCCTTTGGAAAGGAGGAGGATGAGAGGTGACTTGATAGAGGTGGACAAGATGATAAGAGGCATAGATCGAGTGGACAGAGACTTTTTCCCAGGGCAACAATGGCTAACACAAGGGGATATAATTTTAAGGTGATTGGAGGAAGATATAAAGGGGGGTGTCAGGGGTAGGTTTTATTTTACAGAGAGTAGTGGGTGCGTGGAACACACTGCCAGCAGAGGTTGTGGAGGCAGATACATTAGAGACATTTAAGAGACTCTTAGATAGATAGATAGACACATGAATGAAAGAAAAATAGGGGGCTATGTTGGAGGGAAGGGTTAGATAGATCTCAGAGCAGGATAAAATGTCGACACAACATTGTGGGCTGTTGTGTTCTATCATAGTGTTTTTCTTCTTGAGGCACCGCCTCTTGAAGTTGTCCTCGATGGTAGGGAGGGTTGTGCCCTTGATGGAAGAGGCTGAGTCTACAACCCTCTGCAGCCTCTTGTGATCCTGTGCGTTGGGTTATTGGGTGAATCTTCTATTCTCAAAGCTTGGACATGGTTCCACGAGATAATCCGACCCTTCCCTGCTCTTATATATCAGGATATTTGATCAAACCCTGTCTCCATTGAAATGGAAAAGTACTTCCCTGATTTTATGAGCCCAGATTGGGAATGGATTCTGCAAAATCCTGATGGACTGCTTCACATAAAGCATTTCTCTAGTGGATTCAGACTAATGATTCTCAGACTGCATTCACCCTTTGTAAAGAAATGTACCAAGCACTTGTCAGTTCAGTATTCAGTGTCCTGACGTTCTGAGTGCTTTGAAATGTGCTGCTTTAATTTCTCGTTAATCTAATCTTTCCTCACAGGCACCGAGCTCTCATTCCTCCATTGTTATCTTTTCAGAGCTGATTTTCTGTTAATTGCTTGTTCACTAATTCACCGTGGGTTTTGTTTAGCTCCTTGCGTTTCACCTGCAAGGTGTCAGACTGATGTGAAATGTTAATGCTGGAGTTAATTGGAGATGCAACACCAAAAAAACCAGTCCCAGCACTGTTCGCACAACTGTCTCCATTTATATCAGAACGCAACAATATTCCACCTGGTGCTGACTTTGTTTTTTTTTTCAAATCAGCGAGAGTTGAAACGTCCAGACAGCATCAAGTAAAAGAAACTCAAAGAACTGCAGATGCTGGAAATCTGAAATAAAGAAAATAGCAGAAGCTGGCCTTCGGCACGCTGGCCTTCATCAGTCAGGGCATCGAGCATAGAAGTTGGGATCAGAGAAACAGACTGTGGATGCTGGAATCCAGATGAAAAACACAACGATGCTGGAGGAACTCAGCAGGCCAAGGCAGCATCCGTGGAGAAAAGCAGGTGGGCAACGTTTTGGGTCAGGACCCTTCTTCAGGAAGTTGGGATGTTATGTTGCACTTAGATAAGATGTTTATTTATTAGTCGCATGTACATTGAAACACACAGTGAAGTGCATCTTTTGCGTGGAGTGTTCTGGGGGCAGCCCACAAGTGTCGCCGTGCCAACAAAGCACGCCCACAACTTCCTAACCCGTACATCTTTGGAATGTGGGAGGAAACCCGAGCAGCTGGAGGAAACCCACGCAGTCACAGAGGGAGAATGTACAAACTCCTTACAGAAAGTGGCAGGAATTGAACCTGGGTCGCTGGCACTGTAATAACGTCACGCTAACTACTACACTACCGTGCCACCATTTGTACATCAGTGAGGCCACATTTAGAATATTCCATTCAGTTTTGATCTCCCTGCTATAGGAAAGGAGCCATTAAGCTGGAGAGAGTGCAGAGGAGATTTGCAAGGATGTTGCCAGGACTCGAGGGACTGAGTTACGGAGAGGTTGAGCAGGTTGGGACTTTTTTCATTGGAGCATAGGAGAATGAGGTGTATAAAATTACAAGGGGTACAGCTTGTGTGAATGCACACAGTCTTTCCCTCCCCCCCAAGAGTTTGAGAATCAAGAACTAGATGGCATATTTATAAGGTGAGGGGGAGAAATTTGATAGGAAGCTGGGGGGGGGGGGGGGAGAAAGGGGGCAGGTTTTTCACCCAGACGGTGGTCCATATATGGAATGCCAGGGGAAGTGGTTGAGGCAGGTACATTAACAACATTTAAAAGGTGCTTGGACAGGTACACAGATAGGAACGTTTTAGAGGGATATGGGCCAAATGCAGGCAAATGGGACTATCTTAAATGGAAATCTTAGTCGGTATGGGCCAAAGGGCCTGTTTCTGTGCTGTGTGACTCTGACACTCAGCAACACTGCTGCCTGTCCTGAGTTTTTCCAGCATTTTCTGTTTTTGTTGATGTCAAGTGAAAAGTCAGCAGTATGGATTTTAAACTGCATTTGGATAGCACTTCCAGATCTACCAGAGCTTCAGGAAATAACTCAATAATTTCCTTCTAGTTTCCTCCCACATTCCAAAGGTATGCAGGTTGTTTGATTAAATGCCCGCTGCAAATTACTGTAGGTGAGTAGTAGAAGAACCTAAAGGGCAAGAGAGAGCATAAGTTGCAGGAGTACAGGGGAAGAGGTAGACTGGGGCTGCTGACATGGACCCAATGGGCTGAACACCTTCCATCTGTATCGTTATAAGGTACAAGCTCCCTCTGCCCTCTCTCTTCCATGTTCCAATCCCGGCCTCTTGTGGACCCTCCTCCAAAGTTGCTTGGCTTTCCACTGCTTGGATCCCATGCTCTGGAATTTCCTGATGACACACTTCCCCATTTCCATCTCCTCATTGAAGATTTTCCTTAAAACCCATTGAGGGCACCACATAAATGAAAGCGGTTGTTTTTCCAGCATACCTTAATGCCACCAAACCATGTGTTGTGTTCTGATACTCAAGGGTTCTTTGATTCATAGATAAGATTTCTTTATCAGTCACATGTACATCAAAACAGTGAAATGCATCCTTTGCATAGGGTATTCTGGGGCAGCCCAGAAGTGTGGCCACGCTTCTGGCACCAACACAGCACACCCACAAGTTCCTAAACCGTATGGCTTTGGAATGTGGGAGGAAACCAGAGCACCCGGAGGAAACCCACACAGACACACGGGGAGAACGTACAAACTCCTTACAGACAGCAGTGGGAATTGAACCCAGGTCACTGGCGCTGTAATAGCATTACGCTAACCCCTACACTACAGTGCCTGCCCAGGGTATTACAAAATTGGGGAGTATTCCTCAGGTTCATTGCCGTAGTGACTGACCACACCAGGATGCAGCCTTCACATTGAGTGTGCATGAAACAAATCAAATTGTAGATGTTGGAAACCTGCAATAAAAAACTGAAAATGGTCAGCAGGTCAGGCAGCGTCCGTGGAGAGAGAAACTGAACCTCAGGTTTTTGTCTTTATTTCACACTGGGGAAAATCTTTAATGTCCAGCAAACTGATTAAACACTAGCATGACCATGCCTTAGAACCTCCCTCCAACTGACCACCATTCACTTTCTGCTCCCTTGGAGGATGGAACTATGAGTGCCTCCAGTGAGTTACATCCAAATAAGTCTTCATTTGATACAAAATATGAATGCATGGGCTGCATTTTATAGGGAGATCTGCTGAGGTCCTAACAAAGGAAACAGGAACATCACAACTCTACTGCTACATTGCCTGAAAATACAGCCTTAGGGTCAGTTGGCTCACTCATCTTCCTCTGTGTGTATTGCCCAATGATGTCCGTCTTCTGCAATGATGTTGATCATTCATTGCAGGTCGGTAACATCTCCTCCTCGCTGACAATCGATGCAGGCACACCTCAAAGATGTGTTCTTAGCCCATTGCTCTACTCTCTCTACACTCATGACTGTGACTTGGCACAGCTCAAATGCCATCTACAAGTTTGCTGATGACACCACTGTTGTTGGCAGAATCTCAGATGACGACGAGGAGGCGTACAGGAGTGAGAGGTCGGCTGGTTGAGTGGTGTCCCAATGACAACCTTGCACTCAACATCAGCAAGACCAAGGAACTGACCGTGGACTTCAAAAAGGGGAAGTCGGGAGAACACACACACCAGTCTTCATTGAGGGGGTCAGCTGTGGAAAGGGTGAGCAGCTTCAAGTTTCTGGGTGTCAACATCTTGGAGGATCTACCCTGAGCCCAACACATAGATGTAATCAAAGGCAGCACACCAGTGGCTCTACTTCATTAGGAGTTTGAGGAGATTGGGTACATCACCAAATACTCTTACAAATTTCAAAAGATGTACAGTGGAGAGCATTCTGACTGGT
Source organism: Pristis pectinata (assembly GCF_009764475.1). Taxonomy (NCBI): domain Eukaryota; kingdom Metazoa; phylum Chordata; class Chondrichthyes; order Rhinopristiformes; family Pristidae; genus Pristis; species Pristis pectinata. The sequence goes on along the minus strand of NC_067418.1, from coordinate 46,775,006 downwards.
TGCATCACAGCCTGGTACGGAGGTTCCAATGCACAGGATCGCAAGAGACTGCAGAGGGTCCTAGACTCAGCCAGCTCCATCAAGGGCACAACCCTCCCCACCATTGAGGACATCTTCAAGAGGCGATGCCTCAAGAAAGCAGCATCCATCACCGAGGACCCTTTTCTCATTACTACCATCAGGGAGGAGGTACGGGAGCCTGAGACCCACACCAAACAATTCAGGAACAGCTGCTTCCCCTCTGCCATCAGATTTCTGAACGGTCCATGAACCCCACCTCATTTTTTTGTTGCACTATTTATTAATTTTTGTAACAACTTTGTCTTTACACTGTACTGCTGTTGCAAAAGAACAAGTTTCACATCATAAGGGTGATATTAAGTCTGATTCTGATGGCTTTGACTTCAGTATCAGTTTGCAATTCCACCTCCCCCAAGTCCATCTTTGATCATGCATCAGCACCAGAATGTGGTCTGAGCGAGCCTTCCTGAAGGTGTACGGCTCACCTCAACTCAGTGTATGCCCAGGTGAAGGAACAGCAAGTGTGCACAAAGCTGGGCAGGTGTTGAGGGTCACGGAAGGTGTCACAAGCAAACCAAGAGGTTTCAAAGTCACAGCAAAAATTTAAAAAAAAATGCAGTATATTTGTAAATAATGGGAGACTGCAGAGCTTTGAGATGCAGAGAGATCTAGGTATCCTGATGCACAATTTCCCCAAAGGCTGGTATGTGGAATCAGTGAGTAATTAGTACATTTGACAGAATATTATTTATTACTAGGTGAATTGAATACAAAAGTCAGGAGGGTTTTGCTTCAGTTATATACAGTCCTTCCAGGTTTTCAGGGTTCTGTTCCTGAGAATCATTTGTAACCCAAACAGTTCGCAAGTCGAAAATGCTGAGTTCCCACATGGCAGAAGATGCCTGTGGGGTGGGTTGTCCCATTGGAATAGATCATCTGGAGAAGCATTTTAAAATCTCATTTTGCTGCTCTTAATAATAAACCTGATATTAACAAATTTAGCCCAAGCCTCTCTCAGGCTAATGATATTCTTTTAATAGGTTTTACTGTAGGCAAGGTGTTAAATGCAATTTAAAAAGAACACTGCTGCTGGCCTGGACTGTGTGTCTCTGGAAAGGATTTGCAAAATGGACATCACCGTGTTAACTGGAATGTATTCTTTGAGTTCAATGTGGCAAAATTCTGGCTGGTGTCAAGAATAGTCACCTGCAGCTGGCTAATCCACTGCACTGGTCTCCTAAACTCGTTCATATGCATGTCTGTATACAAGTCTGGTGTTGGTATGCAGTGAGGTGATGTGCATTGGTGAGACCACATTTGAAGCACCACTGAGAAGATATCAAGCTTAGTTCAACAATCTGTCAATTAGGTCTTGTAGACAAGATTTCTTTTCCCCTATAAATATAATCTAAATGTAATGAGGGGAGGGTGTAGTTTCACCAAGGAAAAGATAAAGGGGAATATTCCAGAAGGACAATGGACGGAGCAAACTCCCCGCCTGTGGCTCCCAGGTAAGGTTGGGAGTCCTTGAGCAAAAACCCCGTGGTGAAAGTCTACCTCTGCATCAGTGGCCTGTGGTGCTGAGGTCGAGAAATGAGCTGCATTCTATTTGATGCCATTACACGTGCCCTGTAGCCTCTGGCTCAGTGTTTATTCTATACACAAAGGTTCTGGAACTAACAATCTGCACATGGCCCAGCAGTGCACCAAGTACCCAATCCACAGGTTTCTGATAAAAATGCTGCACTGCACAAATGAATCTCTGGGGTAATCAAAAACTGCAGGGGTTGGAAATAGAAAATAAAAGCAGAAAATGTTTGAAGTACTCAGCAGGTCAGGCAGTGCCTGATGGGAGGAGCAGAATTAATGTGACAAGTGGACACAAGGTCTACAAAGATACACAAGGACATTCAGCACCTGAGCTGGTCTTGAAGCCAGTGTGGTGGTTACTCCAAATGAATTTCTGGCCAGTGATGATCACCCAAATATTGATGATGGGGGGGGGATCTGACAGTGGTAATTCCATTAAGTGTCATGGGGAAGTGGTTTGACTTCCTCTTGTTGGAGATGAAGATTGCCTGGCACTTTCATGGTATGAATGTTACTTGTCACTTATCAGTCCAACCTTGAACATTGCATGGTACATGCAGGCATGGACTGCTTTATAGAATGGGTCTAGTGAGAAGCCCTTCCCACTGAATGAAGCTGGTATGCTATTTGGACTATCCAACCAAACATCCATTATAAGGGCATGGCTTTGATTCCAATCCAAAGAGCTGGAGTGGTAAAATGTACACAGGCACAACAGGAGGCAAAACAACAAAGCATCAGCCCTGGGAGTGATTGGAAGCACCAAGTATGATCCAGAGAGAGACCAGCTCCAACTTAAGATGGCATGGATCAAAGGGAACCTGACTGGTGAACATTGAGACTCAGCTCACAACTGCTGAATTCTAAATGCTTCAATCCCCAGGCCTACTGTTATTTCTGGCACCTTTATAAATGTCTTTTGATTAAATACAATTTTTGCTTTCTCTGGTCATCCAAGGATGAAACATTGTGCCTTAAAGGACTTTCCTCCCCCACCCCCTTGAAATTTAAAAAACTTTCCTATCTACCATCATGCCTCTTAAGATATTCTCTCAGCCAACTGCAGCCTACTCTTCACATTTCTTCCATTTAGATTTAAGACCTGAATTTCATATTGAGTAGTGTCACTTTCAACTGCAGCGTAAAATTCTATCACTTTAAGATCAGACTCCCTTAAAGGCTCCTTGATGACAAGATTATCAATCAAACCCTTCTCATTGCACAAGGTCCAATGCAACCCTTTCCTCCTTAGATCTACCATACACTCCTTTGTGAATACAAGGCTGATTTTTCCAATTGCTCGATCAGCAGAGAGTTGAGAAAAATGGGTCATTTTTCCATTAGCAGCGAGCAATTAGTGGTGTGCTGTGGGCATTGGTGTTGGGGGCAATCCATATTAATGACTTGGATGAAGGGACTGTATTGTAGGCAAATTTGCTGATGGTGCAAAGATAGCTTGGTTAGAAAATTGGAGGATACAGAGCGCTTGTAAAAGGGGTAGATAGGATAAGTGAGTGGGCAGGAAGTTAGCAGATGAAGGAGGCAGGAAAATGGAGAATGATTGTGCATCACCTTTAGAAAGAAGGGTGATCATTTAAATGGAGTTAGACCTCAAGATGTTGAGGTGTAAGGGGGCAAGGATATGAAACAGAAACACAGGTAATTAAGACAGCCAATGGAATGTGGGCTTTTGTTGCCAGGAGTATGGAGTATCAACACCACCATTCACTGTCCAAACCCATCCCCTTCCTCTATGCCCACCCTCCCTCCACTCCAACCCAACCCCCACTTGCCCTCTGTACCCTACTCCCCCTCTATTCTATAGTCCTCTTGCTATCCCATGCCTACCTTCTTTACCCCTAGTATCCCCCTCTATAACCCTGCTCCACTGCATTTCTCTTGTACCCTACCTCCATACCCTACCACCCTCTCCACCCCACCCCCATTCACTCTCTCCACTATTATCCCCATCTCTTTACTTTCACTGTCTCTCCATATCCCCCTCTACCCAACTCTCTCCTTCTCCCCACATTAGAAATAGAAGCAATATCTGCCACAGGTGATCTTACCTGTCACTTTGCTGCTCCAACCACATCCCTCGATTCCCCTAGTATGCAAAGACCAATCTCTGCTGCGGATATCCTCAAACATGATACAATTTCTCAAGTTTCAGTCTAAGGGACCCACATTAACCTTTTCTAGTCTTTTCCTTTGTACATATCTACAGGAGCTTTCACTGTGTTCATGCTTCTCACCAGCTACATAGAAACAGAAAAACTACAGCACAATTCAGGTCCTTCAGCCCACACAGCTGTGCCAAACATGTCCTTACCCTAGACATTACTAGGCTTACCCGTAGCCCTCTTTTTCTCAGCTCCACGTACCTATCCAACAGTCTCTTAAATGACCCTATTGTATCTGCCTTTTACTCTTATCTTCCTTTTTCTCATCAATTCCTTGGTCCTCCATTTACTAATACAAAAAAATTACCTCAGTTCCTTTGCTTAATTCTAATGTTCCCATTCCCAAGGTTTACTGCAATATTAACTCTTTCCTTTCAACCAATACCACACTTCCCTTTGCACCATCTGCTGAATCACATTTAAATTGGTTTAAATGGATATATTACTTTTAAACTGTATTCGTTCTAAACACTAGCTATTACTTGTCCACTATCATGCTTTTAAAATGCAGGTTCCTACTACACTATCCTAATCTATACAGCCAACCCACACCTCATGCCTTTGTTTTCAATTAAAAATTCTTGCTTTCAGATTTTACTGAATCATTTTCAATCTTGATATAAAATTCTGTCATGTTATTATGATCTTTGTTTTCTAAAGGCTCTTTAGCTACCAGTTTATTAATCCTTCTGAATTGCACAAAAGAGGATACAAGAATATGTTCCCTCATTTGTTCTTCAGCAAAGTGATGTGGAAAATCATTTCTTATACTCTCCATGAATCCTTCCCCTACATTGCTATTGCTCATTCGATTTGCTGGTCTACATGTACATAGAACATAACAGCACAGTACAGGCCCTTCAGCCCATAATGTTGTGCTGACATTTTATTCTGCTTTAAGATCTTACCCTTCTGACCCACATAGACACATGAAGGATGGAAAAATGGAAGGCTATCTAAGCATCTCATGTCCCTGATGTATCTGCCCCTACAACCTCTGCCAGCAGAGCATTCCACACACCCACCACTTTAAAAAACAACTTACCCCAGACATCCCCTTATATTTTCCTCCAATCACCTTAAACTTATGCCCCCTTGTATTAGCTATTGTCACCCTGGGAAAAAGTCTGACTATCCACTTGATCTATGCCTCTTATCTTGTACACTTCTATCAAGTCACCTCTCATCCTCCTCTCCAAAGAGAAGCCCTAGCTCACTCAACCTATCCTCATAAGACATGCTCTCCAATCCAGGCAGCATCCTGGTAAATCTCCTCTGCACCTTCTCTAAAGCTTCCACATCCTTCCTATAATGAGGTGACCAGAACTGGACACAGTACTCTAAATGTGGTCTAACCAGAGTTCTATAGAGTGGCAACATTACCTCATGGCTCTTGAACTCAATAACTTTAGCTAACGAAGGCCAACACACTACATGCCTTCTTAACAACCCTATTGAACTGTGTGGCAACCTTGAGGGATCTATGGACATGGACCCCAAGATCCCTGTTCCTCCACACTGCTAAAAGTCCTGCCATTAACTTGTATTCTGCCTTCAAATTCAAGGTGCATCACTTCACTTATCTAGGTTGAACACCATCTGCCACTTCTCAGCCTAGGTCTGTATTTTATCAATATCCTGTTGTAATCTACAGCAACCTTCTACACTATCCACAACAACCTTCATCATCAGCAAACTTACTAACCCACCCTTCCTCATCCAAGTCTTTTATAATAAAAAAAAGACAAAGAGCAGGGGTCCCAGACCAGATTGCTGCAGAACACCACTGGTCACCAACCTCCAGGCAAAATACACTCCATCTACTACCACCACCCTCTGCCTTCTATAGGCCAGCCAATTCTGAATCTACACAACCAAGTTTCCTTGGATCCCATACCTTGTGACTTTCTGAATGGGCCTTCCATGAGGAACCTTAAAGGTCTTACTAAAATCCATGTACTGCTCTGCCTTCATCAATATGCTTTGTCACATCCTCAAAGAACTCAATCAGGCTCGTGAGGCATGACCTACCCCTCACAAAGCCATGCTGACTGTCCCTAATCAGCTATGCTTCTCCAAGTGCCCATAAATCCTGTCTAAGAATCTTCCCTAGTAAATTGCCCACCACTGAAGCAAGACTCACTGGTCTGCAATTCCCAGGGCTATCCCTAATCCCTTTCTTAAACTGAGGAAGAACATTTGCCACCACTCCTGTGACAAGTGAGGATGCAAAGATTGTTGCACCTTTGGCAACTATCTCTTCCCTTGTTTCCTGTGATAACCTTGGATATATCCCGTCTGGCCCTGGTGGCTTATCTATCCTAATGTTTTTCAATAGTTCCAGCACATCCTCTTTCCTCACATCAACACACCCTGGCATATCAGCCTGTCATACACCATCCTCACAAATGTCAAGGTCCCTCTCTGGTGAATACTGAAGCAAAGTATTCATTAAGGATCTCCCCTACCTCTTCTGACTTCAGGCACGTTTCCCCTTTTATCCCTGATCGGTCCTACGCTGACTCTAGTCATCCTCTCATTCTTCACATAGGTATAGAATGCTTTGGTTTACCTTGATCCTAATCACCAAGGACTTCTCATGCCCCCTTCTAGCTCTCCCAAGTTCATCCTGAAGCTCCCTCCTGGCTACCTTGCAACTCCCCGGATCCCTGTCTGATCCATGCTTTCTAAAGCTCAGGTAAGCTTCTTTCTTCCTCTTGACAAGATATTCTACATCTCCTGTCGACCACAGTTCCTTCACTCTACCATCCTTGCCCTGTCTCAACGGGACAAACCTATCCAGAACACCATGCAAGTACTCCCTAAATGACCTACACATTTCCGCTGTTCATTTCCCCCAAAACATCTGTTCCCAATTTACACTCCCAAGTTCCTGCTAATATCATAACTCCCCCTCCCCCAGTTAAAAACTTTCCCATATTGTCTGCTCTGATTCCCTCTCCAAAGCTGTGGAGGAGGAGGAGTTATGGTCACTATCTCCAAAATTCTCTCCCACCGAGAGATCTGAAACCTGATCAGGCTCATTGCCTAGTACCAGGTCCAGTCTGGCCTCTCCTCTAGAGAGCCTGTCCACGTACTGTATCAGGAATCCTTCCTGGACACATTGAAGGAACGCCACCCCATCTATCCCCTTTACACTAAGGAGGTCGCAATCAATATTAGGGAAGTTGAAGTCACCCATGACAACAACCCTGTTATTTTTGCACCTCTCCAAAATCTGCCTCCCGATCTGCTCCTCAGTGTCTCGGCTGCTATTGCGAGGTCTGTAGAATACACCCAATAGAGTGATCACTCCTTTCCTGTTTCTGACTTCCACCCACATTGACTCAGTAGATGATCCCTCCAGGACATCCTCCCTCTCTACAGCTGTGATCCTCTCCCTGATCAGCAAAGCCACTCTCCCAGCTCTTTTACATCCATCCCTGTCCCTTTTGAAACATCCAAGCTCTGGAATATCCAACAGCCATTCCTGTCATGGCTACCACAGCATAGTTCCACGTACTTGCCTATGCTCTAAGTTCATTGGCCTTGTTCCTGATACTTCTTGCATTAAAGTAGACACACTTGTACACTAAATGCACCAACCTCTGAATTATCATTCTGGTTCCTACCCCCTTGCCAAATTAGTTTAAACCCTCCCCAACTGTCGTAACAAACCTGCCCGCAAGAACAGTCCCCCTCCAGTTCAGGTGTAACCCATCCCTTTTGTGCAAGTTGTACCTTCCCCAGAAGAGATCCCAATGATCAATGAATCTGAAACCCTGCCTCCTGCACCAATTCCTCAGCCACACATTCATCTGCCAAATCATCCTATTCTTACCTTCATTGGCACATGGGGCAGGAAGCAATCACTACCCTTGAGATCCTGCTTTTCAGCTTCCTACTTAACTCCCTATAGTCTCTCTTCAGGGCCTCATCTTCCCCTACCTATGTCATTGGTACCAATATGTACCACAACCTCTGGCTGTTCACCCTCCTTCATCAGAATGCTGTGGATCCAATCCAAAACATCCCTGACCCTGGCAACAGGGTGGCAACATACCATCCAGGAGTCTCTTTCACATCCACAGAATCTCCTGTCTGCCCCCCTTACTGTGGAATCCCCTCTCACTACCACACTCCTCTTCTCCCCACTTCCCTTCTGCACTGCACAACCAGGCTCAGTGCCAGAGACCTGGTCACTGCAGCTTCCCCCTGGTAGGTCAACCCTCCAACAGTATCCAAAGCAATATACCTGTTATTGAGGGGAATGGCTACAGGGGTACTCTACACTACCTGCCTATTCTCAGTCTTTCTCCTGACAGTCACCCAGCCACCTACCTCCTGCAGCTTCAGAGTGACTACCTCCCTGTAGCTCTTGTCTATGTACTCCTCAGTATCCCATAAGAGCTGAAGGTCATCCAGCTGCAGCTCCAGCTCCCTAACATGGTCTGTAAGGAGCTTCAGCAGGATGCACCTCATGCAGATGTAGTTATCAGGGAGACTGGAGGTCTCCCAGAACTCCCACATCTCACAAGCTGAACACACCACTGACCCTGGAGCCATTCTCACTACTCTGGCCTGGCACTAAAGGAAACACCAAAGCAAAGAAAGGAAGGAACTTACCAGAGACTTACCCTCACCTCATCTCACCAAAGCCTCTTGATGCCAGAGCTTCAATACCCCTACTCTAACACTGGCCCACTCACACAATAGCCACTCTGCTGATACCTGGCTTCTCTTTATTTGCTGCTGTTAATAAGCCAATCAGCAGGTAACAATCTGCAAATGTGCCTCGTTTAGACTCTTGCAAGATGCTCACAACCACAGGCAGAGACTCACCTCTTTTCAAAGGTCCCGCTCCAAATCTGGCTCCAACTCCTACCTCTGCAATGTGAAACTTGTGATTTAATACCTGCATGATTATTGTTTTACGCTTGTGTTTCTAACTTTCATGTCTCTATTGATTTATACAATGCCCTACATTACCACTACAGTTTGATGTCCTATCCCCTTGCTGTGTTCTGACTCCCCGTCTCTACCTCCCTCTCCCCCACTAACCCCAACCCCCCCCCCTTCTCAGTGTTTCCCTTTTGCACTTTGCAAAACAGTCACTTTTCCAACATTGTTTTACAATGAAATTAAAACAATGGTTAACTCACTTTCTTTTTATCTTTGCACAATTAATTGTGATCACTCAACATCCGTCAGGCACAGTAGCGTAACGGTTAGCGTGACGCTTTACAGCGCCAGCGATCGGGGTTCAATTCCCGCCGCTGTCTGTAAGGAGTTTGTACGTTCTCCCCGTGTCTGTGTGGGTTTCCTCCGGGTGCTCCGGTTTCCTCCCACATTCCAAAGATGGACGGGTTAGTAGGTTAACATGGGTGTAATTGGGCGGCGTGGGCTCGTTGGGCCGGAAGGGCCTGTTACCGTGCTGTATGAATAAAGTTTTAAAGTAAATAAAAATAAAGTTTTTAAAAAAATCCCTGGTTATAATGTTATAACATTAAATATTCTGTCATAATGCTATAAAGGGCACAGAAAGTGATGGATCATATCTCTTGAAGATCTCATTTAATAAGCTGATTGAAATTCTGTAGTTTTTGGGCATTTTGAGATTTGCTTTGTGAGTCACAGATGATTCTCCTGAGGGTTTGAAAGCTCTTGTGTACAAGCTGCCATGGGGTCTCCAACCTGATGGCCTCAACATTGATTTCTCTAACTTCCGGTAACCCCCACCCCTTCTTTTTCCTTCCCCTCACTCCTTTGTCTTCCCTTATTCCTGTGGCTCCCTTCTCCCGCATTGATGACCTGCCCATCTCCTCCCCTCCCCTCCCCCATCCTTTATTCCATGGTCCACTGCCCCCTCCTACCCGATTCCTCCTCCTCCAGCCCTTTGCCTCTTCTACTCATCACCTCTCAGCTTATTGCATCTTCTCCCCACCCCCAAAACTTCCCCACCCACCTACCTTCCCCCTCTCACCTGGACTCGCCTATCACCTGGACTCGACTATCCCCTGCCTGCGTGCGCTCCTCCCCCTCCCCCCCCCCCCCACCCCCACCTTCTTATTCTGGCTTCTGCCCTCTTCCTTTCCAGTCCTGATGAAGGGTCTCGGGCCGAAATGTTGACTGTTTATTTCCCTCCACGGGTGCTGCCCGACCTGCTGAGTTCCTCCAGCACTTTTTATGCGTTGCTCCAGATACATCCAGCATCTGCAGAATTGTCTGGGTGTGTCTCTGAGAAAGAGCTGATAGTTGTGCTCTAATAGTCTTGACATAAGAGGCTTTGAAATATCAGAGACTAACACTAACATATCACAATTATACTGATATATCACACCCTTCACTATAACTGAAGGATCTCACACTGCAACCCCAGGCTAAAGTGAGCAGTAAGTAGTGGAACTGGAAGAGACAATCAGTTCACAAACATGTGGGCCCTGATTTTCTGAGCTACGACCCTTTCTCTCCTTTCCTTCATCCCAAGTTAAGGATAAAGTTGTGATAACTTACTTTAAAACTGGACTAAATCTGTCGTTTTAATTATGTGGTTAATAGCATGTTTGAAGAAGATGTCAGTGCTTGGGACAATGCTTACGAGCTCTTATTCAGAGATGTATTGACATAAAATTGGTGTGAAGCCAAGGTGCACCTTCTTAAATGCACTGTCCAGGTTGTCAGCAGACCGCAAAGACGAATGAAGGGTTATCTTCAGCTCCTTCACTTCTTAAATTACTTAACTGCATGTCTTGCTAATATTTCCATGGCACTTGATCATCCCCCAAGGCCAGAGCAGAACAAAGCTCCACTTCAGGACCACTCCACCCTTGAGGAGACATTGAAGGTGGAACAAACTTGCTGTCGGGCAGGGATGGCACCCAATCATTAATGAAGGGTTCCACGCCATCCAAGTGGCGATACTGGCACTGACTACCTGCCAACCCCCAGGACCACTGAGGTGTATATTAACGTGTTCCCTGTCCTCAGCAGGGCAGGCATGGTAAGGTACAGGTCAACATAAGCTTGAAGAATAGCACCTCATCTTCTGACTGGGTACATTGCAGCCTTCTGGACTCGATGTTGAATTCTACAACTTCGGGTAACTTGATTTCTCTGTCTATATCAGTTATCTCCGTATGTGATAATGGCTCAGATTATTAGTTGTTGATTTGTTCCGCCTTTTTTCCCTCTGGGAGAGGAGGACGTGCCCAGCTTGACCTGCCGGGTAAGTCTCCCCCCTCTGCATTTTGCAACTCCTACATTCTTTTGTCTATGTTCTCACTCTCTAACTGCTCCCACTCACTCATTGACCAAAGAACCTCGTTGACAGGTTATGCTCATGGTCACCCTTGTTTTACCCTAACAGAAACATCCCACCGTCCCTGTAGTTTAACAAACTTCTTTTGTCTCCTTCCCAGTCCTGACGATACGAAGCATCGGCTGTTTCCCTTCCCACAGATGTGGCTTGATCTCCTGACTACTTCCAGTATTTTCTATTAGTATTTAAGGTACAGGTCCCTACCTTTGGCACAATGAAAAACGCGATGATGCTGGAGGAACTCAGCAGGCCAGGCAGCATCTGCGGAGAAAGGCGGGCGGTCAACGTTTCCGGTCAGGACCCTTCTTCAGGGCTGAAGATAGGAATGGGGGAAGCCCAGTATATAGGGGGGGGGAAGCAGAGCAGTGATAGGTGGACAGAAGAGGGGAGGCGTGGTGGGCACAAGGTGGTGATAGGTAGATGCAGGTAAGAGATAGAGATAGGCAGGTGCGGTGGGAGGAGGGGAGAGCAGATCCGCCGGGGGACGGGTCAAAGGTAAGGAGAGAAAGGAAGAGAAACGGTGGAAAGGTAGAAAAAATAGAAAGGTAGAAAAGGAGTCCCGGCAGACCTATTGTCTCCGCAAGCTCTTGCCGCACAGAGCTGGTATCCTCGTACCTGGAGGCTATCCTGTCCCTTCCTGGTCCAATCCCTTCCCACCTACGTCTGTGACACATCACACGCTCTCCAACTTTTCCTTTCTTGCCACCTTTGGCAACCACTGATCCTCTGTAAGCAATACTTCCACAACTATTCCTTCACGGAATTCTGTGGCACCTCCAGATTTCTATCCTGGGCTTTGTGCACCGATAGATCCCCAAAAACACAGCCACCCCCTGGATCAGAGAGTATCAGCGACAAGGAGAGGTTGGACGAACTCGGGTCGTTTTCTCTGGAGTCTTGGAAGACGAGGGGAGACCTGATGGAAGTCTACAAAATGATGAGAGATATACTGTAGATAGGGTAGAAAGTTAGAGTCTTTTGCCCAGGATGGAAATGTCAGATACTAGAGGTCACAGGTTTTAAGTGAGAGGGGGAAAGTTTAAAGGAGATTTCCGAGGTAAGTTTGCACAGAGTGGCAGTAGGTGCCTGGAATGTGCTGCCAGAGGAGGTGGGAGAAGCAGATACAATAGCGATGTTTAAGAGGCATCTCGACCGAGATGAGAACAGGCAGGGAATGGAAGGATATTGGCCATGTTCAGGCAGATAGGATGAGTATGGTCGGCACGGACATGGTGGACTGAAGGGCCTGTTCCTGTGCTGTACAACTTATGGAATGATCTGTCTGGATGGAATGCAAACAAAAGCTTTTCATGGGTATCTCGGTAAATGTGACAATAATAAACCATTTACCAATTACCAAACTCACTCACCTGTCAACTAGCTAACTGTCTCTAGCCGAGCCCCAGCATTGAAGTGGCTCTGATCTCTGAGCCCCAGCATTGAAGTGGCTCTGATCTCTCAGCCCTAGCATTGAAGTGGCTCTGATCTCTCAGCCCCAGCATTGGTGGCTCTGATCTCTGAGTCCAAGCATTGAAGTGGCTCTGATCTCTCAGCCCCTGCATTGAAGTGGCTCTGATCTCTCAGCCCCAGCATTGGTGGCTCTGATCTCTGAGCCCCAGCATTGAAGTGGCTCTGATCTCTCAGCCCCTGCATTGAAGTGGCTCTGATCTCCTCACTGTCTATTGGGCCGGGTCTCATTGTATTTTGCCTGTCACACCCCCTTGCTGAACAACCTCTGAAATGAACCCCTCGCTTCTCCCCAAAAACCAAGGCCAACTGCATAGAAGTAATGATCCCGTTTGCTCAAACCTTCCCCTGTCAGTAGAATCAGAATCAGGTTTATTATCACTGACATATGTCATGAAAATTTGTTGTTTTGCAGCAGCAGTACAGTGCAAGACATAAAGATATAAAAATTACTCTAAGTTACGAAACTAAATAAATAGGGCAAAAGAGGAATAATGAGGTAGTGTTCATGGGTTCACAGACCGTTCAGAGATCTGATGGTGGAGGGGAAGAAGCTGTTTCTGAAACGTTGAGTGCCGGTCTTCAAGCTCCTGTACCTCCTCCCTGATGGTATTAATGTGAAGAGGGCATGTCCTGGGTGGTGAGGGTCCTGGGTGGAGAGGCCAGTGGACCCTGGAATAAAGGATGGGGGAGGGGAGGAGAGGAGATGGGCAGGTCATCAAGGCGGGGGGAAGGGAGCCACAGGAATAAGGGAAGACAAAGGTGGGGGGAAAAAAAAGCAGGGGTGGGGGTTACCGGAAGTTAGAGAAATCGATGCTGAGGCCATCGGGTCAGAGACTCCCAAGGCGGAATATGAGGTGTTGCTCCTCCAACCCGCGCCTGGCCTCAACTTGGCAGTAGAGGAGGCCACGGATAGACACATCGGCATGGGAGTGGGACGTGGAATTGAAGTGGGTGGCCACTGGGAGGTCCTGGCTGTTGCAGTAGGATTGCCTCGTCATTGCCCTTGCACCTTATTTGTCGGCCTGCACTGGACTTTCTCCGTAACTGTACCACTATATTCTGCATTTTGTTATTGCCTTTCTTTTTGTACTATCTCGATGTACTTATGGTTTGAAATGATCTGTATGGACGGCATGCAAAAGAAAGTTTTTCACTGTACCTCAGTACGTGTGACAATAATAAACCATCTACCATTTACCAGCACTTGGTCCATAGCTTTCTATGCCTCGGCAAATCAAGTGCTCATCCAGATGTTTCTTTAATGTCGTGAGAGTAGCTACATCCACCATCCTCTCAGACAGTCCAGATTACAATTACCCTTGGGTAAAAAAAAAATCTTCCTCAGATCAGCTCTAAACCTCTAACTCCACTCCCTAAACCTACGTCCTCTAGTTTTTGACACCTCTGTTGTGGGGAGAATTTTCTTCCTCCCCCCCATCCCCCCACGTCTATCCTCCTCATAATTTAGTACACCTTTAAGAGGCATCCCCTCAGCCTCCTCCGCTCCAAGGAAAACAGACCCGACCTACCCAGTCTCTTCTCCCAGGGAAATGTTCCATCCCAGGGAACACTCTGGTGAATCTCTTCTGTACCTTCTCCGGTGCAGTCGCGTCCTCCCTACAACCTGGCGTCCAGAACCGCGCGCGGTGCTCCGTCCGAGGCCTAACCAACGTTGTGCCAAGAATTCCCTGCACTTAAGGCTGACATGCCTTTCACACCTTTGCTGCCACCTTCAACGATTTTTGGACTTGGTCCCTTTGTTCCTCAATGTTCCCTGTCATTCATGGTATATGTCCTACGCTTATTTGACCCGCGCTAAGTGCATCACCTCACATTTATCAGGACTTAGTTCCATCTGCCGATGTTCTCCCCAACATCAGCCGATTAATGTCACCCTCAAGCCTAAGACTACCCTCCCCACTGTTAGCGACACCACGGATGTTCACGGCAGTTGCCCCTTACGTACGTGTGCATGCTGTGGCAAAGGCTGAGGTGACGTTGTTCCTGGGGAGGGCGTTGGCCCTTCCGGGTCCCGAGACGGTGCTCACACCATTGCATTACTTGTTGGGGGAGGATATGAAGCAAAGTTGGAGCAAAGGAACAACAAGGCATGAGATGTTTTTCCACCAGGCTCAAGGACAGCTTCTATCCCACTGTGATAAGACCATTGAACGGTTCCCTCATACGGTGAGATGGGCTCTTGGCCTCACGATCTACCTTGTTGTGACCTTGCACCTTATTGTCTACCTGCACTGCACTTCCCTGTAGCTGTGACGCTTTACTCTGTACTGTTATTGTTTTTACCTGTACTACCTCAATGGACTCTGTACTGACTCAATGTATCTGCACTGTGTAATGAATTGATCTGTACAATAAGATAAGATAAGATCAGATTTCTTTATTAGTCACATGTACATCGAAACACACAGTGAAATACATCTTTTGCGTAGAGCATTCTGGGGGCAGCCCGCAAGTGTCGCCACGCTTCCAGCGGCAACATAGCACGCCCACAGCTTCCTAACCCGTATGTCTTTGGAATGTGGGAGGAAACCGGAGCACCCGGAGGAAACCCACACAGACACGGGGAGAACGTACAAACTCCTTACAGACAGCAGCCGGAATTGAACCCGGGTCGCTGGCACAGTTATAGCATTACACTAACCGTTACACTACCGTGCCTGCATACCGTGCCGTACTGGTATGCAAGACAAGTTTTTCACTGGACCAATTCCAATACCAATACGATGAACATGAGAACACCTTAAATGCAGCACCTCTCAATGGTTACAATGTACACGTGGTTTGCGGTTTGTCTGTGAAGCAATGAGTTATAATTTAGGCGTATTGATAAGTCACGTGATGAATGCAGTGCAAGAGAAACCCCTCGCACCCTTTACAAGGGAAAGGCTCAATTATCCACATCCAGATAGAATAGCACTTGGATTCAAGGAATTCTTGTCAGCTTTTAATTCCAGGTCATGCACCATGACCAGTGATTAGGTCCCAACTCAGTGACGTAGTGCAGCAATCCCAAAAGGTGCAGGAGTTTCAGCTGAGTCCCACCGTGGGACCTCTGTCTAGGATACCACATGAGAATTCCAATATTGGAAGCAAAGCTGAGTTGATGCACCATATCCCCAGGGCAGGCACGGTGGTGTAGCGGTTAGCGTAACGCTATGACAGTGCCAGCGACTCAGGTTCAACTCTGGCCGCTGTCTGTAAGGAGTTTGTACGTTCTCCCTGTGTGTCTGCGTGGGTTTCCTCCGGGTGCTCTGGTTTCCTCCCACATTCCAAAGACGTACGGGTTAGGAAGTTGTGGGCGTGCTGTGTTGGCGCCGGAAGCGTGGCGACGCTTGCGGGCTGCCCCCAGAACACTTACGCAAAAGATGTATTTCACTGTGTGTTTCGAAGTACATGTGACTAATAAAGAGATCTTATCTTCTATAGGGCCGATGAGGACTTCCCGGCTCCCAGAAACTCCCCGTCGCCCTCCCCCACCTTCTCTGCTGCCTAGACTAACCATTTTTTCTCTCTTTCTTAGTACTGCTGAAGAGTCTCAGAGCTGAAACATCAACTGCTTCTCCCTCTACAGATGCTGCCTGACCTGCTGAGCGTTTATAGCATCTCCTGCTTTTATTTCAGATTTTCAGTGTCTGCAGTTTTTAAAAATTTTTGTGCTGAACAGCTTCCTCCCCTCCGCCATCGGATTTCTGAACGGTCCATGAACACGACCTTGTTATTCCTCTTTTGCACGATTTTTTTATTTTTGTCACTTATAGTAACTTTTATGTCTCTATGTCTTTGCACTGCACTGCTGCCGCAAAACAACAAATTTCACAACATACGTCAGTGATAATAAACCTGATTCTGATACGGAATAGTCAGCATGAAAGCCATTCCAAGAAACTTGGCTTACTGGCCCTTCTCCCACAGTGACCTTGAATAATTAGTAAGGAAATGCAATATTGAATATAATTGCGGAACAAGCATCCACAAACCTCTTAGCAGCATTGACTGATGGATCTTTCAAGGGAGTAGACCTTGGTGATAAAGAGAACGACAATTTCCTGCTGCTTAACATAGAACAGAGAACACTACAGCACAGTACAGGCCCTTCAGCCCACGATGTTGTGCCGACATTTTATCCTGCTCTAAGATCTATCTAACCCTTCCCTCCCACAGAGCCCCCTATTTCTCTATCATGTGGCTATCTAAGAGTGTCTTAAATGTCCCTAATGTATCTGCCTCCACAACCTCTGCAGGCAGTGTGTTCCACGCACCCACCACTCTCTGTAAAAAAACTTACCTCTGACATCCCCTTATACCTTCCTCCAATCACCTTAAAATTATGTCCCCTCATGTTAGCCATTGGGGAAAAGTCTCTGATTGTCCACTCGATCTATGTCTCTTATCACCTTGTACACCTCTATCAAGTCACCTCTCATCATCTTCCTCTCCAAAAAGAAAAGGCCTAGCTTGCTCAACCTATCCTCATAAGACATGCAACATCCTGGTAAATCTCCTCTGCACCCTCTCTAAAGCTTCCACATCCTTTCTGTAATGAGGCAACCAGAACTGGACACAATACCTCAAGTGTGGCCTGATCAGAGTTCTATAGAGCTGCAACATCACCTCGTGGCTCTTGGACTTAATACTCCTTCTTAACAACCCTATCGACCTGTGCAGCAACCTTGAGGGATCTATGGATGTGGACCCCAAGATCCCTCTGTTCCTCCACACTGCTAGGAGTCCTGCCATTAACCTTGTATTCTGCCTTCGAATTCGATCTCCCAAAGTTGTTCACTTCATACTTCTCCGGGTTGAACTCCATCTGCCACTTCTCGGTTGCTCAAAGCGGATTAAAGTGAAGTGCATGGAGTAAGGTACCACATTGAATGTCAGTGAGCTGAGGTCTCCCATGTGCATATCGTGCCTTTCCTGAGAAGCTCATTTCTGTTTAATGAATTGACCTGTATCTGTGTAATGAATTGACCTGTACGATCGGTTTGTAAGACAAGTTTTTCACTGTACCTCGGTACAAGTGACAATAATAAACCAATACCAATACCAGTTTCAACCTGCCCTGTTCACAGACTTCTTGAGATGAATGGTAGCACAGGCACTCTCCGTCCTTCACATTGTCGGCCTTCAGGCGGGGTGGACAAGAGGTCAGTCAGAATCACGAGGGAAGCCCTACAGAGGTAGGTGTTGCAGGAAAGCTTGGCCTTCAGTATGAAGCGATATCTTGCTCACGCACGGGGCCCGCGAAGAGAAGACTGAGGTCACACTTGAGCCTCGTTCAACCCGGTTTGCTTTCTACAGCCGAATAGAAGCCATGGCTCAAAAAGATGTCACATTGACTCTAATCAGAAGGAATGCAGTCACACAGAGAGCCACACCCTCATTTCTGCCCATGACAAGCCTTGCACAAGTTGGAGGCAGGAACTGCAGAAGAGGTCCGAAGATCATGCAGGTGGGCGGTTGAGGCTGGCGATGAAATCAGAAGCGTTCCTGTAGATCCACTGATGGCGAACCTCTCGATGATACGGCTGGGCTCAGTGCAGACTTCAGGAAGTAACAATGGAAGCAAGACCGACAGATAAACAGAACCTCGTTTGCAGTTCAACTCCAGAACCAAACAGTCCAAACATTCACACAACTCCAAAACCCGTATGGAGATCAGGAAGACTCCGAAAACTAGACTAGATTTATAGACGTTGTTCCTTGAAAACAGCAAGTCAGTTACGTAAAATGTGCGTATTGATAAGTTATATGACAAAATATCTGTAAAATTGAAACAAGAAGAGTTCTATAAAGTATCTTAGACATGCAGGCCATCTCTGGGTTACGAACACCTGCCTTATAGACACCCGTACATACAATTGAGCTCCCATAATATTAAATTCAAAAGTCCAACGGTACGTACATATGTTCGGTGCTATGAATGGCAAAACTAGTTTCCTCTCTCTCTCCACTCTAAGTAATTGTTCTTTCTTATCAGTCTTGTGTGCTTTTGATGCCATTCATTGCAATACTGTGGAGATAATGGTCACCATATCGAGTGATTTTTGTGTATTTTCTGACACACAGACAAAATCATCATGGGATCTTATCGACTCAGGGGTGGCCTGCATTGTTTGCTATGTAAACATACGGTGATTTTAATGGACTGGAGAGTTATGCGGTGTGCCTGTCTTAGTAACAACATAACAATGACGAGAACATTTAACTTTAAGAATCAGCATGTACATTGCTTAAACACTCTGCATTGCAAATAAACCACAGCTTGTTTTGGTGGATATACGTTGTGCTTTGCTGCTTTAGTGCAAGGTTATAGTTGTCTCTTACGAGTTGGGTGAAGGCTTCCTGTAACAGGTGTTATAATGCCTTCGATCAGGACTGAATGTTGGAGTGTTTGAAAGTGTTCTTGCTAGTTAGTCTAGCTATGCTTGAGTGGGCCATTGGGACCTGCCTGCACTTTGAGGAAGATGTAAAGGGACAGTTTTTGAAATAAGCACAACTTTTACGATTTATTCTGAGTGTTGCCTGTGGCGTTTATCTCAGAATGCAGCGGCGGAGACACTGAGAAGAGCAGAAGGAACTGGTGTTACAGGAATCGATGACTGACGGGTCCGATTTTGTGCTTTACTTTCCCCTTTGACCAGGTTAACATCATTTGATGCCACGTTCGCCGTAACAGTTCAGCCCAATGAAAATGCGCTATCCCTGGGATCTTCTGCTGTGCAGCAGCCCTGCCCACAAGCTCGGCCCGCAGAGAGCCACACCCACATTCCCGCCCGTGACAAGCCTTGCCCACAGCAAGTTTCACCCACCATAAGCCCTGCCCACCTTGTTGGGACACAGTACCAGGAGACCTTGTCCCAACTCCACTCCCTAAAAGGACTATTGCAACCCCTCACTTTTTCTGCCCCTCTTCTGCCACAAGCCTCAGCGGTGTCCTCCTCTCCCCTCAGTGGAAATTCTCCACTGGTACAAATGACAAAACCCTTGACTCTATCCATATTTCCTGCTTTCCTCCTGCTCCCTCCCTCCCCGATTCCTGACGAGATCCATCTACTCAATCAATCTTATCTTATTTCCATACTAGCCTCCAATTCTTTGGCTTCCTCCATGGGGATTCCGTGTCTTTCAATGTTTGTTCATCGTCTTCTCCTCAGAAGTGGCAAGGCTGGTAGAGACTTGGGTTCGATCCTGATCTCCGGCGCTGTCCGTGTGGAGTTGGCACATTCTCTCCCTGTGACCGCGTCGGTTTCCCCAGGTGCTCCGGTTTTCTCCCACATCCCTAAGGCGGGAGGTTAATTGGCCACTGTAAATTTCCCCTGGTGTAGCTAAGAATCTTGGCGGAGCTGTTGGGGATGTGGGGAGAATGAAAAGGGATCAGTGTAAGATAAGATCAGATCTTTATTAGTCACATGTACATCGAAACACTCAGTGAAATGCACCTTTTGCGTAGAGTGTTCTGGGGGCAGCCCGCAAGTGTCGCCGCGCTTCCGGCGCCAACATAGCACGCCCACAACTTCCTAACCCATAGGTCTTTTGGAATGTGGGAGGAAACCGGAGCACCCGGAGGAAACCCACGCAGTCACATGGGGACAACATACAAACTCCTTACAGACAGCGGCGGGAATTGAACCCGGGTCACTGGCGCTGTAATAGCGTTACACTAACTGCTACACTACCGTGCCTGCCTCAGTAAATGGCGTTTGATGGTATAAGTTATGTTAATTTAAATTTATGTTTGGTGTTTGTAATGTACTGTGTTGTTGCTGCATAAAGCTAACTTTCATGGCTTTTACACCCTGTGTATATATACCTATGATAATAAACTTGAACTTGGTTGGTGTGGCCTTCATTGGTCAAAGAGCCTCTTTGCTTGTTATGTAATTCCATGAACATTGTGCTCGGTAGTTTCCGATAACGATCCCGCTGTTCCCAGTCCCATCTTGCCCCAGCAACACCCTCTGTTACCCTGCACTGCCACTCCGTTTGCCATTTCGCCTCTCCTGCCTTCCGCCCTGGGGCACACTTTCCACGTACTCCCTCTCGTCCACACCACCCGCCCCACCTTTCCCTGCATTTTAAAACTCACCTCAAAGCTCCAACAGAGCCCAGGCCTAACAAAAGGTCATCGAAGTGAAGGGTTAACTCGTTCCTTTCCTCACCACAGACGCCGCCGGACTTGCTGACCAATTCTGGCAGTCTTGTTTTTAACAACAGGCAGCCTCATTGAGGAGGTTTGCGAATTCCACAGCTTCCATACTCTTCTCGTTGTGTCCCACATCCAGATTTGAAGTCACAAGAGTCATAGACATGTAGAACAGAGTCAGGCCGTGCCAACATTTTTGCCCATCTACAGTAATCCCATTTGCCCTCTTTAGGACCTATGCCTTGCCTATTTAAATGCCTGTCTGAATGCCTCTTAAACATTGCAATTGTTGATTCCAGACATAACCACTCTCTGTGTAAAAACTCCCCCCTAAAATCCTCTTTAAAAGTCTCACACCTCACCTTAAACCTATGCCCCCTTGTTTTTGATACCTCTACCCTGGGAAAAAAAATTGACCATCTACCTTGTCTACAGTATGTCTCTCATAATCTAACAGGAACTGCATCCAATGTACCTTAACCTCGAAGATAACAATTCTTGTTACTTCTTTTTATTAACCAGCTAAAGATGATCTTTCAACTTATTATTTGTGCAAACAATGAATCACTTCCCCGATTCAATGACTGATTAAGCCAGTTTAAATAAGCACTGATAGAGCTTATTTATTGTCCCTGCGGATTGTGGGATAGTTGCTTCTCCTGAGGCAAGGATCAGGTGTTTAATTGGAAGCTGTATGAAGTGAGCTTCATTTAACATCCAACCCACACTGTGCCTGATGGATGTCTTCAGTATAAGAGATTTACGGGAAAAGCAAAAACAAAACTGCAGATGCTGGAATTCTGAAATAAAAGCAGAAAATATTAGAAACATTCGGGAGATCGAGCAGCGTCTATGGAGAGAGAAGCAGTCAGGTCAATGATCAAAACCAGAAGAACATTTTTGTTTTCCTCTATGTCATTTTATCAAAGATTAAATTTGAAGTAAATTATCAAGAGTGCATATTGTCAAAGGCGTGGTAGTGTAGCGGTTAGCGCAACGCTATTACAGCGCCAGCGACCCAGGTTCAATTCCCGCCGCTGTCTGTAAGGAGTTTGTACGTTCTCCCCGTGACTGCGTGGGTTTCCTCCAGGTGCTCCAGTTTCCTCCCACATTCAAAGACGTACGGGTTAGGAAGTTGTGGGCGTACTATGTTGGCACCGGAAGCATGGCGACACTTGTGGGCTGCCCCAGAACGCTCCACACAAAAAGATGCATTTCACTGTGTGTTTTGATGCACATGTGACTAATAAAGATATCTTATCTTATCTTAATTGGCAGTACAGTGGCACAGCTAGTAGAGACACTGTCTCACAGCTCCAACGACCCCGGTTCAATCCTGACCTTGGATGCTGTCAGTGTGGAGTTTGCACGTTCTCCCTCCATGACTGCGTGAGCTTCCTCCCGGTGCTCCAGTTCCCTCCCTCGTCCTAAAGATCTGTGGGTCGGTAGGGTAACTGGCCGCTCTGAATTGCCCCTCGTGTGTGGGTGAGTGGCAGAATCTCGGGGGCTCTGAATGTAACGTGAGAATTAAGGAAGGGCTAACGTAAGATGAGTGTAAATGGGTGGTGGGTGTTTGGTGCAGACGCGATGCACTGAGGGGCCTGCATCCATGCAGTATGACTCTGTGGTTCTAATTCCCAGTGTTCCCCGATGATGGATTGCAGGAATGGGGAACTAGGCCTAAAGTTAGCCCTGACGGACCGGAGATGGGGGGTGGGGCACGGGGAGTCCGTGCTTCTAATCGGATGAGTCATGCACACACCAACCCTCTGGTCATGGTGGACAAGATGGTCTGCCCTCGGGGCTCCTTCCTCTGCTTCAGTCCCAGCCGTCCGCCAGTTCTGGCAAACAGGGCACCAGTGTCCTCAAGGGTCTTCATGAAAAATAATTCCACAAAACTGCAATGTATCAACGTCAAAACCACAAGCTCTACATCAACTGCGTGGCTTGATTCTGAGATTCTGCCGGTTATTTATGACATCGCCGCGTTGATCAATCGGCTAAACCCCATCCTTTGAGGACTTCCACCAGAACGGGTGAACTTGGAGTGTCAGGGCCGACTTTAGGCCCAGTCCGTCAGGGTCAACTTTAGGCCCAGTCCGTCAGGGCCAACCTTAGGCCCAGTCCGTCACCGTTGCTAGGTAACAAGTGCCGTCCTGCCTCTGGAACGGGCAACCGGCAACGTTTCAGGTCTGAGACCCTCCATCTGAACTGAGAGCAACTCTCTCTCTCCGCAGACGCTGCCTGACTTGCTGTTTCAGGCAGCGACAAGCAAGATGCTGGAGGAACTCAGCGGGTCGGGCAGCATCTGTGGAGGGAAACGGACAGTCGACGTTTCGGGTCGAGCCTCTTCATCTGGACTGAAAGATAGAAGGGAGGTAGCCAGCATAAAAAAGGTGGAGGGAGGGGGTGGAGCAAGAGCTGGCAGGTGATAGGTCGATCCAAGCGACGAGGAGATGATTGGCAGATGGAGGGGGGGAGGGTGGGAATAGTGTTTCAGGAACTTCTGCTGGTTATTTTTTGACTTTCACCTTCCCTTCTCTTCCACACTTTTTCCTTTACTTTCTCTCCTCCTTTGCCGTTTGCCCAGACAGGTTGACCCACTTACAATGAGGGGCAGTGGAAAAGTTCAAGGAAGTCCTCAGTGAGCATCGTCTCACTGTCGTAAACCGTTCCACTGTCAATGTCTTCTGCCGACTTCTGACAGCTCAAGTCCTCGCTCGTCGCAACCGGCCCCATTCACAGCAGTGGTGCATCAGGGAACGC
Organism: Pristis pectinata; assembly: GCF_009764475.1. Classification (NCBI taxonomy): domain Eukaryota; kingdom Metazoa; phylum Chordata; class Chondrichthyes; order Rhinopristiformes; family Pristidae; genus Pristis; species Pristis pectinata. Next base: position 46,751,491 of record NC_067418.1, on the reverse strand, counting down.
GTCCACTGTAGGTGGAGAAATCAAGACAACCTCTGGGGAACAACGGCTATACCTTCGCATTTAGTTTCTTATTGTCACATTTACAGTGAAAAACTTTTGCATGCCATCCATACAGATCATTTCGTTACAACAGTGCATTGAGGTAGCACAAGGGAAAACCAATAACAGAATGCAGAATGAAGTGTTAAATTAGAGAGACAGTGCAGTGCAGGCAGACAATAAGGTGCAAGGTAGATTGTGAGGTCAAGAGTCCATCTTATAGTACAAGGGGACCGTTCAAAAGTTTTACAACAGCGGGATAGAAGCTGTCCTTGAGTCTGGTGGTACATGCTTTCAGGCTTTGTATCTTCTGCCTGATGGGAAGGGGGCAAAGAGAGAATGTCTGGGGTGGGTGCGGTCATTAATGGCTTTTAGGAGGGGTCTTCACACAGCGAGATTAAGAATCGTGTGCATCAGAGAGCTGTTTGCCAACTGACCCTCAAAGTTCAAGGAATGAAGTGAAATTATCAGCTGGCCTGCGGAGAGAGGAGAGTTTCGCCCACCGTGAAGGGATGGTCTGACAGAATCCTCGGGGTTCCTCCCACCCCGTGACTCCCCCACCCAACACAAAGCAAGAGACGGGAGGAGAAACAGGAGACTGCAAACGCTGGAATCTGCTGGTCGCCCCATTATAGGGAGGATGTGGAGGCTTTGGAGAGGGTGCAGAAGAGGTTCACCAGGATGCTGCCTGGATTAGAGGGCATGTGCTATAAGGAGATGTTGGACACACTTGGGTTGTTTTCTCTGGAGCATCGGAGGCTGAGGGCTAACTTTAGGCCCAGTCCGTCAGGGCCAACTTGAGGCCCAGTCTGTCAGAAGTTTATATGATTATGAGAAGCGTAGATAGGGTGGACAGTCAGAATCTTTCTCCCAGGGTAGAAATATCAAGCATGTCAATACATTTAAGGTGAGAGGGGGAAAGATTAAGGGAGATGTGTGGGGCAAGTATTTTACTCAGAGAGTGGTGGGTGCCTGGAACACGCTGCTGAGGGTCGTGGTGGATCAGATGCGACAGTGATGTTTAAGAGGCTGTTAGATAGACACATGGATACGCAGGGAATGAGGGATATTGATCATGTGCAGGCAAAATAGAATTAGTTTAATTCAGCATCGTGTTCAGTGCAGACATTGCGGTGCACTGTTCTCTCTCGGGGGAGAGGAACCAGCCAGTTTCTCCAACACTGTTGGATAGCAGCCCAGCTGGAAAAAAAAATCATTGTTACTTAGTGGGATTTATAGACTTTAATTTTTCCACAGTTACCCAAGGGGCAAAGGAATAGAGAAATTTCATTGGTTGACAATAAACAGACACATGACATGTCACAGATACGGCAATGCGGATTGGTCGGCCAATCATCTGCAGCAAAGTGTGTCAAGTTCAGCAAGAACTGGGAAAGGTGAGAAGAAAAATCCAAGAAGAAGACCTTGGCTTGTGGTAGGACGAACATCGAGGAACTCTCGGTTAGCTGCCTGCCTTTTTAGCCACCCTGCTCAAAATAATCTATGGCAAGGTGTTGGCTGTCCCTTCCTGGCCTAATTACCTCAGCCTATTAACAAGCCAGTCTCTGCAACATGGTGGCGCCCCACAGCTCCAGTTGCAAGTAAAGAAACACACGCCAAAGCCATGCAATGCTTGAAAGGGTGCAAAATATAATTTTGTTTGTTCCTACGATTGCAGGGCGGAGTGTGCGCAAGGCAGAGCGTTTTGTTCCTGGAATGAGAACAGAAAATGCTGGAAACACTCAACGGGTCAGGCAGCATCTGTGGAGAGGGAAGCAGAGTTAACGTTCCGGGTCTGAGACCCTTCCGTCAGAACTGGGGAAGAGAGAAAGCAAGTTACAGGGAGAGTGGGGTGGGATGGGTAGAGTGAAGGGAATACCTGTGATGGGGTGTGGTCACAGTTGTTATGGTGACAGACAGCTGATAAAGGTTAATGAAGGACGTCGGAGAGAGGAAGCAGACAAGGGGGCATTTAAACCTGTGATGTGCGGGTCAGAGCAGCAGGAAATGTCCATCAGAGGAGGTAGAAGAAATGGCATCAGGTACATGGGATCGCCACCACCCACAGGCTCCCCTTCACCACGCACCATCCTGCCTTCGAAATACCTCTCTGCTCTTTCTTCATGGCCGGGTCTAAATCACGGGGTCCCTCGCCAACAGTGCTGCAGGAGCACCTTCACCTAAAGGACTGCCGAGGTTCAGGAAGGCAGCTCACCCTCACCTCCTCAAGGGCGGTTAGGAATGGGCAATAAATGCTGGCCTTTGCCCAGATCCCGAAAAAAGTAGTCAAACGTTGGTGTTGTTTGTTGCTGTTTCCTGCTCCCACATAGCCTGGTACGGCAATTCAAATGCGCAGGAGTGCGTGAAGCTGCAGGGAGTAGTGGACTCAGCCCAATACATCACGGGCACATCCCTCCCCACTATCAGTGGTATCTTCGGGAGGCGCTGCCTCAGTAAGGCAACGTCCATCATCAAAGATCCCCACCATCCAGGCCATGCCATCTTCTTGCAGCCCCCATCGGGCAGGAGGTGCAAAAGCCTGAAGTCCCACACCACCAGGTTCAGGAACAGATACTTCCCTTCAACCATTCGGTCCTTGAACCAACCTGCACAACGCTAATCACTGCCTCAGTATAGCAACACTCTGAGCACTTTGATTACTTCGAGCTAAAACGGATTTTGATTTCTTTTGTTCTAATTATGTTTCTTCTTGTAAAAATTGTGTATAACATGCTTAATTTATGTTTTTCTTGTGGATGTTGTGTCTCTGATGCTATGTGCCTGTGATGCTGCTGCAAGTAAGTTTTTCACTACACCTGTGCACACATGTACATGTGTGTTTGACAACAAACGTAACTTTGACTTTGAATTCAGCTTTGACTTTGAATTATTCTACAGCTGGGGAAATGGGAGAAATATATTCCCGTGCAGACTTTGTGCAGGAACGCAAAATGCATCTGGAACCTGCAAATCACTGTAAGGGAGGGATGAGCGAAGGAGCAAATCTGTTCTCTACTAATTGGAAATGGAATGTCACATTCCATTATGGGACAGTTCCTTAAAGTGGCCCCCTCACTTGTCAGTGCCAAAAATATGATCACCCTGAGAAAATAAAATCAAAACCTTTTGCCAAACGTTATCTCAAAGAGAAGCTGACGGTGATTCGGTGGGAATGAGATCAGTTAGCAGCCGATCAAGGCCTTGAGAATGACTGGACACACACCCGGTGCCTTCGTATCAGCCGAAGGCCAAGACACCCCTGAGATGCCATCTGGAAGCCCAGCATCCCCCACGATTATACCCGCAAACCCCACCAACCCCCCCTCCCCCCGCCACCACTTCTCGCAGCCTCCACCAATCAGGCTTTGGCACTGCCTGAGCAAACGGCCCTGACGTCAAGGCCAAGACACGGCATTGTCTGAGAGAAGAACCAGCTCTCCAATGAGACAGGTTCCAGCAACCAAGCCCGAGCAGCGGAACTCTGTGGAACAACTCCTGGCAAATGTTAATTGATTCCATTACTAGTGCAGGCCTTGTCTTTGAAAAGCAGCCTAGTCCTTTTACTGCTGCTGTGTGAGGGAGTGTTAATAATTAATGTTGTGGTCTCTCCCATCCTGCTGTCCAACCAGAGGATTAATTAGAGCCAGATTGCCAGAAGAATTGTCACTGGCCTCACCGTCGTTCAGCTGGACTGTAACAACATATTTTAGAAATCTGGAAAAGAACAAGCCACCTGATCGACAAGCAGCTCCCAGCAGCTTCTCAACTGCATGTCCTTTTATGGGCGTCTTTGGGGAATTTACTCAGTTTATTGAGTAGACAACCTCTCTGCCACTGCTCACCCCGACACGCCAAAGTCTGGATCATAGCTGTCCCTATCAGTCTGCGCCCAAGGGGACTTCCCGTCAGATTGTGACTGACTGCGGGAGTCCGAACAGGAGAGAGCGTGAGAGTCGATCAGCGGGTGCGAGAGTGGGGGAGGAGACGCGGTGGCGCAGCTGGTAAAGCTGCTGCCTCCCAGCTCCAGCGACCAGGGTTCGATCCTGACCTCTGGCGCTGTCTGTGTGGAGTTTGTACCTTCTCCCTGTGACTGTGTGTGATTCCTCCCACATCCCAAAGATATACAGTTGGTCAGTTCACTGGCCCTGGTGCACAGATCAATGCAGAACATGAGGGAACATAGAACAGTACAGCACAGGAACAGGCCCTCCGGCCCACAATTTCTGTGTGTAAACTAAATCCCCTCTGCCTTGTTGATGGGAAGTGGTGAGAATAAAATGGGTTAGTGCAGGATTAGTGCAAATGAGGGCTTGATGGTCAGTGCAGTTGAAGGGCTGTATCTCACTGAGCTTCCGTGTTGTGTCTCTCTATGATTCAGTGAGACTGTGGCTGAGAGTGTTACACACTGAGGCCGTGTTTGAGAGCGGGAGAGAAAGTGTGAACAATGGCATGTGTGAGAGAGGTAATGAGTGTGAGGGGGACCAAGTGGGAGAATGTCAGAGACCGCGTCTGCATCACCAACAGCCTGTCCTGGTCAAATCACGCCGATGCCACGGCCAAGAAGGCTCACAGGCGCCTCTACTTCCTCAGGAGGCTAAAGAGATTTGACATGTCCCCTTTGACACTCACCAACTTTTAACGATGCACCATAGAAAGCATCTTATCTGGATGTATCACGGCTTGGTACGGCAACTGCTCAGCCCAGGACCGCAAGAAACTGCAGAGAGTTGTGGGCACAGTCCAGCGCATCATGGAAACCAGCCTCCCCTCCTTGGACTCTGTCTTTACCTCTCGTTGCCTTGGTGAAGCAGCCGGCGTAATCAAAGACCCCACCCACCCGGGTCATCCTCTCATCTCTCCTCTCCCATCAGGTAGAAGGTACTGGAACCTGAAGGCACGTACCACCAGGCTCAAGGACAGCTTCTATCCCACTGTGATAAGACTATTGAACGGTTCCCTTATACGATGAGATGGACTCTGACCTCACGATCTACCTTGTTGTGACTTTGCACCTTATTGCACTGCACTTTCTTTGTAGCTGTGACACTTTACTCTGTACTGTTATTGTTTTTACCTGTACTACATCCATGCACTTTGTACTAACTCAATGTAACTGCACTGTGTAATGAATTGACCTGTACAATCGGTATGCAAGGCAAGTTTTTCACTGTACCTCGGTACAAGTGACAATAATAAACCAATACCAATACCAATACTGTGTGAGAGGGTGAATGAGATTGTGAGACAGAGGGTGGTGAGAGTCTGTGGAAGTGTGAGGGTAACTGAGAGATACCGATACATAAAAAATTCTGCAGACGCCGGAATCTGGAGCAATACACAAAAAATGCTGGAGGAACTCAGCAGGTTGACTATCCGCAGACATGTCTATCCACGGCCTCCTCTACTGCCACTTTGAGGCTAGACGTAGGTTGGAGGAGCAACACCTCATCTTCTGCCATGGGAGTCTCCAACCTGATGGCCTCAACATCGATTTCTCTAACTTCTGGTAACCCCCACCCCTCTCCTCCCGTTTACCCCCCCCCTGCCGTCCCCCTTTGTCTTCCCTCTTTCCTGTGGACCCCTCCCACCTCTCTTTCCCCGTCCATCCCTTCCCCCGCCCTCGTGACCTGTCCATCTATTCCCCACCTCCTGCCCATTATCCCGGGGTCCACTGCCCTCTCCTACCGGGTTCCTTCTTCTTCTACCCATCACCTCTCAGCTTCTTGAAGCCAGAATAAGAAGGTGGGGGTAGGGGGAGGAGCGCACAAGCCGGCAGGTCATAGGTGAGTCCAGGTGAGAGGGGGAAGGTAGGTGGGTGGGGGAGGGGAGAGGATGAAAGGATGTGATGTAAGAAGCTGAAAGGCGACGGGTGGAAAGGTGAAGGTGAACGTTATATCTTCTTCCGGAGAGGAACGCCACCGTGGACAGGCAAATCCATGCTGTCAACTTTAGACCAAGAGGAAGGTCATGAGTCAGTTCACCAAGGTTCCTGTAGGAATCAGTAATACCCTTTGTCTGCTCACTACAAGCACCAGTGCCCATTGTTCTCTGTGCATCTACCCTGAGGCTTGGTGACAACAATTCTGCTCAGCTCTTCACCAAATCCCGACCAACATTCCCAGCAACTCCAGGTGTTCGGGACCGGACTGAGGATCGGTTGGGCCCAGTTTGCGGAAGAACGTGGCCTTTGCTTTTGCTGCGATTGGCTCTGGCCCCCACGATCAGTTCAACCTGGATGCAGTTGATGATCAAGTGGGCCCAGGCAGGAGATGGCAATGCCCTCCATGTACAGGGGGCCGTTGACCTGAGTGCCCCTACTGCCTGGCCTCGTCGCCCTTCCTTTGTCCCACATCGTTCCTTCTGGATTCAGTTAAGAGAGGGCGAGACACAGGAGAGAGGGTAAACTTATCAAATACTGAATACTTCCCATTGCTTGTCGACTGACTTGTACCTTCCAGCAGCTGGTTCCAGTCCACTTCTGCCAAACCATTTCCCAGGCTTGTAGAACTGGCCTTACCCCAACCTGGAACCATTGCTCTTACCTTATCTTGGACCCTTCCCCGTAACTCTGCAAAATCTGTCTGAATTGTGATCGCTGCCACAAAAATGCTCTCCCACTGATACATATTCCAGCAGCCCAGCTTCATTCCCTAACCCTGAATCCCAAATGCATTTTAAGAATTCTGTGCCCCCATACCTCTCACACGGACCGTAATGTTCAGGTAAATCAGGGAGTTGTGGGCATGCTATGTTGGCACCGGAAGTGTGGCGACACTCACGGGCTGCCCCCAGAACACTCGACGCAAAAAGATGCATTTCACTGTGTGTTTCGATGTACATGTGACTAATAAAGATATCTGATCTTATCTTATCTTACCTTATCTTATCTTACTTTATCTCATCTCGTCTCGTCTCATCTCATAGTTTATATTATCTTATATTATCTGACCTTATCTGTAACCCCCACCATAACTGCTTTTGCACCTGTCAGAAACTTGGCGACGAAGTTGCCCTTTGATCTCCCTCAGAGGTTTGGATACATTCCCAACCGTGTGACTGTCCTTTCTTGTTCTTTAGTTCAACCCATGCAACCTCATTTAATGATCCTTCTAACATGCTGCCCTACCTCAAAGCTGTGGTTGTTTCTTTAACCAGTATCACCACCCACAACCCTCCTGTATAATCCCCTCTCTGTCTCGTCTGAACGTTCCGTAACCAGATACATTACGCTGCCAGACCTGTTGTAAGACAGGTTATGGATAACTTCAACCCATGTTGCAGGAACTGAAATAGACCATCTCCAAGTGTCTAAAGGTGCCTTTAATGCATCTGCCCTGTCTGCTAAACTCCTTGCATGTCGGCCTATGTTAAACAAAGCCAGAATCCTTCTCCTGTTCCTCAGTTTGTTCTGCATTCCAACCTCTCCGACTAATTTTCAGCCTTTCTATTTCCACTTCTGTTTTCCTTCCATCCTGAACCTTTTCTCAGCCTCTAGCACCGACCTCCCCGCCAAGCTGGTATAAACCCACCCCACAGCAGGACATCGGTCCCATTTGTGTTGGGGTGTGTGGTCCGCCAGTCTGCACAGCTCCCACCTCTCGCAAAACCAGTCTCACTGGCCCAGGATTCTAAAGCCCTTCCTCTAATTCCCTAAATTCCAGCCGCTGTCTGTAAGGAGTTTGCACATTCTCCCCGTGTGTCTGTGTGGGTTTCCTCCAAGTGCTCTGGTTTCCTCCCACATTCCAAAGACGTACGGGTTAGGAAGTTGTGGGCGTGCTATGTTGGCGCCGGAAGCGTGGCGACACTTGCGGGCTGTCCCCAGAACTCTCTATGCAAAAGATGCATTTCACTGTGTTTTGATGTACATGTGACTAATGAAGATATCTTATCTTATCTTATCTTATCTTATCTTATCTTATCTTATCTTATCTTATCTTATCTTATCTTATCTTATCTTATCTTATCTTATCTTATCTTATCTTACTGCTACCTCTCTCCAGCCACACATTCACCTGCTCTGTGCTCCTGTTTTGGAGCGGTGTGACACAGGGAGTGATCCAGAGACTGCCAGATTTGAGATCCTGCTTCTTAATCTCATTCCTTACTCCTTAAAATCTGCCCACAGGAACCCATGCCTTTTTTTTTACCTATGTCATTGGTACTGATTTGAAGCACAACCTCTGGCTGTTCACCGCCCTGCCTCCTTCCCCCAATGAGAATCCAGACATCCTTCAGCGAATTCCTTGTCCTCAGCACCAGCGAGGCAACATACCATCTTGGACTCCGACCCACAGCCACCGAAATGCCCATCTGCACCCCCAGCCCTCGAGTCCCTGATAGCTACTGCCTGTCCTTGGTCTCTCTAGCAGCTTCTCCAGTTCCAAGACATGGAGGTCAGGTCCCTCCAGCTGGTGATGTTCCAGCACCTGTGGTTGCCCAGGAGACGGGAAGCGACCTGGAGTTCCCACATGGAACAGGGTGCAGGTTCGAGGTGCTATGTCTATTTGTTGAATTAAGTCACTGAAGAGAAACCAGAACAGGACCTCATCCCCTCATTGCTTTGAATTCCAACTCCACAAAACCCTCAGCTTTGTCTCTGTGGAAACAGCATTTAGTGAATTTGACTCCTTGTTACTTAATTCTTGCATTAGTGAAACTCTCCAGTATTTATGTTAGCTGAAATTCCACAGTCCTGAGTCAGCCCCTGTTGACAATAATGATCTGGTAACCAGTTCTAGTTGGTCACTTCATTAACTCTGCAGTTGCCATCAGAGAATTTATTTAACACCAACAATGCAAAACCAAAAGTTAATGTTAAAGTTGTGCTAAATGCTAACTGCAAAACTTAACAAAATTCCAGAAAAGAACTGTGCATATATATGTATGTGTGTGTGTGTGTGTGTGTGTGTGTGTGTATGTATGTGAGCGCATGCATGTGTGTGTGTGCGTGTACGTGGGTGTATGTGTGGTGTGTGTGTGGTGCGCATGCGTGTGTGTATCTGTGTGTGGGCATGGATACATTTGGAGTACTGTGTGCATGTCTGGTCACTGCATTACAGGAATGATGTGGAGTCTTTGGAGAGGGTGCAGAAGAGGTTCGCCAGGGTGTTGCCTGGATTAGAGGGTATTAGCTATAAGGAGAGGTCGGACAAACTTGGGTTGTTTTCCCTGGAGCGGCGGAGGCTGAGGGGAGACCTGATAGAGGTTTATAAAATTAACAGAGGCAATAGAGTAGACAGTTAGTCATTCTCCAAGGCGGAAATGTCAAATACTAAAGGCTAAGTTTTGAGGAGAGAGGGGGAAGGTTTTAAGGAGATTTCCAAGGGAATTCTTTAACACAGAGAGCGGTCGGTGCCTGGAACATGCTGCCAGGGCTGGTGGTCAAAGCAGATAGGAAAGCAACGTTTAAGAGGCTTTTAGATGGACACACGAACAATCAGGGAACAGAGGGATATGGAGTGCGTGCAGGCAGATGTACAGTTTAAATTGGCATCACGGTCAGCACAGACACAGTGGGCTGAAGGGCCTGTTTCTGTGATGTACGTTCTATGTTCTCTGCTATTCCGCTAATCCGAGTGGAATGAAAATGCACCTGATGGACGTACAGCTGTTCGGTTGCTTCTGCTCTCTTTCTCCTGCCGTGTTAGTCTCAGTTAGCCTCAGTGACTGTTTCCTTCTGCTGCTCAAATGCCTCACAAGTTTGAGCATTGATCTGTGTTCAGATTAAGCGGATCAATATGCATTAGGTCAGCAAGGACTAGCTCAGGGACAGTTCTCTCCCTGGTGACCAAGGAATTGAAATGACTCACAAAGAAATGTTCTCATTTCATTCTGTGCTGATGCCAAATACCACTGTTATTTATAACACCAGATTTGCAAAAGACTCATACTCATCATATTGTTGTCATGGAATTAGAGAGTTGCACAGCACAGAAACAGGCCCTTTGGCCCATCATATCCATGTCGACTGTTGTACTTCTTCCCACTGATCCCATTAACCCACATTTGGTCCGGCGGCACGGTAGCGTAGCGGTTAGCGTGACGCTATTACAGCGCCAGCGGCCCGGGTTCGATTCCCGCCCGCTGTCTGTAAGGAGTTTGTACGTTCTCCCAGTGTGTCTGCGTGGGTTTCCTCCAGGTGCTCCGGTTTCCTCCCACATTCCAAAGGCGTACGGGTTAGGAAGTTGCGGGCGTGCTATGTTGGCGCCAGAAGCGTGGCGACACTTGTGGGCTGCCCCCCCAGAACACATGACACAAAAGATGCATTCCACTCTGTGTTTCGATGTACATGTGACTAATAAATATCTAGCCTTAGCGATTCACGCACTTGACCAGCTTCTTAAATGTTGTGAGACCATCTACCTTCACCATCTCTCAACTACTCCCTTTGTGAATAAACTCTGCCTCAGATCCCTCCAAACTTCTTTGACCTCCTGTCTTGAACACCATGAGAAAAAGATTATCACTGTCCAGCCCCTCGTCATTTTATAATTCACCAAAACATAGTGAATCCTGATCTGGCATTTACTGTCGGGAGGGATTCTGGAAAAAGCAGTCAGTGGAAGAGAATGAGGCAAATTATTATGTGTTAAAGAGCTCAGGAGGAATACCAGGAGAGTAAGATGAATTGGACAGCTCCAGCAACGAGCTGGTACTGGCATGATGGGCCAAAAGGCCTCCCCGTGATGTTCCATTCCATGCCTGTCTGACGTCCAGGACAGAGTTCAGCCAGCCCCACGCAACTCAAAGGGAAAATCGAACGACGTTATGAATTCCCGATAAACAAGGGTTACGAGACTAGTTAGTCTGCGAGACGGAGTTGCCTGTTGCTTTGGTTCGGTGAGGGGTTGTGCTTCTGAACTTTCAATGAACTCCCTGCAGTGATTCCATGGTTGAATTCACTGTCAAGACCAGAAGTTGAAGGGACAATGTTTTTCCCACAACTTCCACTAGTTTGTGCCAGGTTTGAGGTCTTGATTGTTCAGTGATCCTTCCCTTAGATGGCCAAGTGCTGTGCTGTTGCATGAGAGACACTGGTGAATTTCTTCACCAATGCTTTACTGACAGGTGGCTGCTGATGGACGGGGAAGGTTCACACTGTCTAGGGTCACAATACGGACCTTTATTGTTGGAGGGCAGCTAAAGATCAAGATCTTATAGTGGACACAAAACTGGGGACAGAAAAGCGCTGGAGGAATTCAGCAGGTCAGGCAGCATCTCTGGAGGGAAATGGACAGTCAACTAGATGAAGGGTCTGGACCCAAAACGTCGACTGTTCATTTCCCTCCATAGATGCTGCCCGACCCGATGAGTCCCTCCAGCATCTTGTGTGTTGCTCCAGATCCCAGCATCTGCGGTGTCTCTGCACAAAACTGGGGACTACTTCCAGCAGGAACCTTAAAGCACTGGAGAGGTATGAACAGCCCGAGAATAAGAGGCATGAGTAGAACACGGTAACTACACACTCAGTGGCTCTGAATTTAATCAGCAATGAGCCCAGTGCTATAATTCTCACACACCATGTTGTTCGTTCCCATTTAGTCTGTAGCCACCGCCCCTGGATGTGATGGGTCAGTTTCTAGGATTCCAACATAGGTGAGTGCAGAGATAGTAAATGCATTAGGCCCAGTACATTGGCATTCCCTGGAATCTGGCCGAAGTGGATTGGAAGGTTGCAGTGGTGATACCACGAACAGAAAGTGAAAAGGGGAAAATAGGGTCCCGTGGACCAGTTGTCACCACGAAAGTGCTGGAGTACATTGGAAAGAAAACAATGACAGGCCAGAGAAAATGTCGTAACGTCAAAGGGAAATTACAGTTTGACAATCCAATAGTATTTTTTGACGCTACAGCAAGCAGGATAGACACAGGGGGAGTAGTCGATGTAGTATATTTAGATTTTCAAAAGGCCTTCTGTAACAATGTTTACATATTGTAACAAAATAAAGGCTCATGAGGTTTCAGATAACATATAGATTAATACAGCAGAAAACAGGCCCTTCGGCCCAACCAGTCCATGCCGACCAAGATTCCTATCTAAGCCAGTCCCATTTGCCCGTGTTTGGCCCATGTCCTTCTAAACCTTTCCTATCCATGTAACTGTCCAAGTGCCTTTTAAATGTTGTTAATGTACCTGCCTCATCCACTTCCTCTGGCAGCTCATTCCCTATACTGACTACCCTCTAGGTGAAAAAGTTGCCCCTCAGGTTCCTATTAAATCTCTCCCCTCTCACCTTAAACCTATGCCTTCTTGTTCTTGATTCCCCAACCCTGGGGAAAAGACGTGTGCATTCACCCTATCTATGCCCCTCATGATTTTATACACCTCCGTAAGATCACCCCTCATTTGTTTATGCTCCAATGAAAAAGATCCCAACCTGCTCAACCTTTCTCCATAACTCAGTCCCCTGAGACCCAGCAACATCCTTGTAAATCTCCTCTGCACTCCTTCCAGCTTTAATGACATCTTTCCTATAGCAGGGAGACCAAAACTGAATATTCCAAATGCAGCCTCACCAACGTCTTGTACAACTGCCATATAAATAACTGCACGACAGCAACAATATTAATAAAGTTGGTGAATAGATTAAAACTGTGGTCCATAACATGCAGAATCTATGTGGGATTCACTCATGGTGGCACCACAGATGTAGGATGTTTCTGAGGTTCTTATAATGTTACGAACCAGCAACAAAAGAAACACACTGAGTCATGATTCAGTGTTAAAACCTACTTTGTTAATAACTACTTATGATAATAAGAGAAATAAAAGTAAAAATGTTAGAATGTTAGAAGTAAAAATGTTAAACCTTGAACATTAACCCCAAAACTAAACTCGTCGTGTGTGTGTGTGTGGCAAAGTCCCAAACTCCAAGTCCAGGAGTGGTTATTAGAGTTCAGTTCAGCAAGCCATAAGGTGAAACATGAGCAAGGGCTTCTTCAACAACCACCGTTGTCTGAAGATAAGACGTAGATGTAGAGAACATAGAGAGAGTAATTACGAAATCCCAATGTTCCACGATGGAACCCAAACGACACCTCAGTGTTGACTTGGTAGTGACTTCCTCACCCTGAAAAGCTTACGAATCGTGGTCGTCCACACACAAATACCTGTTTCCCTCTACAGGTCAGCAACAAAGTGAACTCCACCGGATTACTCCCAATTTCCACATGTGGATTGTAGTAACAGACACAGTTATTGTTTCTCATCCATCGATAGAGAAAACTACCAGGCTGCGGTCTCTCTCCCTTCTCTCTCTCTCTCTCCTCTGACTGACTTCGACTGACTTCTTCAACAATGTCAGTACGTCCTTTATCTTCTGTTGATGTAAGCACCCCACACACACACACACACACACACACACACACACACACACGCACTATGCTCTTTCTTAAAGGAACATTCACCTAGTCGGTAACAATAATATTAAGCTGATTTAGTTATTTCCAGCACTACCTTCTGTAGAGGCCCATGTCAAAAACATTGTTCTCACTCTTTGCTGAAACCCCCATTAAAAGGTAAAGGGGTGAGAACCTGCAGGCAGGTTTAAGGAGTTGGGAAAAGAGGTCAAGAAACAGGAACTCAAAGATGCTGATCTCCAAATCACTCTCTGTGTCGCGCACCGGTGAGCTTGGAAGTAGGAGCACAGTGTGGATGAATGTGTGGCTGGACATGCCCTCTTCTCACTACTCCCATCAGGGAGGAGGTACAGAAGCCTGAAGACCCACACTCAATGATTCAGGAACAGCTCCTTCCCCTCCGCCGTCAGATTTCTGAACGGCCCATGGACCCGTAAACACCTCTTTGTTATTCTTTTCTTTTGCACTATTTATTTAGTTTTGTCATTTATAGACGTTTTTAATGTCTTTGCACCGTACTTCTGCCGCAAAACAACAAATTTCCCAACATAAATCAGTGATAATAAATCTGATTCTGATATTCCTTGAGTATTGGGACTGGTTCTGGGGGAGGTGGGACCTGTAGTGGGAAGAAGGATTGTAGTTCAATTGAGGTAGGGCAATGTTCTTGTGGTGCTGACAAGGAAGGTTTAAACCAATGAGATTGGCGATCGGAACAGAGGAAAAGGTGTAAAATTGCTTGGGAGAGAAAATGGCACCAGAACACGAGACTGAATATTTTTAGACAGGACCAGACCAAGCAGGAATACTAAAGGATCTGAGGTAGGTGTACAGTATGTGTGTAAACAACATATTAAACTAGGCTGGCAAACTGCCAGGTGGGATTGCGATGTTGTGGTAATAGCACAGACAAGGTGCGTGTTATTCCTGGAGCCAAGGTGTGCAGGAACGATAGAGAAAAGCGAAAAAAGGGGAAGTGGCAACATTGATCAGAAGAATATTACAGCGCTAGTGGAGAGGGAGGACATCCCAGCAGACGTACACAATCTCTCTGCTTAAACCACACAGGTGCAAATACACTGCTGATACTTCTCCATAGCTGCCAACTGCTAGGATGGATTTGGAAGAAATTTGCAGCTACATTGCAGACGTGTGTAGAACCCACAGGGTAGTGATGGGGGAGGGGGGGGGTGGAATCAACTATCCAAATATAGATGGGATTGTAGCGGCTAGTTACGCACTACAAACTGAAGACACAGAGTCGCTGGTTCAAAATCAGAAGTCGAATGAACGACAGGGGCGCGGTGTGCCGTTAATGTCCCAAAACTTCCTGCGCTACAGTTCCCACGCGGATGTCATGCGCGGGTCACCTGACCTTCCCGCGCGTGGGCTTTCCTAGCCCGACGTTGGGGAAGAAGGATCGGGGCCTCCGACGACGTTCAAGATGCCGGGAGCCGGTTCGATGCCGGTGAGGTGAGTCGCTACGAGATAGCAATAATAGAGGCAAAGAAAGACAGGCATTTCTGATATGCTTTCAGTACATTTCTGGACCAGTAAGGAAATTGGTTTTGCTAGGCTTAGAGCCACAGAATTGTACAGGATAGAAACAGGCCCTTCGGCCCAATGCATCTATGCCAACCATTATACTAAATCCACTTGCCTGCATTAATTCCACATCCCTCTAAGCCCTGCTCATTCAAGTACCTGTCAAGATGCTTCTTAAATGTTGTTACTGTTCCTGCCTCCACCACCTCCTCTGGCAGCTCGTTCCGGACACCAATTGACTGCTTGTCTGAAAAATTTACCCCTCAGATCCCCTTCAAACCTCCTCCCTCTCACCTTAAACCTACACCCTCTAGTTTTAGACAATGCTACCCTGGGAAACAGACACACTATCTATGCCTTGGGTCTGGGAAATCAGGGGGAACATCTAGGAAACAGCGATCATAATATAAGGTTTAGAGTATCTGCAGAAAATGATATAGGATAAGATGAAATGAGATATCTTTATTAGTCACATGTACATCAAAACACACAGTGAAATGCATCTTTTGCCTGGAGTGTTCTGGAGACAGCCTGCAAATGTTGCCACACTTCCGGCACCAACATAGCATGCCTACAACTTCCTAATCCGTACGTCTTTGGTAAGTGGGAAGAAACCGGAGTACCCGGAAGAAACCCATGTAGTCACGGGGAGAACGTACAAACTGCTTACAAACAGCGGCCGGAATTGAACCCGGGTCGCTGGCGCTGTAATGGCATTACGCTAACAGCTATACTAAAAACAGCCAATTGGAGAAAGAATATTTTCAAGGAGATGGGAGCAGATAAATTGGAAACAAAGCTTGGCAGGTTAAAGCTGTAAATGAACAATAGAAGTCCTTGAACGTGCAATGTTTCAGATGTTTCCTTGTCAATCTCTCTGTGTTGGATGCATCTGCCCAGGGATGCATTGGTAGAAGTGACCACTGCAGAGTACTGGTGCAGATGAAGTCCCAACGTACTGAGTACACTTTCTATTGTGCTCGGTGACACTAGAGGTATGTTAAATGGGATAGACTCAGAACAGATCTGACAGACCAAAACTGGGAATCCATGAGATGCTGTGTAGCAGCAGAAATGTCGACTGCCACAATCTGTAACCTTATGGATCAGCAGATCCAGGACTAATGTGAAAAGGAGGTGCCAACCTGCTGAAGCCACAATAAAGGACTATGTGTATTCTGAACCAGAAGTTTATAAAATTACGGGACAGAAATTTATAAAATTATGGGAGGCATAGATAGGGTGGGCAGCCAGTATCTTTCTCCCAGGGTACAAATGTCAAATACTAGAGGGTATAGCTTTAAGGTGAGGGGGAAGTTAAAGGGGATGTGTGGGGCAAGTTTTTTTACACAGAGAGTGGTGGGTGCCTGGAACTGGTTGTCTGGGGTGGTGGTGGAGGCAGATATGATAGCAGTGTGTAAGAGGCTTTTAGATAGACACATGAAGAGGTGGCAATGAGTCAGCGTAGAGGAGGGAGATAGGACACCTGGTTGCATGGTGTCCCAACAACAACCTCTTGCTCAGCGGAAGCAAAACTAAAGAGCTGATTGTTGACTTCAGGAAGGGGAAGGAAGGCAAACATGTGGCAGTCTACATTGGGGGATCGGCAGTGGAGAGGGTCAGCAGCTTTAAATTCTTGGGAGTTAATGTATCAGGTGACCTGTCCTGGGCCCAGTACTTAGGTGCAATCACAAGGAAGGCGCGCCAGAGTCTTTACTTTCTTAGGAGGTTAAGGAGGTTTGGCTCGTCACTGAACAAACTTCTACATATGTACTGTTGAAAGTGTCCTGACTGGTTGCATCATGGTCTGGGACGGCAATTCTAATGCGCAGGAAGGTAAGAAGCCGCAGGGAGTGGTGGACTCAGCCCGATACATCACGGGCACATCACTCCCCACCATCGGCGGTATCTACAGGAGGCGCTGCCTCAAGAAGGCAACATCCATCATCAAAGATCCCCACCATCCGGGCCGTGCTATCTTCTCGCAGCTACCATCGGGCAGGAGGTACAGAAGCCTGAAGTCCTACACCACCAGGGTCAAGAACAGCTACTTCCCTTCAACCATTCAGTTCTTGAACCAACCTACACAACCCGAGTACAGCAACACCATGACCACTTTACACTACAATGGACTTTGTTTTTTTTTGTTATTCTAATTGTGTTCTTGCTTGTAAAAACTGTGTAGAATTTAGGTTTAAGTTTTTCTTGTGAATGTTGTGTGTCTGTTGCTATGTGCCTGTGATGCTGCTGCAAGTAAGTTTTTCATTACACCTGTGCATACATATACTTGTGCATATGACAATAAACTCGACTTTGATTTTGAATTTGAATATGCAGGGATAGAGGGATACGGATCATGTGCAGGCAGAAGGGATTTGTTTAATTTGGCATCATGCTTGACACAGAGGTCATAGGCCGAAGGGCCTGTTCCTGTGCTGTACTGTTCTACGTTCTATGTTGAAATGACATGCCCTGGGCTGGGTTAAACAATCCCACAACTGATGGATCAGATAAAAGCTCTGCTCTCTGATATTGGTATTGGTATTGGTTTATTATTGTCACTTGTACCGAGGGACAGAGAAACACTTGTCTTCCATACCGTTCGTACAGGTCAATTCATTACACAGTGCAGTTACATTGGGTTAGTACAAAGTGCATTGAGGTAGTACCGGTAAAAACAATAAAAGTACAGAGTAAAGTGTCACAGCTACAGAGAAAGTGCAGTGCAATAAGGTGCAAAGTCACAACAAGGTAGATCGTGAGGTCATAGTCCATCTCATCGTATAAGGGAACTGTTCAATAGTCTTATCACAGTGGGGTAGAAGCTGTCCTTAAGCCTGGTGGTACGTGCCCGCAGGTTCCTGCATCTTCTACCCGATGGAAGAGGAGAGACGAGAGAATGACCTGGGTGGGTGGGTTCTTTGATTATATTGGCTGCTTCACCAAGGCAGCGAGAGAGAAAGACAGAGTCCAAGGAGGGGAGGCTGGTTTCCGTGATGCGCTGGGCTGTGTCCACAACTCTCAGCAGTTTCTTGCAGTCCTGGGCAGAGCAGTTGCCGTATTAAGCCGTGATGCATCCAGATAGGATGCTTTCTATGGTGCATCGATAAAAGTTGGTGAGTGTCAAAGGGGACACACCGAATTTCTTTAGCCTCCTGAGGGAGTAGAGGTGCTGGTGAGCTTTCTTGGCTGTGGCGTCTACGGGGTTGGACCAGGACAGGCTATTGGTGATGTTCACTCCCAGGAACTTGAAGCTCTCAACCCTCTCGAGCTCAGCACCGTTTTGAGCGTGGTGGACAATTAAACAGCTCCAAGGATAATTCTCACCCACAGTGACGGTGGGACCCTGTACGTAGGTGCTGGAGACAAGGTTGAGGCATGTATGGCCAGAAGTGCCAACTGGACGACCCCCACACAGCTTCCTCCTGAGGTCCCCACCATCACAGAAGCCAGTCTCCAGCCAATTCTATTCCCTCCATGTGATACTAAGAAATGGCTCATAGCATGGCTGCAGCACCAGAACATTTAACTGGGGTATTGGACATCAGTTCTCCTGAGCCAGCTATGCCTGTAGACAACCTGTTCCTGTACAGTCACAACACTGGCATCTATCAGACGATGTTGGTCCAGGTATGTACTCTCCACTACAGGGACAATTCCAACCCAGCTGATCGTTGTTTATTCAATCTACTCTCAACCATCAGTAAAGTGATAGAAGGTGGCATTGTCAGTGGCACGTACGCAACGAGAATTTGCTCACCAGTGCCTGGTTTGGGTTCCTCCAGGACCAATTGGGCTCCTGACCTCATCACAGCCTTGGTCCAAACACGGACCAAAGAGCAGAATTCGAGGGGTGAAAACAACCACCCCCCTTGACATCTGACTGAGTGTGACGGAGACCCATAGCGTCACAGAACACGGAAGCGGGCCCTTTAGCCCAACTGGTCCATGCTGACCAAGATCCCCAACATGACATGAAAAAGAGCCCTGATGAAAATGAAGCTGAATGGCATCAAAGGGAAAACAAGCCAATGGCTGGGGGTGTATCTTGCATATCGATGGCTGTGGTTGTTGGAGGTCAACTCTCCCAGCTCCAGGACATCAGTGCAGGAGTTCAACGTGTTCGGCTCAACCATCCACAGTTGCTTCACCAACGGCCTTCCTTCTCATAAGATCAGGAGTGGGATATTCATGGATGATTACACAGTCACAAGAAACCCAAGCCACTGAGTAAGCATATAATTCTCACCTACATAAAGCTCCCATCTTCAGAAGCTCAACGTGTCTCACTACACCGCTCTGAGAAGATCTCCTTCCACATTACAATGAATCACACATTTTTTTTCCCCCTCTGACTGGCTTTTTCTGATCCCTGCGTGGTGGTGATAATTGATTCAGGCACAAATGAGCAGGCGAGATATGAAAACCAAAATGTTAGGATTAGCATAATATTAATGTTGGAGTCAGTCTTATGAACAGTTATAATTTGTTATGAGCAGAGTATTTGACAGTTTGAGTAATGTTATCTATAGGTTTATGCAGAACCACAGTGTGATATGTATGTACAAGGCATGGGCCAAAACATGACCGCGCAGATCAAAGTCTCTTCTTTGTGGGATAATTTACAAGCCACAGTGTGTTGTAAACAGTACAAGACATTGGCCACAGTGTGCTGTGTATGGAAGACATGGACAACAGTGCCTTATGTACAGGACAAGACATGGGCTGCAGTGCGGTATATGCAGGAAAAGCCATGGGGTCACAGTGTGTTATATACAGGATAAAACGCAGAGCTCAGTGTGTTATATGCAGGACTGGACACGGGCTTCGTTGTGTCAATGCAGGATAAGACATCGAGCCCGATGTGTTAATATGCAATGCAAGACAAAAACTGCAGTGTGTTATACACAGGGTAAGATGTGGACAGTGGATATTATATACAGGATAAAGTGCTGAAATGTTCTTTTTAACGTTAATTCAATGGTTGCACTGTTGTGTAAAGGGTTGGGCAATGTTAAAGAGCAATGCATGGACAAAGAGTTATGTACAATAAGGCATGGGCCAAGTGATATATGTTATGTACAGGATAATCCATGACCACTGTGTGTTATATGCAGAAAACTACAGAGGTACCATTACACATGGTCTGCAATGTTTGAAGTTCCTACAGTATTAATCACAGTCAAAACTGGGAGGCGTTGCAAAGTATGACTCAACTCAGACGCACCAGGGCTTGGCCAATAAGTGAATGATCATTAGGTGGTGATGTGCACTTGATCTGCTCCCACCGACTGTAATGCAGGGGACGGAGTTCCAGCTAAGGAGAGCCGGCACTACCAGAAGCTCGGCGCCCTCTCTGAGGAGCTGCACGGTGGCTGGAGGATGAGGAGGTCATGCAGGAGGTTGCTCTGACCTGGGAAGCGGGGGAGGGACGAGGGCGAGCGGCTCCCTGGTGCTTCAACAGAGGCACCACTAGGGGGAGGCAGAGGGTTGAGGGAGGTGTCTGGTGTCCAGTGGGACCAGGAGCCTCTTCCAGCCTATCTCAGTGGGCAATGGGAACAGATAGTCATTGAGGGACACAGCACAGAAACAGGCCCTTCGTCCCACTGTGTCCACATCAACCAGCAACCACCTGTTTACACCAATCCCACATTTTATTCTCCCCACATTTCCGTCAACTCCTCCCAGATTCTACCACTCACCTACACATGAGGGGTAATTTACAGTGGCCAATTAACCCACCGACACACAAAGCACGGGAGGAACTCATGGGTCAGGCAGCATCTATGGAGGGAAATAAACAGTTGATGTTTCGGGTCGAGACCCTTCATCAGGACTGGAAATGAAAAGTGCAGAAGCCAGTAGTTAAAAAAATTCTCAATTCAGAAAAGTTCAGAATTAAAAAAATATTTAACAAGGGCAGAAGCCAGAATTAGGGCAGGCACAGTAGTGTAGTGGTTAGCGTAAAACTATTACAGCGCCAGTGACCCGGGTTCGATTCCCGCTGCTGTCTGTCAGGAGTTTGTACGTTCTCCCCGTGTGTCTGCGTGGGTTTCCTCCGGGTGCTCCGGTTTCCTCCCACATTCCAAAGACGTATGGGTTAGGAAGTTGTGGGCGCCTGAAGCATGGCGACACTTGCGGGCTGCCCCCAGAACACTCTACGCAAAAAGATGCATTTCACTGTGTGTTTCCATGTACATGTGACTGATAAAGAGATCTTACTTAAAAAGGTAAGACAGTCCTTTCCCATCAGATTCCTTCCTCTTCAGCCCTGTGCCTCCTCTACCTATCACCTCCCAGCTCCTCTCATCACTCCCTTTCATCCCTCCTCCCCCACGACCACATACCTTTCCCCTCTCACCTGTACTTGCCTATCCCTAAACTCACCAGTCCCTTGCCTGCATGTTCTCCTCCCCCTCCCCCCACCTTCTTATTCTGGCTTCTGCCCTCTTCCTTTCCAGTCCTGATGAAGGGTCTCGGCCCAAAACGTCGACTGTTTATCTCCCTCCAATAGATGCTGCCTGACCTGCTGAGTTCTTCCAGCATTTTGTGCATGTTGCTCCAGATCCCATCATCTGCAAGAATCTCCTTGTGTCAGACAACAACAACCTGCTTGTCTTTGGGATGTAGGAGGAAACCAGAGCACCAAAGATCCTGCCTGGGACGTGCCAACCAAGATGGTGTGGAATGTGGCACCTCTTTGCAAGTTGCCCCCAGCAGATGCTCTCATTACATTTGTTACAGTTGTTCTATTCTTTTAATTCTCAGTTCTGGAGAAGCTTGCTGGTTAATGGAGTAGCAGCTATCTGCCGTTGCTCCTATCTAACTTTTTCAACCCCGTTTGAAACTCTTTCTCCAAACGCAATATTACATTACCATAACTACAAGGAGTGCCAAAGGTACTAAAACTACCAAGGAAGATGACCCCCCTGCATCCCTGGAATCTATTTTACAATTGCTTCGAAAACGTATAGATGATTCTTCCGAGAAATTTGAACAATTTCAAAAGAAGCTTCAACAGATTAATTCTAAGTTGGACTCTATCCAAGAAACTTTACATGAACATGACGAACGGATTAAAGAGAATGAAGCAACTCTCTTGGTTTTGGATGAGAAAATCGATGATTTGGAAAAGCTTTGTAAAAAGCAATCTAAATCCAATGAAAAATTAAAACAGAAGCTTATTGACTTAGAAAACAGAAGAAACAATCTTCGTATTTTGGGTCTCTAGGAGCTAGTGGAAGGTAACCAGCCTACGCAATTCTTTGCAAACCTTTTGGCTCAATTATTTCCTACTATTTAAAAATCTTTGCCTAAGATTGATAGAGCACATAGATCACTGCCGTATAAACCTCCTATGGAGAGGAAACCCAGGTCAGCCATTATCTCTCTGCACGACTTTCAAATTAAAGACTTTTTAATTTGTGAATCCCGTTGAAGAGGAATGATTACCTACCAAGATTACAAGATCAGAATTGTTGAAGATTTCTCACCCAAGGTTATGAATGAATGTGTTAAATTCAAAAAGGTCACGTCGGAGCTTTACAACCAAGGATTTAAACCCTCCCTCCGTTACCCTGCAAAGCTTAGAATTATTCTGACAAATGGCTCACATAAGTTGTTTAGCTTGCCTGGAGATGCTCAAGATTTTCTGGAATCTGACGATTGAATGACTCTGTAATTTTCTTCATGAACATTTAGTTCTTTACTTTAGGTAACCTTTTACTAATACTTTGAATGTTTACGTATTTTGATTTTTGATCTTTCTTTTGATATGTTATTTTATATATATTCTTTTGAGTTCTTTTACTAATAAATTAACAAAGATATATGTTATTCTATGATTTTGAAACTGTTTGTTTTCAAGTTACTGTTTTAACTGGGTTGGAAGTAACCTTGAAACATAGGCAGCAGGTTATTTGGGTTAATGCTGTCTGTATGTAGAGCTGTCGGTTTTCTATTGGTCGGCTTTCTGTCTTTGGGTGGTGGGAGGGGGATTGGGTTCTCTCTTTGGAGGCTGTTTTGGGCTTTTAGCCAAGTCTGTTGCTTAGTTACCTTGTCAGAAAGTTCACTGTTTAGTTAGAATCTACATTCCAGTATGGTTTGTTATCGTTCTTATTACTCACATTTAAATAATATTAAAATGGACCAAGTTATTAATTTTATTAGTTTTAACGTGAAAGGGTTAAATCACCCTGTGAAATGAAATAAGATTTTTGCTTATATTAAAAAGCTCAAGGCTCCAATTATCATTTTACAAAAAACTCATGTACGCAATTGTGATATTCCACACTTTTTCAGTCGATGGAGGGGGCTGCAATTTCATTCCTCTTTCCAAGCTAAAATCTAGGGGGTCTCAATTTTTATAGATAATACTGTTTCATTTGTTCAACATAAGGTAATAACAGATCCCAATGGTCATTTTGTTATAGTATCAGGAAAATTAGATAATAGACTAATGGTATTTGCCAATATTGATGCTCCAAATACGGATGATCCAGGATTTTTTTGAGCGATTTTTTGCATTTTTGCCAGATTTGAATCTCTGGTTTTAGGAGGAGACTTTAATTGTTGGTTAGATTTAAGGTTAGATAGGTCATCTACTAAACCAGCAGCTCTTAATAAATCAGCTTTATTTCTTCAATCTTTCTTAATGAAATCTAGCATTACTGATGTTTGGCGTTTTTTACATCCAGAAGACAGGGAATATCCATTTTTCTCTTATGTTCACCATACATATTCCAGGATTGATTATATTTTTATTGATAGTCAAGTGATTCCATCAGTTCGATCCTGTGAATATAAAGAGATTGCTCTTTCAGATCACACTCCTGTGTTTTTATCTTTAAATCTCCCCGGACTCCCTCAAAAAAACAGATCCTGGTGCTTTAATCTGACTTTGCTATCTGATAAAGACTTCTTAAAATTTCTGGAGAAACAAATCACTTTCTTTTTTAAAGAGAATACGCCAGGAGACACTTCTAGTCTTATTTTATGGGATACTTTTAAAGCCTTTATTAGAGGACAAACTATCTCTTACGCGGAAAGCGTTAAGAAAAATGCTAACACAGAGAGGATTGATTTAGCCAATCAATTGAAATTTCTAGACCAAAAATATGCCTTGGATCCAGATCCTACTTTGTATAAAAGGCGAGTTGAAATTAAAACTAAATATGATCTCCTTTTAACATATCCAATTGAGAATCAACTCTTAAAAGATAAAAATCGGTTTTATACTCATGGAGATAAAACGGGTAAATTATTGGCTAACCAATTAAAAACCTCTATAGCTAGATGGCCAATTAAAGAAATTGGCAAAGGTAATGGAGAAAGGACAACGGATCATTTAGAAATAAATGATACTTTTAGAGTATTTTATTCTAAACTTTATAGTTCTGATTTTCCTGAAGGCGATACCGCAATGAACAACTTTTTCGACCAATTAAATATTCCTACACTCTCTGCTGGTAACTGAAAACAATTGGATAAATCTATTGCTTATGAGGAAATCGCCAAGGTTATACGGACAATGCACTCTGGAAAGACTCCGGGTCCTGATGAATTTCCTGGAGAATTTTATAAGGCTTTTTCTTCTTTGGTTATACCTTATCCACCTGTGGATGCCCTGAAAAGTACATTCGAATCCTGAGACTTCTCCATGATGGCAGGCTTGCCACAGTCATGGTCTGCAACAGTAACTGTCAGCCTTTTCAAGACAAATCAGGAGTAAAACAGGGATGCGTGATTGCCCCAACTTTGTTCACCATCTTCATTGCGACAATCATCCGCATCATCAAGGACGATCTACCCCAACGAATCGAAATTATCTGCAGAACAGATGGCAGACTTTTCAATCTTGCCCGTCTCAAGTCCAAAAACAAGACATCCACGAGTTCCCTCAACGAATTCCGATATGCAGACGACAACTGTGTTGCAGCTCTCTCAGGAAACCACCTACAACAGATTCTGACTGCGTACTCGAAACTTGGACTTACCATCAATTCCAAGAAGACTCAGATCATCTACCAACCGTCACCAACTGAGACAAATCAGATAGAGCCATCAATCCAACTTGGCGAAACGACACTGGAAAATGTGGACCACTTTCCATTTCTTGGAAGTTACCTCTCCTCCAATGTCGACCTTAATGACGAGATCCAACATCGTCTTAAATGCGCTGGAACAGCTTTTGGATGTCTCTGAACAAGAGTCTTTCATGATTGTCACATCCGAACAGACACTAAAATGTTAGTGTACAAAGCAGTGGTGATCCCAACACTCCTGTATGCATCAGAAACTTGGACAACATACCGACGACATCTGAAGGCACTTGAAAAGTTCCATCAACGCTGTCTTCGAAATATCTTAAATATCAGCTGGGAAGATAGAAGAACCAATGTCAGCGTGCTAAATGAAGCAAAAACAACAAGCATCGAAGCCTACGTTATCAAGAACCAACTGAGATGGAGCGGTCATGTCGTTTGGATGAAAGGCGAACGTCTGCTGAAACAAATCTTCTGCTCCCAGCTTAAAGTAGGCAAACATAAAAGAGGCGGACAACAGAAGAGACTCAAAGACGTCTTAAAAGCCAACATGAAGAAATGTAACATCAACATCAACAATCGGGAAACCAATGCCAAGGACAGGAAACTCTGGCAAACCATCATCCGAGAAGGAACAGCAACCTTCGAAGCCGACAGATGTGCAGGAAGAGAGAAGAAAATGGAGAGAGAGGCAGCAAGGACCAAAGCCCGACCTGCCATCTGGAACTACCTGTCCTGAATGTGGAAGAACTTTCAGAGCCAAGATTGGACTCATAAGCCACTTGAGAGCCCATAAATGGATCAAAGGAACGAAGACCATCATCCTCGACCTCGAGGGATAGCCACGACGACAACGATTAATTAGTTATCACAGCAATGACTTGATGTAACTGCACTGTGTAATGAATTGACCTGTAAGATCGGTTTGTAAGACAAGTTTTTCACTGTACCTCGGTACAAGTGACAATAATAAACAAATACCAATACAATTTCTGTTCATCAATATGAGAGATTGTGATTTCAATTGTGATTCAATACAATGTATTTTGTAACCTTTAGTCTTTTCTTTTGTTTCAAGTACTTTGTATTTTCTATCTGGAATTAATAAAAAATATTGTAAAAGAAAGAAACCTCAATTCTAAGACGGTAAGATTTCCTACCTGCACTGCACTTTCTCTGTAGCTGCAACACGATATTGCGCATCCTGCTTTTCTTTTAACTACCTTGATGTACATAGGCGTGGCATGATCTGTCTCGATGGCATGCTAAAAAAGGCTTTTCACTGCATCTTGGTACAAGTAACAATACTACACCAATACCACCAGGAGGAAACCCACACAGTCACAGGGAGAATCTGCAAACTCCACACAGACGGCCACCGGAGGAGGTCAGGATCGAACCAGAGTCTTGAACGAAAAGAACACTGCGATGCTGGAGGAACTCAGCAGGCCGGGCAGCATCCGTGGAGAAAAGCAGGCGGTCAACGTTTCGGGTCAGGCCCCTCCTTCAGGACTGAAGATAGGAAAAGGGGGAAGCCCGATATATAGGAGGGAAAAGCAGGGCAGTGATAGGTGGACAGAAGAGGGGAGGCGGGGTGGGCACAGGGTGGTGATAGGTAGATGCAGGTAAGAGATGGTGATGGGCAGGTGCGGGGAGGAGGGGAGAGCAGACCCACCGGGGGATGGGTCAAAGGTGAGGAATCAGGAGCTCCATGGGGGGAGGGGAAGAGGCGAAAAGGAGGGGGAGAAAAAAATTGGTGAGGAGAAAATAGAGAGATAGGCGAGGAAAGGGAAGAAAAGAAGAAGCACGGCGATTGGAGGGGAGGGCGGGGTGATTTACTTGAAGTGGGAGAATTCGACGTTCATGCCATTAGGCCGTAAGATCCCAAGACGGAAAATGAGGTGCTGTTCCTCCAGTTTGTGCTTGGACTTCTCCCGGCAGTGGAGGAGGCCGAGGACGGACACGTCAGTGATAGTGTGGGAGGGGGAGTTGAAGCGACCGGCAGCGGGGAGACGCAGGTCACGGTTACAGACAGAGCGCAGGCGTTCTGCAAAACGGTCACCCAGTCTGCGTTTGGTCTCACACCTGGAGCACCGAATGCAGTCGATGATATTAGGAGAGGTGCAGGTAACCAGAGTCTATTAGCTGCTCCACTGTTCTGTCAATGTGCATCGGTGAACTGCCAGATACTTGTCCTCTGTATCAAACAGCATCCAGCAATGAAGTGGCAGTTTTATGCAGGAATTTGCCCGGAGCTCGGAGCCCACCTTTACCATCGGTTTACTGGTGGCCGACTCTGAGTGGATAGGGTGGTAAAGAAGGCATACAGCATACTTACCTTCATCGGGTCGGGGTGTTGAGTATGAAGGTCGGGAAGTCACGTCGCAGCTGTACAAAACGTCGGTTAGGCCGAGTTTGGAGCACCGTGTGTAATTCCAGTCACCACATTACAGGAAGGATGTGGAAGCTTTGGAGAGGGAGCAGAAGAGCTTCACCAGGATGTCGGCCGGATTAGAGAGGATTGGCTGTAAGGGGAGGGTGGACAAATGTGGACTGTTTTCACTGGAGCATCAGAGGCTGAGTGGAGACCTGACAGAAGTGTATAACATTACGAGAGGCACAGATAGGTCGAGAGTTAGAGTCTGCTTCCCAGGGTGGGAATGCCAAAGACTAGAGGGCATAGGTTGAAGGCGAGAGGGGGTTAGTGAAAAGGAGTTGCACAAGGTAAATCTTTTTACACAGAGAGTGGTAGGTGCCTGGAATGTCCTTCTGGGAGGTGGTGGAAGCAGATACAATAGCAGCCTTTAAAAGGTATTTAGACAGAGATGTGAACAGGCAGAGAATGAAGGGATATAGACCGTGTGCAGGCAGATGGGATTAGTTTCGAGCGGCATCATTGTTGGCACAGACACGTTGGACCGAAGGGCTGTACTGTTCTGTGTTCCAGAGCCCTGCCTCAGCTCCTGGTGCAGCCCGAGCAGAAGGCCGTGGAAGTCTCTGGAAGGTCACGGGAGGCCACTTGATGGTGGCAGAAGGTCAGGTAAAGCTTCTGGGTACAAGCGTTCAAAGGAGAAACAAAAGGACTGCAGATGCTGGAATCTAGATGGAAAAAGCAACAAGATGCTGGAGGAACTCAGCAGGCCGGGCAGCATCCGCGGAGAAAAGCAGAAGGTCAATGTTGACCGTCTGCTTTTCTCCGCGGATGCTGCCCGGCCTGCTGGGTTCCTCCAGCATCTTGTTGCTTTTTCTATCTGGCATTCAAAGGAGGATGCGTCAAACCTGTCCTCAAATGGCTCTCCAGGGCAGCTAATGCCCAACCCCTGGGCGGTATCCATGGCTCTCATCCCCCAGGATTCACAATCCCATCCCTGCCACTCCACCGGAGCCCTTCCTGGTCAGCCGGCCAGCCTAGACTGCCCTCACCGGTGGCAAAAAGAAGGTCTCGTGGGCCAAGAGCTCCTGGTCTTCCTCTCAAGACCATCTCCCATTGAACCTTTCACCCCCTTTCACCAGCCGTGCTGCATTAGAGCAACAGGCCAGGCAAAGACACATGGAAGAGAGGGGCAAATAGGCGACATCGGGGTAATTCGATTCCATTTTACGTGGGGGCACTTCATACCTACCCTCTGTCTCTCTAGTTGTGACTTCAACCAACCCACCCTGGTGGGATAAAACTAGTCAAGTCTCAGTATCCTCTTTATAGTTTATCGCATTTAAAAACGCTATGCAAACACTACAAAGTAAACACAATCGAGTCAATACTGCAGATGTTATTTAAAAGGGCAGAAACACAATGTAAGCACTACGGATCTTGCATGAAAGTTTACAAAATGAAAATTAAAAGTACGTGGCATTCCTTTGACAAATTATTTCTTTTAACTCCAAATATACTCACATGTAATTGTTTGTTAACACTATTTGACACTGAATGCACTCGGTGTCTTGCAATCACAGAGGATTTCATTCCCGTTTGTGGTGATTGTTCCGCTCCGCAGTTCCCTTGCAAGATGACAAAGTTTGGCCAGAGACGCCCTCTTTCAATAAAACAAAACTCAAACCTGTGACAACTGTGATCGACTCAAACCCCATCCTTCTGCTCGTGCCGTCTGTGTCCAGTTTGCTCATTACCAGTCTGTGAATTACTTGAGTTACTTAGACCTTGATTTTCACAGGGAAGTTATTCTTGCAGACCAAAGGATTTGCAGCTTATCAGCACCTTGAGGCGTTCCTACTCTGTTGACTATGGACAGTCAAACCACAGACCTGGGGAGGAAGTAGATGAACAAGTTGTATCCTTGTCTTCACCTTGTTTTTTTTTTTCTCTCTCTATATAGATGATTCCTTCCACAGAACAGCTTGGTTCAAAAGTTCCTTTAAAAATCTAATGGTTCCTTACGGCAATCTGGGCGAGGAAATTTGTGTGTCGGGAACTGAAGTTAAGATCAGTGGAACAGCAGGCAAATAAGTTCTCAGTCTACAGTCTTCGCTGAGGCTGCATCGACTACTCACTCCCATTCACTTCAGTCCTTGTTATTTTCTTCACCCCTTTGGAGCAGTTACAGAATAATAGTGTGATTGGGCAGGGATAGCACATGTTCATGAAAGAGAAACCATGTTTAACAAAGAGTTTGTTAAGATCGTAACAAGTAGGATAGACGAGGAGGAACCAGTGGGTGTGGTGAATTTGGATAGGTAAGATGATAGAGTGCAGAGAAAATTTACAAGGATGTTGCCGGGACTTGAGGACCTGAGTTATAGGGAAAGGTTGAATAGGTTAGGACTTTATTCCCTGGAGCGCAGGAGAATGAAGGGAGATCTTATAGAGGTATACAAAATTATGAGGGGTATAGATAGAGTGAATGTATGCAGGCTTTTCCCCCTTAGGTTGGGTGAGACTAGAACTGGAGGTCATAGGTTTACGGTAAAAGGTGAAATATTTAAGGGGAATCTGAGGGAGAACTTCTTCACTCAGAGGGTGGTGCGAGTGTGGAACGAGCTGCCAGCGGAAGCGGTGGATGTGGGTTCAATTGTAACATTTAAGAGAGGTTTGGATCGGTACATGGATGGGAGGGGTTTGGAGGGATATGGTCCGGGTGGAAGTAGATGGGACCAGGCAGAAGATCAGGCCAGCATGAACTAGATGGGCTGAAGGGCCTGTTTCTGTGCTGTAGTGCTCCAGGACTCTATGACATACAATTGGCTAATGAGCAAAATTGGACCACATAGATTGTGCGTAATACACTAGCCTGGATTGAGGGCTGGCTATTGGGCAGAAAGTAGTAATAAGCGGTTATTTTGGGGTCGGGAGGCTGTAACTAGTGGGGTGCTTCAGGGATCAATTTCTTAGCTGAGGAGACCAAGCACAACGTATCCAAGTTTGCTGACAGTGCAAAGTGAGATACAGTGAACCTTCCGGTTGGGGGGAGGGATAGAGTTAGGTTAAGTGCATGGGCGCGGACGTGGCTGATGGAAAAAACGTGAGCTCATCCACATTGGAAGGAAAAATAGAAACTAAGTATTTTTAAATGATGAGAATTTGAAATGGTGCTGATGTCCAGAAGATAACAAAAATTCTGCTGGAGGAACTCAGTGGGTCAGGCAGCATCTGTGGGAGGAAACGAATGGTTTGGGTGAGGGGAGGGGAGTGGGGGGTGGTGGGCAAAGATTGTGTTCCTGCTTATCTCCCTCCAGCAGCTGTCTCCAACCTTCACACTCCCCCCACCTGGCTCCAGCTGCCCCTCAATATTTTTCTTCTCTCTCTTTCTCTCTCTCTGTCCACCTCCATCTCTGTCTACATACCTCGCTGCCTCGGGAAAGGTCATTGAGATACATCAATGAAACAGGCCCACTGAGTCTACACCGACCACCCGCTTACACCAATCCTACACTAATCCCATGTTTATTCTCCGCACATTCCCATTGACTCCCCCCCCCAGATTCTACCACTCAGCTGCACACCAGGGTCAGTTCACAGCGGCCAATTAACCTACCAACCCGCACGTCTCTGGGATGTTGGAGGAAACCGGAGCACCCGGAGGAGACCCACGCGGTCACAGGGAGAATGTGCAAACTCCACACGGACAGCGCCCGAGGTCAGGATCGAACCCGGGTCTCCGGTGCCGTGAGGCAGCGGCTCTACCCGCTGCGCCACCGCGCCGTCCTGATCCGCCTGCTCAAGACTGTCTCAACTTCAAGACAAGACAAGGTCTTTATTAGTCACATGTACATCGAAACACCCTGTGAAATGCACCTTTTGCGTCGAGTGTTCTGCGGGCAGCCCGCGAGTGTCGCCACGCTTCCGGCGCCAACATAGCACGCCCACGACTTCCTAACCTGTACGTCTTTGGAATCTGGGAGGAAACCGGAGCACCCGGAGGAAACCCACACAGTCACGGGGAGAACGTACAAACTCCTTACAGACAGCGGCGGGTATTGAACCCGGGTCTCTGGAGCTGTAATAGCGTTACGCTAACCGCTACACTACCGTGCCTGCCACAGTTGGCAGACAACAGTTTTGGTGCTCAAGCCAACAACAACAGCAGCGGACAAACAGCAGCATCTACGAGTCCAGTTTGCCACCCAAATTCCTCAGTAACTCCACTCCACGCCTGTTAAGAGTGGTGAAACCAGGGCCACAAGAAGCTTGTCACATCTTCGTTGATGGCGATTACGGTATGCACACTGCACTGCTCGGATACAATTAGACAGCCTGAACGTACACTTCTGATGTAAATGTCAGCCAGGTGACTGTCAATCGACAGCAGTGCAGATCAATAATTACTTTTCATTGCAGCAGTTGAAGGTATAGACAGGTACACAGTGGGAGTGCTGGGAGATGCAGGGGTGGATGTGTAAATTGTGTGTGGTATTAGAGTTGCCCTTAAAATTTGTTTTTTTTTACACATCTATTTTTAACATCATAGCAGGAAGTACAATTTTTGATGTGCAAATTTTCTGAACAGTGTGTGAATTTTCTGGACTTGTGTCTGACCAGCTGTTCCACTTTCTGCAAAGTCCCCTCACTGAATCAAGGCACAAACACAAATAGTGACGTACTTTGGCTGCTCGAAGGTCCGGGTGTTGTGCCGACAGGCAAGTGGTTGCCTCCCAGCCCATTGTCTGCTGATGGTCCCCACTAGAGCAGGTTTACAGTGTCACTGGAGGGACATCGAGTGAAGGAGGGCAGGCAAAGCCAACAGAAGGTGGACCCAGAGGGGCAGGCAACCAAGAGCCACCAGTGATCATTCCTACCGTATTGGACTGGGTCAATGCATTTACAATTTCCAATGTGGTGCAGTTAATTGCGAAAAGACTGGCTTCATTTCCTTTTCCAACCTGTAAGTGAAAATCATATGGTTTCTTCAGTGTGTGACCACCATAGAAAATTGAACATTTATAAACTCTGAGTCAAAACTTAAATTAAGTGTAAGATAAGATCTCTTTATTGGTCACGTGTACATCGAAACACACAGTGAAATGCATCTTTTGTGTAGATAGAGTGTGCTGGAGGCAGCCCACAAGGGTCGCCACGCTTCCAGCGCCCAACATAGCACGCCCACAACTTCCTAACCCGGACGTCTTTGGAATGTGGGAGGAAACCGGAGCACCCGGAGGAAACCCACGCAGACACGGGGAGAATGTCCAGAATCCTTACAGACAGCGGCCGGAATTGAACCCGGGTCGCTGGCGCTGTAATAGCGCTACGCTAACCGCTACACTACCGTCAGCATCTTAGCTCAGGAAGGATTACAATCTCTTTATATAAGCCCAAATCCAAGGACAGTTCACTTGTGACAAGTTTCCAAAACGGTGACATTCAGTTCTCATTGATAAAGAATTGTAGCACAGTTAATAAAACATTTATTCCTTATTCAAAACTTGTCAAAATGTTCAAGTTTTATAACTACTACGATTTCGCCCTCCCACAACTGTCTTCTATCTGCCCTGAACACAGAGATTTTGACATCCCTTTCTTGCTACATTTATGTATGTAAATAGTCCCTGACATAAGGTCCATCGTTCCCAATCAGTATTGGTTTTGTTTGCACAATATGTCACTCACTGTTAGGAAACAGTCAGGGCCAGAAGAGTCTTTCACTGGCATCATCCTCCCAGAACTGAGATTGAACAGATGAAATGAAATGGGACTGGGACTCACTAACAGGCACCAGTATAAAACTTTGCTTTGGCCGCACTTGGGGTATTGTGTGCACTTCTGGTCGCCCCATTACAGGAAGGATGTGGCTTGGAGGAGGGTGCAGAAGAGGTTCACCAGGATGCTGCCCTGGATTAGAGGGTGCTAACTATAAGGAGACGTTTGGACAAAATAAGATTGTTTTCTCTGGAGCGGTGGAGGCTGAGGGGGAGACCTGATAAAAGTTTATAAGATTATGAGAGGCATAGATAGAGTAGACTGCCAGACTCTTTTTCCCCAGGGTAGAAATGTCAAATACTAGAGGGCATAGTTTTAAGGTGAGGGGGGAAAATTTAAGGAGGATGTACGGGTAAGTTTTTTTTACACAGAGAGTGGTGGGTGCTCGGATGGGATGTCAGGTGTGGTGGAAGCAGATACGATAGTTTTAGATATGAGCCTGCAGGGAACAGAGGGATGTGGACCATGTGCAGGCAGAAGGGATTCATTTAATTTGGCATTGTGCTTGGCCCAGACGTCGTGGGCTGAAGGGCCTGTTCCTGTGCTGCACTATGTTCTATGTTCTATTCAGCCCTGGCTCTACAAAATGGTATAAGAGCCTTCACTCTTTTGCGACCAGAAGTGCACACAATACCCCAAGTGCAGCCAAACCAAAGCTTTATACTGGTGCCTGTTAGCGAGTCCTAGTCCCACTGCATTCCCCTGTTTCCATCTCAGATCAGAGAGGATGATGCCAGTGAAAGACTCTTCCGGTCTTCACGGAGAGATGTTCCTGCAGCCTCAACCCAGCCATGATCTGTAATACTGTCAGGAGAGAGGCAAGCAGTAAGAGAAAACTTCTCCACTGCCGTCCCTGAGCTGGGGGAACCTGTCTCCAACTCTGGCTGCTTCTGATGTGTAAGGTGTGATCTCCCCTGTAAGTATGACTACAGCAAAACATATAACTGAGAAACAGAGTAATATCAGATAAGTTTAATGTAACACATTGTGAACAGGGGGAACCCTGCTTTGATATAATGAAATCCACTGATTGAAGTTGTGGGGAGATATGAAAATGGTGTTTCATCCAATTTCAGCTGTACCGCAGGAGGTGGATTAGAACAGAACCACCCCACGTTATATTCGGAGGAGAATCCTGATATGTTTAGCAGCACAGTGGACTTTTCAGTGGGAGAGACTACATTGTTAATCAAATGTTGTCCCAAGCCTTGAAGCAATGGACTCCAACCAATTATAAATCTGACATCTGCCACATGCAGATAAAAATGTCATCAATTCAGAATGTCAATGAGCCTGCTGTGAGCTTTCCTTACATCCTTTGTTTGATTTGATGCTTCACTGTTTACTGAATATTTGATGCTTCATATCCGAGTGCAATTGAAAATAAATGTTTGTCTTGCCACACATTTGATAATTGAACACTTGCTGACCTTCAGTGAGAGCAGGCACAGCAAGAAATTATTTCGGGAAGAATACTGCCAGTAGGATCATTGTTATAGTCAAGGAGAAACAACTTCTCAAGTGACAGACTGACAATAAAATCATATTTAAGTGACTGCGTGAACTTGACTGTTTCTTTGGGCAAAACCCCCACATACGCTGGAAGAGTGAAACACCCACATGGACCAGTAAACCTAACATCTGTGATAGGTACTGGAGGGGGTTCTGAGGGATAAGATACACATGTACTTGGAAGGTCAGGGGTTGATTAGGGATAGTAGTCATGGCTTTGTGCATGAGCGATCATACCTCACATGTTTTTTGAAGAAGTAACTAAGAAGGCCGATGAGGGCAGGGTGGTAGATGTCATCTATATGGACTTCAGTAAGGCCTTTGCGAAGGTTCCGCATGGTAGTTTCCCATGGAAAGTTAGATCACATAGGATTCAGGGAGAGCAGGCTAATTGGATACGCAATTGGCTTGATGGTAGGAAGCAGAGGGTGATTGTGAAAGGTTGTTTCTCGGACTGGAGGCCAGTGACTAGTGGTGTTCTCCAGGGGTCAATGCTAGGTCCATTACTATTTGTCATCTATATCAATGACTTGGATGAGAATGTACAAGGCAAGGTTAGTACGTTTGCAGATGACACCAAAATTGGTGGTGTGGTTGACAGCGAAGATAGTTAACGAGAATTGCAACGGAATCTTGATCAACGGGTAAGTAGGCCGAGGAATGACGAATGGAGTTTAATTCGGACAAGCGCAAAGTGTTGCATTTAATCAGGGTAGAACTTCCACAGCGAACGGTAGGGCCCCGGGGAGTGTTGTAGAACAGAGGGGACCGAGGAATACAAGTATGTGGTTCCCTGAAAGTGGCGTCACAGAGAGACAGGATGGTGAAGAAGGCTTTTGGCACACTGGCCTTCAGCAGTCAGGTCATTGAGTATAGAAGTTGGAATGTTATATTGCAATTGTACAAGATTTTTGTCAGGCCACACTTGGAGTACTGTGTACAGTTTTGGCCACCCTGCGATAGGAAAGATGCCATTAAACTGGAAAGAGTGCTGAGAAGATTTACGAGGATGTTGCTGGTACTTGTGGGCCTGAGTTATAGGGAGAGGTTGCGCAGGCTAGGACTTTATTCACTGGAGTGTAGGAGAATGAGGGGTGATCTTATACAGGTGTATCAAATTATGAGGGGCATAGATAGGGTGAATCCACAGTCTTTTCCCAGTGTTGGGGAATCAAAAACTAGAGGGCATAGGTTTAAGGTGAGAAGGGAGAGATTTAAAAGGGACCCGAGGGTCAACTTTTTCACCGAGATGGTGGTCGGTATTATGGAACGAGCTGCCAGAGGAAGTGGTTGAGGCAGGTACATTAACAACATTTAAAAGACACTTGAACAAGTATATGGGTAGGAAAGGTTCAGAGGGATATGGGCCAAACACAGGCAAATGGGACACAAGAGATGCTGGAAATCTGGAGCGACACACACAAAATGCTGGAGGAACTCAACAGGTCAGGCAGCATCTACGGGGGGAAATAAACTGTTGACGTTTGCCTCAGCCCGAAACATCAACTGTTCATTTCCCACCATAGATGCTACCCGCTGAGTTCCTCCAGCTTTTTGTGAGTGTTGCTGGCAAATGGGACTAGATTTGATGGGCATCTTGGTCAGCATGGACTGGTTGGGCCTAATGGCCTGTTTCTGTGCTGTATGACTCTATGAATCTGTATATAGGACTGGTGAAACCCTATGGTGAAGCACAAGCACTTCCGGGTTGTCCAAAGTTTTGTTCCCTTGGCTCCATGGTTGTGGAGGATCCGAATGTCTGAGGGAAATGTCAATCCCAGGACTGGAGTACAAGGGGCAGGTGGACGAGTGACATTAGAGAAACAAAAGGACTGCAGATGCTGGAATCCAGATGAAAAACACGATGATGCTGGAGGAACTCAGCAGGCCAGGCAGCATCCGTGGAGAAAAGCAGGCAGTCAGTGTTTCGGGTCAGGGCACAGTAGCGTAGTGGTTAGCGTAATGCTACTACAGCACCATTGACCCGGGTTCAACTCCTGCCGCTGTCTGTAAGGAGTTTGTACATTCTCCCTGTGTCTGTGTGGGTTTCCTCCAACATTCCAGAGACGTACAGGTTAGGAAGTTGTGGGCGTGCTACGTTGGCGACACTTGAGGGCTGCCCCCAGAACACTCTACGCAAAAGATGCATTTCACTGTGTTTCGATGTACATGTGACTAGTAAAGAAATATCTTAAAATAAAGAAATATCTTCTTCAGGACAGAAGATAGGAAAAGGGGAAGCCCGATATATAGGAGGGAAAAGCAGAGCAGTGATAGGTGGACAGAAGGGTCCACAATAGATGGACAAATGAGTGACAGACAAGCTGGTTTTCCCAAATAATAATAAAAAAACAGGTTCATTTAACAGCTTTCCAATTTCCTGCCTCAGTCCTTTGAGCAGTGGAACAGGAGCAGTGACAGCGAGGAAGAGTAGGCCGGTAAAATGTTTATAGTGCAGAGGACACAAATGACACACACCACTGAATCACTGTACGAGCACAATGCTGGCAGCTGCCACTGCTGGGCACCATGTCAAGTGCGAGAAGTTGTTTGACAATTCACACTCCAGTAAAAGTTAACAGCACATAACTGGATCGGGGTTTGTTCCAACATGCTGTGATGACTAATGAGAGAGAGGTGCATTCTCCAGAGTCCAAGAACCTCCAATCAGCAGGGCCAGCTTTATTTCAAGAGACATTTTTGCAAGGCACAAGCTTGCTAATGGTGCAACCAGACTGCTAATTAACAAATCCAATAAGCAACTGCACAGCTTTTGGTTCAGAATTAATAAAGTTCATTACATTAAGTAAGCTAACCAATTGGAAACACATTGGCAATTAGAGGTGTCCTTTACTCAGTGTGTGATTCATGGGCAATGCTGTTGCATTAACATCCAATGTTGAGGACAGGAATAATCTTTCCTTGATTCATTTGTGGCCATTCTCCCTGTGGGCAATTAAACATTTAAATAATCCTGGAATTTCCTACGTAGAAAATACCCAGGGTCAATTCCTCCTCATGTATATAGGTCTGCCTGGAAATGGGACCCTGATTTTAGGTGTTAATCAGCCAGAATTGAGTTTTACCAGGAACAATTCCATATTTTCCATACTTCCTTAGCCCATTGAGTCCACACCAAGTTTCAGAATAGTCCCATCTCTCCATTAATTTTCCCAGTGTTGGTGTTGGTTTATTATTGTCACTTGTACCAAGGTACAGTGAAAAACTTGTCTTGCATACTGATCATACAGATCAATTCATTACACAGTACATTGAGGTGGTACAGGGTAAAAATAATAACAGAATACAGAGTAAAGTGTCACAGCTACAGAGGAAGTGCAGTGCAGGTAGACAATAAGGTGCAAGGTCATAACAAGGTAGATTGTGAGGCCAAGAGTCCATCTCATCATATAAGGGAACCATTCAATAGTCTTATCACAGTGGGATAGAAGCTGTCCTTGAGCCTGGTGGTACGTGCCCTCAGGCTCCTTTATCTTCTCTGACGGGAGAGGAGAGAAGAATGACCTGGGGGGGGGGTCTTTGATTATGGCTGGCTGCTTCACCAAGGCAGCGAGGTATAGACAGTCCACAGAGGGGAATGCTGGTGTCTGTGATGCGCTGAGCTGTGTCCACAACTCTCTGCAGTTTGTGTTACCAGTTGCCATACCAAGCTGTGATGCATCCAGATAGGATGCTTTCTATGGTACATCGATAAAAGTTGGTGAGGAACCTCTTCTCCCTACATTCCAATCATCTTGCCATTCATCTACACAGCAAAGCAGCCAATTGACCTATCAGCAAATGCAGGCAGGGGACAGGTGAGTCCAGGCGATAGGAGAGTCCAGGTGGGAGGGGGAAGGTAGTGGGTGAGGGAGGGGGGAGATGTAATAAGCTGAGAGGTGGTGGGTAGAAGAGGCAAAGGGCTGAAGGAGGAGGAATCTGGTAGGAGGGGGCAGTGGACTCTGGAATAAAGGATGGTGGAGGGGAGGAGAGGAGATGGGCAGGTCATCAAGGTGGGGGGAAGGGAGCCACAGGAATAAGGGAAGACAAAGGAAAGTTGGGGAGGGGGGGGGATGGGGGAAGGAGGGATGGGGTTGCCGAAAGTTGGAGAAATCGATGACCATTGCCTGGTATAGTTGCACCAATTTCTCTTGGCTTTTATGGCAGGAGGAGTTTAAAAGTCAATGTCCGTTTGCCTTCCTAAGTACATGTTGTACCTTCATGGTGGCTTGGCTGTGTTTTGTATACAAAGACAGCCAGGTTCCTCTGCACAGCAGCACCCCATAGTCTACTGTTTCTACGATCTTCTACGTAGGTGTACAAGATAAGAGGCATAGATCGAGTGGACAGTCAGAGACTTTCCCCAGGGCAACAATGGCTACACGAGGGGGCATAATTTTTTTAAGGTGATTGGAGGAAGGTACAAGGGGGATGTTATGGGCAAGTTTATTTTAAAAAAAGTGCTGGGCATGTGGAACGCACTGCCAGCAGTGGTTGTGGAGGCAGATACATTAGGGACATTTAAAAGACTCTTAGATAGCCACATGAATGATAGAGAAATGGAGGGCTATGTGAGAGGGAAGGGTTAGCTAGATCTCAGCAGGATAAAGTGTTGGCACAACATCGTGGGCCAAAGGGCCTGTACTGTGCTGTAATGTTTTATGTTCTATTTAAACAAAACGTTGTGTGCAAATTCCTCACATTACAGAGCCAGGCACCAAAACCTGCAGAGATTTGATTGAAGTCCAACTGCCTGATTAAAAAAAAATCTAATCTCACCCTGCTACTCCCACCATCTATTCTCACTTAAACTGAAAGCCCACCTTGGCCCACCTTCCCTTCTCACTTGCAACACAGCAGGATTTTCTGCAATCATTTTGTTTTCTCCCTCCAGGTCTCTTCCAACCCTCATCCAGCTTATTTCCTTTGTGGTTTCAAAGACCCATCTATCCAAGCATCAGAACAGTATAATAGATCTGTCTCGCTGCTCTGTGCCCCATGAAATCTGTTCCCGGCATAAATTCTACAATATCTCCAGTTTGGCAAACCTATTCTTTTCACCACCTTTAGAGATCTCCCATGGGATCCTCTCACTCTTGCTCCTGGTCACCAAGGCAAATATTAGAAATAGACACACAAACCCCCTTAATTAACACTCCTCATGTGTAAGATCATTATCCTGTGTTTGCTGTGTGTCCAGACATGTGGGGAACCAAAACAAGTAGCCCTGGAAACAGATGAACAGATGGAGAGAGTGTGATGAGTGTGCACCGAGTGTAATGTAGACCGCTTGCCAACCTTGCATTGCCCAGTTAATAAAACGACCCCTGCACCCAACCAGGATTAACCATACTGTTTATTGGCTGCATATGTTAACAGCAAGGGACTTGCCAGCACCAATTAAATCAAGCCTGAAGTGCTTTAAAGCTAGTCTGTGCTTCTTAAAGGGGAAGTGTGTTGCGACCAGAAAGAGGTTCCAACATCAGTGAAGGTGGTGAGTTGGGCTCACAAATGGTAGGAATGAATTGAGGGAATAAGTGAGCTTCAAGATTCCCTCGGAGGTTGGTGGAGAGATGTCTCGGACATAAAGGTGGTCCACACCCCTTGGGCCACGGTCAGAGGCAGGAGACGCAGATGGCCGTGGAGGTCAATGAGAGGACAGTAGCCGAGGACCTGAGCACAGGTCAGCAAGAAATTCAATGACCTTTAACAGGAATGATCAGTGATGAACATGCAGGGAATGGAGGGATTATGGATCATGTGCAGGCAGAAGAGATTTAGTATAGTTTAGTTTGGTATTGTGTTCAGCACAGACCGTGGGCTGAAGAGCCTGTTCCTTTGCTGCACTGTTCTGTGTTCTATATCAGAAACCGCCTCTGGATCAATGCTGGGGTTCACCACGTACAAGGTACATCAATGAGTTACATGAAAGGACAGTTTAATGCAAGTTGAAGGGGGCACAAGCTTGAGAGAAGGATACCAAGTGCACAAGGGGTTAAGTGATACTGAAGTGATTGAATTCAAAAGCTCATAAAAAAGGTAAAAAGTGATTGAAGATGTACTCAGTGATCTGTCTGCCATACCTCGGGCTGGGAACAGATCCTGGGAACTCCAGGATGGCTGCAACCACTGAAAAGGAAGCAGCACACATCATCAGGAACCTGGTGGGATGGGGCAGAGGGGAGAATTATTTTACTAATTATGAACTAATAGCACTTGTATTGGAGAAGATGGCCAACCATTGGCAGATAACATTGACTTGTGTTGCCCTACATATATACTGCACTGTTACTGTTGTACTGATGTACTGTTTAAAGTATCCTGACTGGTTGCATCACTGCAAATTGAATACACAAGAATGCAAGAAGCTGAAGAGTAGTGGACTCAGCCCAATACATCACGGGCACATCCCTTGAGGCGCTGCCTCAAGGGAACATCCATCATCAAAAATCCCACCATCCAGGCTGTGCCATCTTCTCGCAGCTACCAGTGGGCAGGAGGTGCAGAAGCCTGAAGTCCCACACCATCAGGTTCAAGAACAGCTACTTCCCTTCAACCATTCAGTTCTTGAACCAACCTGCACAACCCTAATCACTGCATCAGTATAGCAACACTATGACCACTGATCATGGCACTAAAATGGACTTCCAATTGTGTTATTTCTCACAAATTGTGTACAATAGGTTTGTGTTTTTCTTGTGAATGCTGCTTATGATGCTATGTGCCTGTGATGCTGCTGCAAGTAAGTTTTCCATTGCACCCGTGCATGTGTACTTGTGTATGACAATAAACGCAACTTTTGACTTTGACCTTCCCCCCCCCCCCCCCCCCATTGCCCTGCACTGCCCATGACTGCACCCTGCTGACCTGCCTTGAATTGGCACTGGTGGCACAGTCATTGCCTCACAGCTCCAGAGACCCAGGTTCATTCCTGACCTCAGGCACCATTTGTGTGGAGTTTGCATGTTCTGCCAGCAACCATGTGTGTTCTCCCCCACCACCCCTGGGTGTTCCCAGCTTCCTCCCCACATCCCAAAGACGTGCAGGTTGGTGGTTAATTGGCTGCTGTAAATTGCCCCTGTTGTGTGGGTGAGGGGTAGAATCTGGGGGAGCTGTAGTGGTATTGGTTTACATACAGTGAAAAACCTGTCTTGCATACCGTTCATACAGGTCAATTCATTACACAGTGCAGTTACATTGAGTTAGTACAGAGTGCATTGAGGTAGTACAGGTAAAAACAGTAACAGTACAGAGTAAAGTGTCACAGCTACGGAGAAAGTGCAGTGCAATAAGGTGCAAGGTCACAAGGTAGATCTTGAGGTCATAGTCCATCTCATTGTATAAAGAAACTGTTCAATAGTCTTACTACCATGGGATAGAAGCTGTCCTTGAGCCTGGTGGTACGTGCCCTCAGGCTCCTGTATCTTCTACCTGATGGAAGAGGAGAGAAGAGAGAATGACCCAGTGATGGGGTCTTTGATTATGCCGGCTGCTTCACCAAGGCAGCAAGAGATGGGAATGTGGGGAGATTAAATAACAGGGGAATGGGATTGCTGTGAGCTGGCATGGACTTGATGGGCCAAAATGGACTCCTCCTATGTTATATTGAAAATAGAAAACACTGTCTTGCACTACCATGTTCTGCCCAGAGTTTCTCCATGCTGCGCTCTGCTGCCCTCTGCTGTTTTGGGCCAACTCAGTAGAAGGCTGCTGCAGTGGTGACGTCCAGGCAGAAGGAGATGTACAAGCCAGGAGCAACAATTAGATAAAATCTTTATTAGCCATGTGTATGTCAAAACATGGAAATGCATCTTTTGCACTGTGTTGTGGTCTGGGAGCAGCCTGTAAGTGTCACCACACTTCCAGCACCAACATATCATGCCCACAACTTCCTAACCAGTGAGTCTTTGGAAGATGGAGGAAACTTTAGCACCCAGAGGAAACCCACGCAGACACAGGGAGAACGTACAAAGTCCTTACAGACAGTGGCTGGAATTGAACCTGGGTCACTTGCACTGTAAAGTGTAATGCTAACTGCTGCATGGCCATGATGGATAACGTGTGGAAACAAGGGGTGATGGAGATCATGCAAGAAGGTTGATGCTAGGATAGCCAACTCTTGCTGCTGTCTCTGAAGGTTCAGATGTCATCTCAAAACACCTCCAGTCCCATTGGTTTATTCACCACACTCTGCCCCAACACTCAGGTCACTTACCCTCAGCACAACTGCTGACCCACTCACACCACACAGCCTGCCCATACTGACCCCTGGTCAACCAGTCACAGCCACAACACCCAAATGCATAGTGCCAGACTCACTGGCACTTCCTCCCACTTGGGCACATTAACCTACCAACCCATGCCTTTGGGATAGAACATAGAATACTACAGCACAGTACAAGCCCTTTAGTCCAATGTTGTGCTGACATTTTATCCTGCTCTAATATCTATCTAACCCTTCCCTCCCACACAGCCCTCTATCATTCATGTGTCTAAGAGTCTTAAAATGTCCCTAATGTATCTGCCCCCACAACCTCTGACAGCAGTGCATTCCACACACCCAAAACTGTAGGAAAAAACTTACCCCTGATATCCCCTTTATACTTTCCAATCACCTTAAGATTATGTCCCATCACATTAGACATTTTTGCCTTGAA
Source organism: Pristis pectinata (assembly GCF_009764475.1). Taxonomy (NCBI): domain Eukaryota; kingdom Metazoa; phylum Chordata; class Chondrichthyes; order Rhinopristiformes; family Pristidae; genus Pristis; species Pristis pectinata. Next base: position 46,708,184 of record NC_067418.1, on the reverse strand, counting down.
AAAGTCTGACTGTCCACTTGATCTATGCCTCTTACCTTGTACATGTCTATCAAGTCACCTCTCATCCTCCTCCTCCTCTCCAAAGAGAAAAGTCCCAGCTTGCTCAACCCATCCTCAAGATATGCTTTCCAATCCAGGCAACATCCTGGTAAATCTCCCCTGCACCCTCTCTAAAGCTTCCACATCCTTCCTATAATGAGGTGACCAGAACTGAACACAATACTCCAAGTGTGGTCTAACCAGAGTTCTACAGAGCTGCAACATCACCTCCTGGCTCTTGAACTCAATACCCAGACTAATGAAGGCCAACACTCCATACACCTTCTTAACCACCCTATCAACCTGCATGGAACCTTGAGGGATCTATGGACATGGACCCCAAGATCTCTCTGTTCCTCCACACTGCTAAGAGTCCTGCCATCAACCTTGTATTCTGCCTTCAAATTTGATCTCCTGAAGTGTATCACTTTTCTTATCTGGGTTGAACTCTATCTGCCACTTCTCAGCCCAGCTCTGCATCCTATCAATATCCTGTCGTGATCTACAGCAACCTTCTACACTATCCACAACACCAACCTTTATCATCAGCAAACTTATCCACCCTTCCACATCCTCATCCAAGTCATTTATAAAAATGACAGAGCAGGGGTCCCAGAACAGATCCCTGTGGAACACCACTGGTCACCGACCTCCAGACAGAATATGCTCCATCTACCACCACCCTCTCCTATGGAGAAGAGAATTTTGAATCCATACAACCAAGTTTCCCCTGGATCCCATGTCTCCTGACTTTCTGAATAAGCCTTCCATGTGAAACCTTAAAGGCCTTACTAAAATCCGTGTACACCACATCCACTGCTCTACCTTCAATGTGCTTTGTCACATCCTCAAAGAATTCAGTCAGGCTCGTGAGGCACGACCTGCCCCTCAAAGCTATGCTGACTATCCCTAATTAGCCTATGCTTCTCCAAATGCCCATAAATCCTGCCTCGAAGAATCTTCTCCAGTAATTTGCCCACCACTGAAGTAAGACTCACTGGTCTGTAATTCCCAGGGTCATCCCTACTCCCTTTCTTAAAAGAAAGACATTTGGCACCCCACAATCATCTGGCACTACTCCTGTGGCCAGTGAGGACGCAAAGATAGTCGCCAAAGGCGCAGCAATCTCTTCCCTCGCTTCCAGTATTGACATTGGATATATCCCGTCAGCCCCAGTGACTTATCGATCCTGATGTTTCTCCATAGCTCCAAACATCCTCTTTCCTCACATCGAGGTACCCCAGCACGCCATCCTCACGAACATTAAGGTCGGGGTCTCGCTCTTTTGAATACTGAAGCAAAGTATTCATTTAGGACCTCCCCTACCTCTTCTGACTCCAGGAAGAAGTTTCCTCTTTTATCCCCGATCAGTTCTACCCTCACTAGTCGTCCTCCTATTCTTCACATAGGTGAAGAACACCTTGGGTGGGGGGGGGTGGATCCTTAATCTCACTTGCCAAGGACTTCTCATGCCCCCTTCTAGCTCTCTCAAGTCCATTCTTAAGCTTCCTCCTGGCTACCTTGTAACTCTCCAGAACCCTGTCTGATCTATGCTTTCTAAAGCACAGGCAAGCTCCTTTCTTCCTCTTGACAAGATATTCTACAACTTGTGTCAACCACAGTTTCTTCACTCTACCATCCTTACCCTATCTCAATGGGACAAACCTATCCAAAGCCCCATGCAAGTGTTCCTTAAACAACCTCCACGTTTCCACAGTGCACTTCCCCAAGAACGTCTGTTCCCAATTTACACTCCCAAGTTCCTGCCTAATAGCAGGATAATTCCCCCTCCACCAGTTAAATATTTTCCCACATCATCTGCTCCTATCCCTCAAGGCTATGGTAAAGATCAAGGAGTTATGGTCACTATCTCCAAAATACTCCCAACGAGAGATCTGAAACCTGATCAGGCTCATTGTCTAGTACCAGGTCCAGTATGGCCTGTCCTCTAGTCAGCCTGTCAACATACTGTGTCAGGAATCCTTCCAGGACACACTGAATAAACACCACCCCATCTATCCCCTTTACACTAAGGAGGTCCCAATCAATATTAGGGAAATTGAAATCACCTATGACAACAACCCTGTTATTGTTGAAACTCTCCAAAATCTGCCTCCCGATCTGCTCCTCAGTGTCCCTGCTGCTATGGGGGAGGGTGTCTGTAGAATACTCCCAATAGTGATTCCTCCCTTTCTGTTTCTGACTTCACCTAACACTGACTCAGTGGACGATCCCTCCAGGACACCCTCCCTCTCTACAACTGTGATCCTCTCCTTGATCAGCAAGGCCACTCCCCCACCTCTTACATCCATCCCTGCCCCTTTTGAAACATCTAAACCCTGGAATATTCAGCAGCCATTCCTGCCCTTGCAACAGCCAAGTCCCTTTAGTGGCCACCACAGCATAGTTCCATGTACTTACCCATGCTCTAAGTTCATCAGCCTTGTTCCTGACACTTCTTGCATTAAAGCAGACACACTTCAGCCCATCCAACTGACTGCAATCTTGCCCTTTCAACTGCCTATCCTTGCTCAGTCTTTCTACACTCTGCATCTACTTATACACTAAATGCACCAACCTCTGACCTATCACTCTGGTTCCCATCCCCCTGCCAAACTAGTTTAAACCCTTCTAGAAAACCTGCCTGCAAGAATATTGTTCCCCCTCCAGTTCAGGTGTAACCCATCCCTTTTGTACAGGGAGTACCTTCCCAAGAAGAGATCCCAATGATCAACAAATCTGAACCCCTGCACCAATTCCTCAGCCATGCACTCATCTGCCAAACCATCCTATTCTTACTCTCACTGGCACATGGCACAGGCAGCAATCCAGCTATTACTACCCTTGAGGTCCTGCTTTTCAGCTTCCTACCTAACTCCCTATATAGCTCTTTTCCTACTTATGTCATTGGTACCAATATGTACCCCAACCTCTGGCTGGTCACCTTCCCTCTTCAAAGTGCTGTGGACCCAATCTGAGAGATCCCTGACCCTGGCACCAGAGAGGCAACATACCATCTGGGAGTCTCTTTCACATCCACAGAATCTCCTGTCTGCCCCCCTTACCATGGAATCCCCTATCACTACCACTCTCCTCTTCTCCCCCCTTCCCTTCTGCACTGCACAACCAGGCTCAGAGCCAGATACCTGGTCACTGAAGCTTTCCCCTGGTAGGTCATCCCTCCAACAGTATCCAAAGCAATATACCTATTATTGAGGGGAATGGCCACAGGGGTACTCTGCACTACCTGCCTATTCTCCTTCCTTCTCTTGGCAGTCACCCAGCCACCTACCTCCTGCAGCTTCAGAGTGACTGCCTCCCTGTAGCTCTTGTCTATGTACTCCTCAGTATCCCATAGGAGCTGAAGGTCATCCAGCTGCAGCTCCAGTTCCCTAACACAGTCTGTAAGGAGCTTCAGCTGGATGCACCTCATGCAGATGTAGTTATCAGGGAGACTGGAGGTCTCCCAGAACTCCCACATCTCACAAGCTGAACACACCACTGACCCTGGAGCCATTCTCACTGCTCTGCAGTGAAGGGAACCCCAAATCCCCCAAATCAAAGAAAGAAACTTACTAGAGACTTGCCTTCACCAATTCTCCCCCAAAGCCTCTTGAACTGAAACCTCTGCTTCCCCCACTCATACAATAGCCACTCCACTTATACTTGCCTTAGAGGTACTAATAAGCCAATTAACAATGTGCAAATGTGCCTCGTTTAGACTCTGCAAGGTGAAACTCACAAGCTCAGGCACAGAGATGTGGGGAGGAAACAGGGAGCCTCCGGTGTGGGGGGAACCTACATGGTCACCGGGAGAATGTGCAAACTCCACACCGACAGCGCCGGAGGTCGGGATCGAACCCGGGTCTCTGGAGCTGTGAGGCAATGACTTTACTAGCTGTGCCACAGTGCCACCCGAGCAATTTAAGGGGCTACCCAAGGGGTTAAGGCGAGACTGTTGGAAATGGTCAAGTTTTTTTTGGTTCAGCTGGTCCTCCCCTGCTCTGGAGAAACAAAACGCAGATCGGGTGATCGCTTTGTGACGCACCTACGTTCAGTCCGCAAGGGTGACCCCAAGTCTCCTGCGGCCTGCCACTTTCATTCCCACTCTCACTCTGCCCTCTCTGTCCGTGGCCCCCTGCACTGTTGCAACAAGGCCTTATGCACACTCAAGGAATACCATTTTGCTGCCTTCCGAACTCGATATGGAATTCTCCAGCTTGCTCTTTCTTTCGTGAGAAGTGGCCATTTCTGTCTGCTCTCATTTTGCCTCAGTTTTTCTTCCTTACTTTGTATAATCTGGGTACGTCCCACAGCCTTACCAATAGCAACACATCACACACACAAAGAACTTCACTTCACTTCACCCTACCACCTCCACGCCATTTCTGAAAGATTATTGCCTCTGCCAACAGAACTGTCCCCATATGTACTCCATATATATTCCCTATACACTCATGACTGCATGGCCAGATTCTGCACTAACTCCATCTACAAGTTTGCAGATGATACCACTGTAGTGGGTCGTATCTCAAATAACGATGAGTGGGAGTACAGTTAGGAGGTGGGGAGCTTACTGACATGGTGTCATGATAACAACCTTTCCCTCAGTGTCAGCAAAACAAAAGAGCGGGTCTTTGACTTCAGGAAAGGGGATGGTGTACATGCACCTGTCTACATCAATGGTGCTGAGGTCGAGAGGGTTGAGATCTTCAAGTCCCTTGGACCAATAGCCTGTCCTGGTCAAATCACGTAGACGCCACAGCCAAGAAAGCTCACCAGCGCCTCTACTTCCTCATGAGTCTAAAGGAATTCGGCATGTCCCCTTTGACTCTCACCAACTTTTATCGATACACCAGAGAAAGCATCCTATCTGGATGTATCACGGCTTGGTACGGCAACTGCTTTTCCCAGGACCACAAGAAACTGCAGAGAGTTGTGGACACAGCCCAGCACATCACGGAAACCAGCCTCCCCTCCTTGGACTCTGTCTTTACCTCTCGCTGCCTTGGTGAAGCAGCCGGCATAATCAAAGACCCCACCCACCCGGGTCATTCTCTCTTCTCCCCTCTCCCATCAGGTAGAAGATACAGGAGCCTGAGGGCACGTACCACCAGGCTCAAGGACAGCTTCTATCCCATGGTGATAAGACTATTGAACGGTTCCATTATACAATGAGATGGACTCTGACCTCACGATCTACTTTGTTGTGACCTTGCACCTTATTGCACTGCACTTTCTCTGCAGCTGTGACACTTTACTCTGTACTGTTATTGTTTTTACCTGTACTACCTCAATGCACTCTGTACTACCTCAATGTAACTGCACTGTGTAATGAATTGACCTGTACGATCGGTATGCAAGACAAGTTTTTCACTGTACCTCGGTACAAGTGACAATAATAAACCAGTACCAATACCATCACCAGCAGCTTTTGGATCAGTATTTTTTTCACAAACAATACAAAAGTTTATTCAGCTAAAAACACTACAAAAGACATACACAGGCAGAACTTACATCAACTATCACAAGAATCACGACAACAGAAAGAACTACACATTTGCATAACTACAGCAGATACAAACTAAACTACGGCAAAACACTACTTCAAATCGAAATACCATTAACGTGGTCTACGACACACGCGATCCCCTGGGGGGCCCACCGATCCCGGAATTCTCCCAGGGTGCCCGTGGATACCGCCTGCTCCCTCCCCAAGGACACCCCGGCGCGGACGTAAGCCAGGAAGAGGGGCAGGCAGGCGGACCAGACGGAACCCTCTGCCTGGACCTGCAGATGGCCGGCTTGGCCAGGCCCAGGAACAGACTGACCATGAGATCCCCCGAGCGACCGTCCCCACACTACCCCACCCCCCCACTGCACCAGGTGACCGTAGATCAGTCGCGCGGAGCTGAAGTGCAGCCAGAACTTGAGGAGCAGCTCCCTCAGATACTCAAATAGAGGTTGCAACCGCGTGGAACACCGTCTCCTCCCAGCCGCAGAAACGACAGGAGGCCGGGAACGGATCAGTGTTCCTGGGGTGGGGTGGCCATTGAAGCTCTTAGGAGTTTACTGAATAACTCATAGTTACTGTAACTTGTACGATTAAGATGAACTCTTGATCTCTCAATCTTCCTCGTCACGGCCCTTGCACCTTATTTGTCTGCCTGTACTGCACTTTCTCTATAATTGTGACACTATATTCTGCATTCTATTTTGTTCTCCTTTTTGTAGGTCCTCGGTGTACTGATCTGTCAGGCTGGCACGCAAAGCTTTTCACTGTATCTCAGTACATGTGACAATAGAAAACCAACTATCGATTACCAAGCGACTACAGATGCTGGAATCTGGAGCAAAAAAACTGCTGGAGCTATTTTTGATTTGCTGTAGCTTTGGTGTCTGAATTATGAACTTTCATTTGCATAGTGCACTGGAACCTGAACGAGAGGGGATTGTTCAGTTACGGTTAAAGAGAACTCCTTATTTGTGTATGTCATACATGTCGCCCTGAGCCTTGGGTTGTACTGGTTGGTAACAGTTGGTCATTGACACCCCCGACAGCTTTCTGTCTCCTGCACTGTTTACACAAGGAACAGCTGAGGAATGCCACATCACCTCTCGACTGAGCACATCAGTGAGCAGGACTCCCCCTCTGTGCTGACAAACAATCTGCTGGAGGAACTCAAGAGGGTCAGGCAGCATCTGGGGTGGGCGGGGGGAGGAGTTGTTGACGTTCGGGCAAAAACCCTGCAGCAGACTGCCCCCCAGAACACTCTACGCAAAAGATACATTTCACTGTGTGTTCTGATGTATATGTGACTAATAAAGAAATTTTATCTTACAGTATCCTATCTTATCTCATCTCATCTCATCTCATCTCATCTCATCTCATCTCATCTCATCTCATCTCATCTCATCTTATCTTATCAGGACCGAGAGTGGAGACGGAAGTCGGGCGGTATAAAGAGGGGAGGGGGAGTGGTGAGACAGGATTCCGAGGTGACTGGTGGGCTGAGGAGGGGGGTGAGATGACAGGCAGGTTGCGCCAGGCAGGGGAGGGGAGACAGTGGCAGGTGAATGATAGAGAAAGAGAGAGAGAGAGAGACAGAGAGAGAGAGAGACAGAGACAGAGAGACAGAGAGAGGCAAAGAAAGAGAGAGAGACAGAGAGAGAGAGAGAGAGAGACAGAGAGGCAAAGAAAGAGAGAGAGTCAGAGAGAGAGAGAGAGATAGAGAGACAGAGAGAGAGAGAGAGAGAGAGAGAGAAAGACAGAGAGACAGAGAGACAGAGAGAGGCAAAGAAAGAGAGAGAGACAGAGAGAGAGAGAGAGAGAGACAGAGAGGCAAAGAAAGAGAGAGAGTCAGAGAGAGAGAGAGAGATAGAGAGACAGAGAGAGAGACAGAGAGAGAGAGAGAGAAAGAGAGACAAAGAGACCTGCCTGTCATCTCACACCCCTCCTGGGTCCACCAATCACCTCGGAGCCCTTTCTCACCACTCCCATTCCCCTCTTTATACTGGCCACCTCGCCACCCCGCTCTCAGTCCTGATGCAGGGTCTCGACCCGAAACGTCGACCGTTCCTCCCTCGCCCCCCACCACCACCACCAACCCCAACAGATGCTGCTCGACCTGCTGAGTTCCTCGAGCCGATGGTGTGTTGCTCCAGATTCCAGTGTCAGCCATCTCTCGTGTCCTCCTCCACGCTATCTCCCTGACCCAATGTGTCACTTGAGACAGGGCCAGGACTCCTGCGTACCCAGAGTCAGTGGCTGCACGGGAAGGCGAGTGGCAGATGGAGCCAGTGTACAAGGCTTGGCTGTGTGGTAAAACGGGGAGAAGTGTGATGATAGACAGGCTGACTGAATGGGCAGGCAAAAGGGAAGTCAGATTTAACACAGAGATCTCTGAAATAATACACTCTGGCAGAAACACCAGGATCGTCACACGATAGGAAGGATGTGGTGCACTGGAGACAGTGCAGAGCGGATTCACCTGAATGTCTCCTGGATTGGAGGACTTTAGTTATGGGGGGGCGGGGGGGGAGTTGGATAATCTGGCCTTGTTTTCTCTGGAGGGAAGGAGGCTGAGAGGTGACATGATGGAAGTGTATTCGATGATGGGGGGCGGGGGAATAGGTAGGGTAGATAGTCAAAATCTTTTACCTGTGGTGGGGGTATCGAAAGCATGGGTTTAAGGTGAGAGGGAGGAGTTTTAAAGGGGTTCTGAGGGGGTGTTTTTTTCATAATTACAAAATGATGAGGGGCACAGATAGGGTGGACGAGCAATATCTTTTTCCCATTGTTGAGCGATCCAGTACCAGAGGGCATGCATTGGAGGTGAGAGGGGGTGGGTTCAGAACAGACGTGAGGGGTACGTTTTTCACTCAGAGAGTGGCGGATGCCTGGAATGCGTTGCCTGATAGGGTGGTGGAGGCAAATTCATTGGGGGCTTTTAAGAGGGGCTTGGATGGGCACACGAATGAGAGGAAAATGGAGAGATATGGGCATTCTGTAGGCAGGAGGGATTAGCTATGTCGGCACAACATTGTGGGCCGAAGGGCCTGTTCTGTGCTGTACTCTTCTATGTTCTATGTTCTTTACACAGAGAGCAGTTGAAACTGGAACTCACTGCCAGAGGAGGAGGTGGAATCAGATACGATCACTACTTTTGAGGGCCATTTAGACAGACACCTAAATAGACAAGGCAAGACAAGGTAAGATAAGGTAAGGTCTCTTTATTAGTCACAGGTACATCGAAATACACAGTGAAATACATCTTTTGCGTAGAGTGTGCTGACACTTCCAGCGCCAACATAGCACGCCCACAACTTCCTAACCCGTACGTCTTTGGAACATGGGAGGAAACCGGAGCACCCGGAGGAAACCCACGCAGACACACGGGGAGAACGTACAAACTCCTTACAGACAGTGGCGGGAATCGAACCCAGGTCGTTGGTGCTGTAATAGCGTTACGCTGACCGCTACACTACTGTACCTGCCCAAGCTAGCGAAGAATACGGTCCTAATGCAGGCAAATGGTGTAGATGAGCAAAAAGGTCGGCATGGACATGTTGGGCCGAAGGGCCTGTTTCTGTGCTGTATGACTTGATGACTATGGCAATACAGGCTAAATAGCAGAGTACTAAAGGGTGTGCTGGAGTACAGGGACCCGGGTGCACAAGACCTTGAAAAATGACAGGGCACGTTGAGGTCAGGAATGTTCATGAGACCCTGGGTTTTATAAATTGGGGCAGAGAATACAAGTGCAGGGACATTATGTGTTAACCTGTACGTAAGGTTGGTTTGGCCACAAGTGATCAATTCTGCTCAGTACATTCGGATAGATGTACAGTATTTACGGTATTTATTTATTAGTCACATGTACATCGAAACACACAGTGAAATGCATCTTTATGCGTCACTGAGAATGTTCTGGAGGCAGCCTGCAAGTGTCGCCACACTTCCGGCGCCGACATAGCATGCCCGCAACTTCCTAACCCATACACTTTTGGAATGTGGGAGGAAACCGGAGCACCCGGAGGAAACCCATGCAGACACACGGAGAGAATGTACAAACTCCTTACAGACAGCGGCTGTTGTGTGAAATCGTTCTTTGCTGTCTTAAGGATCAAGGACTTTGGACTCGAGCCTTGTAGACCACAATTAGTTTAATCACAAAGGCAAACGCGGGACAGAGTGGATGGGAACAGACACACGCTCACTCACGCACAGGATATCGCGAACACGAGAGGAAAATCCCAACTGGGGTAAAATACACTCACACACACTGATACACACAAGCACACAGTAACAACGTACAACTTCAGGATATAACACCTCAATGCCCGTCCCACACTAGCATTGGCCCTTAACGCTCCCTGAGTCTGAGTGAAACGCTCCCTGACCATGTGGTGATGCATTCTTACCAATGATCTCTGCAGCGTTGTCTCACTACTCCTGGGGTCGTCAAAAGAGGAAGGGCTAGTGGATGCAGCCCTTTTTATGGTGCGAGGAGGCTGGGTGGAGCCTCACTGTTGTGATTTAAACGAGCCAATGGTGTGGGAGTCAAAGACAAAGGTTCCTGCCACAGCCAATGGTCAGGCAGGTTCAGAGACAAAGGGCACTGGTCAGGCAAGTTCAGAGGCAAAAGGTACTCCCACACCTGAGGGGTGGGTGGAGCCCCACCTTGATTGACAGTGGTATCACTTCCGATCAGAGGAGCAATGCTGTCCTCGGGTCAGCGGGGGTCAGTGCCGTTACTGTCACGTGACAGCCATGTGGATTTCTCACAACAGCAGCCGGAATTGAACCCAGGTCGCTGGCGCTGTAATAACATTGCGCTAACCGCTACGCTACTATGCCTGCCCTTATGTGAAGACGTGAAGATTCTAAAGAGGGTACAGAAAGGATTGACCAGAGAGGTTCCGAGAATGATGGACGGGCTGCAAGTTTGGACTGGGGAAGTGTTGGTCGTTCTTCTTGAAGCAAGGCAGGTTGAGGTCTGGTCAAGATGCACCAGGTCATGGCTGCTTTAGGTATGGTAGCGAGAGAAGCTGCTCTCAACGGCAGATGGTTCAAGGATCAGAGATACAGATGGAAGAACTTTACGGAAGATGCATGGCAGACGTGAAGGCATTTACTTTAAGCAGAAAGTAGTAACAGTCTGGAATTTACTGTCCTTCAGGAGCACCATAGAGTGCTGAAGGTAGACACAGCACAGAAACAGACCTCCAGACCACCAAGTCCATGCTAATCCTCAACCATTGGTTTATACCAATCCCACCCAAACCCATTTTATTCTCCCCACATTCCCATCAGCTACCCCCAGATTCTACCACTCACTCTGGGTACAAACTTACAGAGTCCAATTAACCAACCGACCTGCACGTTTTGGGATGTGGGAGGAAACGGGAGCGCCCTTGGGGGGGAGGGGGGGGTCCCACGCCGTCAGAGGGAGAACGTGCAAACTCCACACGGAGAGCAATGCAACCCGGGTCCCCAACGCTGTGAGGCAACAGTTCCACTGTGGGGGGAACAGTGTCTCTTTGATATGTCCTTGAGAGCTCAGAGGAAGAGTGGGACTGGCAAACTGACACAGACTCTACGGGTGGAATGGTCTCCTTCTGTGCCAGCTCTTGTGATTCTGTGATCCGTGGGTCACATCACCCGTCGCACCCAGTAATCTGGCTTTAATGCATAATCTTCAAACCATCAGTCTGCGGCTTATCTCTCCAAGCCTGAGTGAACTTGCTTTGTTTCCAAGCAGCTCCTAAAGCACGGACAAAATAGAACAATCAAAAGAAAAATCCAAAACACTGAAGTATGACGCAGTGTCGGCCGACCAATTTCTACCAAGCGTTGGCTTGCTTTAGTGAGGTGGGTGGGTGATTCTGGGCGGTAAACTGGGTTGGCCTCATCACGTCTCGCATTTCCCCCTCCTCTCTCAGAAGGTTGTGTCTTGTATCTTGGGGCCCAAGTCCGTAGCTTCCTGAAAGTGGGCACCCAAGTAGATGGGGCGGTAAAGAAGGCGTACGGCATGCTTGCCTTCATTGGTCGGGGCATCGAATTTAAGAGTCAGGAAGTCATGTTGCGGCTGTATAAAACTTTGGTTAGGCTGCACTTGGAATATCTGGTCGCCCCGTTTACAGGAAGGATGTGGAGACTTTGGAGGGGGTGCAGAAGAGGTTCACCAGGATGCTGCCTGGATTAGAGGGCATGAGCCATAGGGAGAGGTTGGACAAACTTGGGTTGTTTTCTCTGGAGGGTTGGAGGCTGAGGGGAGACCTGATGGAGGTTTTCAAATGATGAGAAGCATGGATAGGGTAGACAGAGTAAAATCTCAAATACTTGAGGATATGTATTTAAGGTGAGAGGGGGCAAGTTTAAAGGAGATGTGTGGGGCAAGTTTCCTTACACAGAGAGTGGTGGGTGCCTGGAACAGGCTGCCGGGGATAGTGTGGAAGCAGATACGATAGTGGCGTTTAAGAGGCTTTTAGATGCAGGGAGTGGAGGGATACAGATCATGTGCGGGCAGAAAGGATTTAGTTCAATTTGGCTTCATGTTTGGCGCAGACATTGTGGGCTAGAGGGCCTGTTCCTGTGCTGTACTGTTCTGTGTTCTGTGTATCGAAAGATCAAGGGTCATATTCTAGTGAGGCAGTCATACAGCACGGAAACAGGCCCTTCGGCCCACCGGGTCTTCACTGACCATCAGCCACCCATGTACACTAATCCCACACTGATCCCATTTCATTCTCCCCCACATTACCATCAACTCCCCCCCCCCACCCAGATCCTACCACTCGCCTACACACTAGGAGCAATTTACAGCGGCCAGTTAACCTTCAAACCAGCACATCACTGGGATGTGAGAGGAACCGGGGAAACCCACGTGGTCACGGGGAGAACGTGCACACTCCACACAGACAGCCAGCACCGGAAGTCAGGATCGAACTGGGCTTGATGGAGCTGTGAGGCAGCTGCTCTTGCCACTGTGCCACCACGCCACCCTGTCGGCACTCTCTTTTTGGATGAGGTTTAACCTTGGGCCTTATTCTTCCAAAGAAGCTCTCCAGAAAATGATGTGTTTCAGGGTGAATCCAACTGTAGTCTTCCATTTTATTCAACTCAAGCTCCTTGTCCGCTGTTGTAGGAATAACAAAGCAAGAGCAAGACGGGTCTACATTTAAATAATTTTTACAGGAACGAGAAAGAAACTTTTCTCTCAAACGATCGATACCCTTGTTGTTATGGAGACAGTTGTTGGCTCTCTTTGAGGACAGATCTCTGTTTGAATCCTACAACAATCACCTTTACTAATCTAAAAGCCTTATAGAAAGGTCATTTACTCCACATGTAACTGAATCACCAGTCCAGATGTATCCTGTTTGAGCCAAGGCCTCCACTGATATATGAAAAGGCTTGCATTTTTACGGTATTCCTCCTGCCTTAAGTCACCCTATCGGGTTTCACAGCCTGTGAAGTTCCTTGGAAGTGTAGTTGTTGCTTCATTGGAACCTGACAGGTGATTTGTGCAAAGCAAGCTCCTAAAATTAGTGGCTTCTGTTTCAACTGCTTCTCTTCTGCTCTTTCCCCGAGATATGTCCGAACTGAGGCCAATGATCTTCTCAGACTCCCACCTGTTAGTAACTCAGCAGGAATGGGATGTGTTCTGCGGTTCAGTGCAAGGTTTGGTAAGCAATGTCTCCTGGGTAAACGTGAGCACCCCTGCAACACTTGTTTCCTCTGTGCTGGTCTCCACTGCTTCATCTGAGATGGTGAAAAAGTGATCAGGTCACCTGATTTTGTGATGTTGGTTGCAGAATTAACCGTGATTGACACACTGGGGACTGCTTCCATCTTTTTTCGTTGCAATTGTGTCATGGCATCTTTCACATCCACCAGAGAAGTCAAGTAAAGCTTTCTGGCTGAAAGACAATGCAACACTCCCTCCGCACTGCACAGGGGCATCAGTCCAGCTTTGTATTAAACTATGGCTAACCTCAGCCAAGAAACAAGCATTGGAGCTTGGATTATCCATTGCAGTCATGGAGAAGGGAAGGTTTTCACTGTTGATAGTGTGTGTGTGTGTGTGTGTGTGTGTGTGTGTGTGTGTGTGTGTGTGTGTGTGTGTTTGTGTGTATGGGTGTGTGTGTGCATGTATGTGTCTGTGAGTGTGTGTGTATCTGTGTGTGTGTGTATCTGTATGTGTGTTTGCGTGCATTTGTGTATGTCTGTGCGTGTGTCTGTGTCAGTGTGTGTGTGCGTGCGCGTGTGTGTCTGTGTGTATGCCTGTGTGTGTGTGTGAGACTGTGTGTGCATGTGTGTGTCTCTGTGTGTTTATGTGTGTCTGTGTATCTGTATGTGTGTGTATGTATGCACGTGTATGTGCGTGTGTGCGTGTGTGTGCACGTGTATGTACGTGCGTGTGCGCGTGTGTGCATGTGTGTGTGCATGTGTGTGTGCATGTGTGTGTGTGCGTGTGTGTGCATGTGTATGTGCGTGTATGTGCGTGTGCACGTGTATGTGTGCGTGTGTGTGCATGTGTATGTGCGTGTATGTGCGTGTGTGTGTGCGTGCTTTCTTGGAGCCCAAGCCAGACAGCTACATACAGATACACAAAGAGATAAGGAGCTCATGTGTGAGTGGTTGATTCAACTCTCTTAGAAAGTTGAGCATCTGTGCGTATACGCACACACATCGCACTTTCCGCATCACACATTGTATACAATACCCCGCGCTCCTCTTTTAGGAACAAATGACTCACACAAACACGTTGTTGCAGGTTTGACCTGTTGACGGGTTTTCTGAGTCACACTTTAGTCATCTGGATGGAACTAGTGTTGATGGGCTTGTTTCCACTTCTCGATCCCTCACTCAATCCCACGCTCCGCCTTCCTCTCCTGTCAGACTCCACCGTCCGCCGCACTGTCACCTCCACCTGTCACCTCCCGGCCTCTGTCGCCACTCCCACCCTCCCCTCCTCCACCTCCCCATCACCCCCTCCTCACCCGGATCCACCTATCGCCTGCCAGCTCTTGCTCCACCCCCTTCCCCCTCTCCTCTTTATACCGGCCATCTCCCCACTCAGTCCGGATGGAGGGTCTCGACCTGAAACGTCGACCGTCCATTTCCTTCCACAGATGCTGCCTGACCCGTCGTGTTCCTCTTAGCATTTTGTGTGTTGCTCCGGATGTGCTAGGTTGTCCTAACACCCTGACCCCACCATGTTGTTCGACCTGTTGGTCACTGTGACTGGAGTCATAATTTGGTTTTGGCTTCAACTACCTTCCTTTCCACTCTCCCCTCAAGATTTGGCTTGTCTGAGATCAATCGTGTTCAGTCTCCGACCTCTTAGTAACTCAGCAGGAGTGTAAGCTGTTGGGGAAAATAACACTGTTCTTTAGTTCAGCTAAAAGGTTGCCGATCTATGCCTCCTTGTTTGGCAAGTGTAAGAGGATGCTTCAACAAACAGCAAAGCTCTTTAAGCGTATAAACTTATTTTAAAGTCTTTCTTCGTGGTTTAATATTGTTGCTGCAGTATTGGTAAAGTTTGTTAGGGCATGTATTAACTCAATTAAAATGGTGTAAGGTTAAGAAGCAAAACGCCATGGTTAATGAAGTCAGAAATAACACCAGCCGCAAAGAATGTGCCGGAACATGATTGTGTTTAAAACCTGCAGTGTGTGAAAGCCAAAGCGTTAATTTAGACTGTGGGATTGTGGTGTTATGTTGGAAGCAGACAGATAGCCTAGGACAGAACATCATCAATAAATCCCCAGGAACATGCTAATGAAGAATAGTACTTGAAACGAGTTGGATCATATTGTTGATGTCAAGATACAGAGGGCAAAGGAGGGGTTGGAACAAGTTCTGATGCAGGGTTTCGACCTGAAACGTCAACAATTCCTCCCTCTCCCCCCCCACGGATGCTGCTCGACCAGCTGAGTTCCCCCAGCAGATTGTTTGTCAGTCCAAAAGGCCAAGTTGCTGCTGTTTGTCACGGAGTTCCAGGCAATTCAAGGAGTAGCTCAGACTGCAACGAAGTAAACTGGGATGATAAGGAACGGCTCAGTCTGCCAAAAGGGAGCCAGGGCAAGTGATAAGTGAAACATAAAATGTACTTTTGAAAGGAATGGGGAAAGCTAACTCTTGGCAGCTAAAATCAATGAGAAACAGTGTATAAAGGATAGGATTAGAGAGAGAGGGAGACGGACAGTGAGCGAGAGAGAGAGTGAGTGAGAGAGAGAGAGAGAGAGAGAGAGAGCAGCACAACCAGAGCAAGAGAACTTGCAGTCAACAGGCAAAGCGGGAAGAAATGAGACTGTACGGCAGTCACTCGGACATCTGGCCTCTGAGGTTTCAAGGAGGAGAAAGTGACCATCATCTTTATTGCTTCTTTGTACTGGATGCGACGTATTTAATAAATCAGTTGTGCCGATAACCAATATACCAGAATCGTTTGTCGTTTGTTTTAGTCTTGAGTTAAGTTACATCATGTAAATGAGTGGTTGTGGGTTTCCAAACTCACTGCATGGACTGCTCACTCACCATCTTTGACAGACTCAATGATGGCACTTAAGTTTTCATTGCCTCTGTCTCCCCATCGCCACATTAGTTGCTCCTGGTGAGCAGTTTGTAAAGTACTTCCGACCCGGACCATGCAGAGATTACAGAGAAACAGGAAGAGGTGCGGAGAACATGTGCTACTGGCTCATTCACCCATACACGTGTGTACTTACGCACTTGCCATACACGTAGGACATTCGTTTTTGTATGTTGCAATTTCCTTCCCCAATTTCTCTCCTTATTTCGGTTTTCTCCTTCTCTGCTCTCTGGTCTAGATCTCTGTGAAAGCTTGAGCTGCAGACAATGGGAGTCAACTCTCTACATCCTTATTGCCGTTGAACTCACACTGAGTCACCCCTCTCTTCCTTCCGGATTTCTGTTTGTCCCTCCCTCCCTCCTCCATTTTCTACTTCCCTCTTATCTGTTTCGCTTTCCTCTTCCTCCTTCACTTCCTCCTCTTCCTCCTTCACTTCCTCCTCTTCCTCCTTTACTTCTTCCTCTTCCTCCCTCACTTCCTCTTCCTCTTTCACTTTTTCCTCTTCATCCTTCTTCCTCTTTCACTTCTTCCTCTTCCTCTTTCACCTCCCTCTTCCTCCTTCACTTCCTCTTTCACCTCCTCTTTCTCCTTCACTTCCTCCTCTTCCTCCTTCACTTCTCCCTCTTCCTCCTTCACTTCCTCTTCCTCTCACCTCCTCTTTCTCCTTCACTTTCTCCTCTTCCTCTTTCACCTCCTCTTCCTCCTTCACTTCCTCCTCTTCCTCTTTCACCTCCTCTTCCTCATTCACTTCCTCCTCTTCCTCTTTCACTTCTTTCGCTTCCTCCTTCACTTCTCCCTCTTCCTCCTTCACTTCACTTCTTCTTTCTCTTTTCTCTCCTCCGCCAGACGTCCAATGACACACCCCAGGAAAGAGCTCTGTCACACCTAAAGCCGACAAGGCCACCCGATAAACTCTGCTCCTTTGTTCTGTTACCCACCCCCTCCCTTCCTCGCTCCGCCCTCCCCTCGTGCACCTCGTTCCACTGTGCGCTCCTTCCACTGGCTGGACCCATCCCTCCCACACGGGAAGGTCGATGTGGTTAGCGGAGGTCAATCAGCTTCACCAGTGCCCCCATCTTGACCATAACTTCAGATGCAGGGGCATTCGCTGATGAACGTACAAGGTTCTGTCCCATTCTCGTCTGCTAAGAACGTGCCGATGTACAGCATGACCCAGGTGACACCCAGGCTGAGGCTGATAAGTGGCAAGTAACATTTGTGACACACAAGTGCCAGACAGTGACCGTCTCCAACAAGGGAGAGTCCAGAGGCATCGATAGGGTGAATGCCCCCAGACATTTTCCCAGGGAAAGGGAATCAAAAACTAAAGGACGTCGGTTGAAGGTGAGAGGGGAGAGATTTAAAAGGGACCTGAGGGGCAACTTCTTCACCGTATGGTGGATTATATGGAACAAACTGCCAGAGGGAGTGGTTGAGGCTCAGAATCAGAATCAGGTTTATTATCACTGACAAATGACGTGAAATTTGTGGTTTTGCGGCAGCAGTACAGGTCTATAAATTACAAAAACTAATAGTGCAAAAAAAGGGATAATGAGGTAGAGTTCATGGGTTCATGGACCTTTCAGAAACCTGATGGAGGAGGGGAAGAAGCTATTCTGAATGGTTGAGTGTGGGTCTTCAGGCTCCTGGGTCAAAGGCAAGGAGACAGAGGAAATAGAAAAAAAGAGGCTAGGAAAGAGGCTTGGAACCTTGCAGCCTGACGGCATGAACAGTGAATCCTCCGACTTTAGGTAATCCCCATCCCCCTTCCCCACACCCCATTCCTAGCCTCCTTTTATTCTACCTTTTTTCTTCCTTTCTCTCCTTACCTTTGACCCACCCCCCCCCCCCCCACCCCCGGTGGATCTGCTCTCCCCTCCTCCCCCGCACCTGCCCATCACTATCTCTTACCTGCACCTACCTATCACCCTGTGGCCACCCCGCCTCCCTTCTTCTGTCCACCTATCACTGAGGTTCTAGTCAATGATGACCCCCAGGATGTTGATGCTGGGGTCCCAATGATAGGAATGCCAAGGGTAAATGGTTATACAGTTATAGAGCCATAGAGTAATACAGAACAGAAAGAAGCCCTGCTCTGCTTATCCCCCCCCCTATATATTGGGCTTCCCCTTTTCCTACCTTCAGTCCTGAAGAAGGGTCCTGAGCCGAAACGTTGCCCGCCTGCTTTTCTCCGCGGATGCTGCCAGGCCTGCTGAGTTCCTCCAGCGTCACAGTGTTTTTCACGGCTGAGTCTACAACCCTCTGCAGCCTCTTGTGATCCCGTGCATTGGATCCTCCCTACCAGGGTGTGATGCTCCCCACCGTACAATAACAACAACTAAAAGACATTTGGACAAGTACATGGATAGGAAAGGTTTAGAGGGATATGGGCTAAATGCAGGCAAAGGGGACTGGCTTGGATGCGCATGGACACTTTGGGGCTGAAGGGCTTCTTTCTGTTCTGTATTACTCTATGGCTCTATAACTGTATAACCATTTACCCTTGGCATTCCTATCATTGGGACCCCAGCATCAACATCCTGGGGGTCATCATTGACTAGAACCTCAAATGGACCAGCTACATAAAGATGGTAGCAACTGGAGTCTTTCCACCAGCTACAGGTCAGGAGTGTGATGGGAACACTGGCTTGACTGAATGCAGCCCCAACAACATGGGCAACCCACCCAGATCCTAAGCATTCATTCCTTCCATTTGTTGTGTACCATCACTACAAGTGTGTGCCATCTACAAAATACGCTCACCATTATAGCTAGCTCCGATCATTGAGAATCAACTCAGCAGGTGAAAACGGTGAAGTATGGGTTGATGGATTGACGGGTCGGCATAGATGCACCCAGACCTCAGTGTTCTCTGTTCAGGGGAAGGTGAGTGAATTCAAGGCTAATTACAATCTTCCATTTCTTCTGTGAACGTTGCAGAGTATTGCATTGCTTCAAGTACAGCATTATCTGTAATTAGGGCTTGAACCTTTTTGGGTTTAAAAACAGAAATTAATTCAAAGAAAAAAGTACTTTGAAAATTCAATTTTCATTCTGCAATAGATTTGCAGTTTGTTTTAGAAGTTGCAAGTTCCAAAATATGCCTACAAAACTGACCAATTAAGTTTAGCGTCTGTTGTGAATGGATCTCGTGGGGCAGGGTTGGTGGGGATGGGGGAGAGGGGGTGGCTGTGTGCCATCTGAAACAGCAAAAGTGCAACGGCAACGGGCAACTCTGAACGTTCACGTTGTGTTATTGTCATTGTTCAAGTTCAAGTTTATTGTTGTCATGGGCATACGTGGTATAAATGTACGATGTTTTTATAGTCTGAACATTGGGGAGAAGGCAGGAGAACGGAGTTGAGAGGGAAAGATAAATCAGCCATGATCGAATGGGGGAGCAGACTGGATGGGCCGAATGGCCTAATTCTGCTCCTATGTTTTATGGTCTTATGAGGTTACATTACTAATACGACAAATGTAAGTTAACATAAACGTAAGTTAACATAAATTATACATAGAACATAGAACAGTACAGTACAGGAACAGGCCCTTCGGCTCACAAATGTTGTGTTGAACCAATTACATTAATAATAAAATGCCCAACTAAACTAACCCCTTCTGCCTACACACCCTCCATATCCCTCCATTTCCCTCACATTCATGCGCCTACCCAAGAGCTTCTTGAACGTCCCTCTCGTATTTGCCTCCACCACCATCACCCCTGGCAACGCATTTCAGGAACTTTGTAAAAAACTTGCCCCGCACATCTCCTTTAAACTTTCCCCCTCTCACCTTAAGCGCATGCCCTCAGGTATTAGACACTTCAATCCCTGGGGAATAGATACCGGCTGTCTACTCTGTCTATGCCTCTCGTAATCTTATCAACCTTCTATCAGATCTCCCCTCAGCCTCTGCTGCTCCAGAGAAAACAACCCAAGTTTGTTCAGCCTCTCCTTTTAGCTGCCCTCTAATCCAGGCAGCATCCTGGTAAACCTCTTCTGCACCCTCTCCAAAGCCTCCCACATCCTTCCTATAATGGGGCGACCAGAACTGAATGCAATACTCCAGATGCAGCCTAACGAAAGTTTTATAAAGCTGCAACATAGCTTCCTGACTCTTGAACTCCTTGCCTTGACAAATGAAGGCCAGCGTGCCGTACGCCTTCTTTACCACCCTACCCACCTGTGCAGCCACTTTCAGGGAGCTATGAACTTGGACCCCAAGATCCCGCTGCTCATCAACACTGTTAAGGGTCCTGCCATTATCTGTGAACTGTCTTTTTACATTTGATTTCCCAAGGTGCAACACTTCACATTTGGCCAGGTTGAACTCCATCCACCATTTCTCTGCCCATATCTACAATTGATCTACATCCCGCTGTATCCTTTGGCGATCTTCTACGCTATCCACAACACCACCAATCTTCGTATCAACTGCAAATTTACTAACCCACCCATGTACATTTTTCATCCAGATCATTCGTACACATCACACACAGTACGGATCCCTGAGGAACGCCACTAGTCACGGACCTCCAGCCAGAATAAGTTCCATCGACCCCCTACCCTCTGTCTTCTACGGGCACGCCAGTTCTGAATCCAAACGGCCAATTCACCGTGGATCCCATGCACCCTAATCTTCTGGATGAGCCTCCCGTGAGAGACCTTGTCAAACATAGGTTATAAGGTATTATAAATTATACATTGGCAATTTAATTGCAGCTTGTTATCGAAACAGAAAGTGGATTCACTTGCCTGAGGTTTATTTTTAATAACCAATATTACAGTGACCTTTTTGGGCGAAGCTGACAGCCAATAAAACATCCCCAGACAGAACCAAAAATAAAACCTGAATAAGTCAAGCCCTCTTGGTTACATGTTAAACGGGATGACTGTTCAATTGAAAAGTGTACACTTTCATTATGTTGATAGGACAGTTTTGCTAGTGCAACATCAGTGGGGAGTTTATTGTCCTTTTTGCTTCGCAGATGTCGCTTGTATTGCTTAATGGAGTTTGTCAGTATGTCAGTGACTTGCCTGCTGGTGCGAGTGTTAAACTAGCTATTACGGTAATGAAGCACCCTGAGATTTAGGAAGCTTGTGTAATACCGTGGTAACAAAGGAGTGGTAACAGTGCAGGGGAGACAACACAAGAGCCAGCTTTCCTCTGGGTGGAACATGCCAATGAACAGCTCACGGCTTATTTTTGAGGGGTGGATGCCTGCCTGGTCAGCTTGGACCAGGAGAAGGCCTTCGACAGGATATTGCATATGTACATGCTGGACGTGCTCTCCAAAATGGGTTTTGGGCAGGGAGTCAGAAATTGGATCCAACTGCTCTACACAGACATCCATAATGCAGTCCAAATCAATGGGTGGGAGACAGATAGTTTCCCCATCAAGTCTAGAGTCAGGCAGGGTTGTCCACTCTCCCGTCTTATCTGTCTGCTGCATAGAACCCTTTGCCATCAGGAAGGACAAGAGCACACGAGGGGTGACGTTGCCAGGCAGTGGAGGCCCACAAGTCAAAACCTCCCTGTACATGGACGATGTTGCCGTCTTCTGCCCAGATCCATGGTCAGTTCGCAGATTGATTAGCATCTGCAACCAGTTCGAGTTGGCATCGGGGGCCGGAGTCAACCACAGGAAGAGTGAAGCTGTGCTCTTCGGAGTTCTCTGTCAATAACTGGGAAGAACTTGGTCATCAGGTGCGATGTGCTCTCAGGGCTGCTGTACTTGGCGCAGGTGTGGCCCGTTCCTCGCTCCTCAGCCTCGGTAATCACCCGGGACATCTTCCAGTTTATCTGGGGGTCCAAGACGGACCGAGTCCGACAAGTCACTCTGCACAAGTCCCCTGAGACTCGGGGCAGAAGTGTACCCAATGTTGCCCTCATCCCGATGACCACCTTTGTGTGTGGCTGTATCAGCCGGTGTGTGGACCCAAAGTACGTGGGCACCAAGTGTCGCTATGTGCTGAGGTTCTACTTGTTCCCGGTGTTGCGGAAGATGGGCTTGGCCCCTCTATTGCACAACATCTCGGTCAGCTGGATGTTGCCGCACTATCTGTCCTTTGTGGAAGAGTTCTTCCAAGTAAACACCTTTGACCACAAGTCCATCAGGCAGTGGTCAGTGCGGAACGTACTGCAGACACTGCGGGATAGGGACACTGTGGATTCTGTGGGTTTGTTCCCTGAGCAAATGGTCCAAACCATGTGGCAGAATCTGTCCAACAAGCGGCAAGACCTCGCTTGGCTGGCGGTGAGAGGTGCCCTCACAGTCAGAGCCTTCCTCTGCAGACGACACATCACCCCCAATGCACGCTGCCCTCAGGAAGGTTGTAGTGGGGAGGAAACGATCACCCACCTCTTTGCAGACTGTGGATTTGCAAAGAGGGTGTGGAGATGGATGCAAGAGTCCGTGTCCTGGTTCATCCCCAGCAGCTGATTAACAGAGGACTCTCTGGTCTACGGGCTGTTCCCGGGGACACACATCAAGTGCTGCTGGAAGGCCATCAACTCAGTGAAGGACGCCCTTTGGTCTGCCTGAAACTTGTTGGTTTTTTAGCACAGCAAGACGTCCATAAGGGAATGCTGCAGAATGGCACAGTCCGGGCTGCAGGAGTACATGCCGAGGGACGCACTGAAGCTCGATGCAGCCAACACTAAGGCTCTGTGGGGAGGACCACAGTCTAGGCTTCTTCCGTTACTACATATGGAGGGGCAGATTTGGGTGGGGAAGCCCCTCAGACAATGAAAGGAGTATCACCTTGGGGAGCCATGTGAGTGGCAGGGTGCTATGTTTTAAATCTCTTTAAAGGTTTACACCACTGAATGTAATGACCACGAATGCGGAAGTTTTTTGCACCATTTTCTTCCTTTGTATATATTGTTTATTATGAATAAAGTCTATTTTCGAAACAAGAGGACTGGCTGGGAGTCAGCTGGGAGCCCCAGCTCTGTTTCATCTGCTCTCCACAGCACTGCCAATCAGCATCCAGTACGTATCGTCTCTCGGGAATTCCCCCACACATTTCCCTTTCTCCAAGTGCACGGAGGATATTGACTTTCACGTGGTTAATGGTCTGGCTTCCTGCTTCATTAATTGCTTGTCAGGTACGGCAGACAATTCCTGCAACCTGCCACATCTGTGAAATTGCTTCTTTCCATCAAGTTAATTGAATCTGACTGACCACAAGGCCCAGAGGTGACATCGGAAACAGCCACCTCCTTGTCTGTTAATTCTGCACCAACGCAATGCTTTCATGTTTCCCAGTTGCTGATTAGATCCTCTCTTGATCTATGTACACGTACCATTTGTAGGCACGAATGTCAATGCCAAGTACAATAAAACTCCGATAATCGGACACCCTCGGCGCTTTGATGGTGCTGGACTGTCAAATTTTAGAGACGATTGGATATTATTCCTTTTAATACCCAACACACTTTTAATTCACGTTTTGCTTTCGAAAGTGTCACAGAGTCATACAGCACAGAACAGGCCCTTCGGCCCACCACGTTCATGTTGACCTTTTTGTCCGTCTCTACTACATAGAACACAGAACAGTACAGCACAGAACAGGCCCTTCGGCCCACAATGTTGTGCCAACATAGCTATTCCCTCCTTCCTACAGAATGCCCATGTCCCTCCATTTTCCTCTCATTCATGTGCTCATCCAAGCCCCTCTTAAAAGCCCCCAATGAATCTGCCTCCACCACCCTATCAGGCAACGCATTCCAGGCATCCACCACTCTCTCAGTGAAAAAACATACCCCTCGCATCTGTTCTGAACCTACCCCCTCTCACCTTAAATGCATGCCCTCTGGTATTGGATCACTCAGTAATGGGAAAAAGATATTGCTTGTCCACCCTATCTGTGCCCCTCATAATTTTATACATTTCCAACTATCACATTTGCCTGCACGAGGCCCTTACACTAGTCACATTTGCCTGCACCAGGTCCTTACACTAATCACATTTGCCTGCACGAGGCCCTTACACTAGTCACATTTGCCTGCACCAGGTCCTTACACTAATCACATTTGCCTGCACGAGGCCCTTACACTAGTCACATTTGCCTGCACCAGGTCCTTACACTAATCACATTTGCCTGCACGAGGCCCTTACACTAGTCACATTTGCCTGCACCAGGTCCTTACACTAGTCACATTTGCCTGCACTAGGCCCTTACACTAGTCACATTTGCCTGCACCAGGCCCTTACACTAGTCACATTTGCCTGCACTAGGCCCTTACACGAGTCACATTTGCCTGCACGAGGCCCTTACACTAATCACATTTGCCTGCACGAGGCCCTTACACTAGTCACATTTGCCTGCACGAGGCCCTTACACTAATCACATTTGCCTGCACGAGGCCCTTACACTAGTCACATTTGCCTGCACGAGGCCCTTACACTAATCACATTTGCCTGCACGAGGCCCTTACACTAATCACATTTGCCTGCTCCAGGTCCTTATTCTTCCCTGCTTTGTCTATTCAAATGCCTACCTAAACATCTCTTAAACATAGTGATCCCACTACTTCCTCTGACAGTGCGTTCCAGATTTCTACCAACCTCTGTGTGAAAAAACTTTGCCCTCAGATCCGCTTTAACTCCTTCCTCTCATCTTAACCCTGTGCCCTCTTGTTTTTCAAGCCCTTGCCACGCTGTAACCTGAGACGCTACATAGTCCAACGATAAATTTTCCAGTCGACCCAGGAGGTTTAGAGGGAGCACGGGAAATGGATCCCCGGTGAGTTTGAAGGGAACATGGGAAAAAGGGCCCCGTGAAGTAAAAGGGACCAGGAGAAATGGGGCGTTGATGAGTTTAAAGGGAGAATGACAAATGAGGCCCAGGTGAATTTTTTTACTTCCATTGCTCCATGTCTACTTGCAACAGAATCTATGCCACCTCACAGAACAATCCCATTCCCCCAATAACTTTCCCTGTAACCTATTCTCACCACATTCCCATCAGCTCTCGAGATTTTACCACTCACCCGCACACGAGGGACAATTTACTGCGGCCAATTAACTTACCAACCAGCGTGTCTTTGGGACGTGGGAGGAAACCGGAGCACCCGGAGGAAAGCCACACGATCACAGGGAGAACGTGCAAAGTCCACGTTGAACCTGGGCCTCTGGAGCTGTCTACCGATTGTGTCACTGTTCTTTTAAAAGGAGCATGGAAATGGAGCACAGAGCCAGGTGCCAAACCATCGGAATTTCCGAACAATCGGATATCGGATCGTTGGAATTTTGCTGCAGTCTTTGTACACACTGCTGCCTTCTGGAAAGAGGGAAAGTGATTTCCTGCAGACCCCTCAGTCTTGTTACAATTTTGAATGAGAGGTTGAAGATTTCATTCCTGGGTTTTCACAGTGAAAAAGGAAACCAACATTAAGGTAGAAACAAGAGGCTGGAGGAACTCAGCGGGTCAGGTAGCACCTGCGGAGGCAGAAGGACGGTCGACAACTCGGTTGGAGACCCTTCATCAGGACCTTGCGTTCTGATGCAGGGTCTCGACCCGAAACATCGATCATCCCTTTGCCTCCACAGATGCTACCTGGCCTGCATGGTTCCTCCAGCAACACAGAAAACGCTGGAGGAACACAACAGGTCGGACAGCATCCGTGGAGGGAAATGGACAGTCGACGTTTCGGGTCGAGACCCTTCATCTGGAGTCAAGGGTGCCTCCAGCAGTTTGTGTTTTGCTCCAGATCCTAGCACCTGCCTTCTCTTGTGTCTCCTACACTGAGATACACTCTTACCACTGCAGAAGAATGGTAAATGAGCTGAGGAAGCAAAAATATTGCAGAATAAAATTGGTAAATTGGTTTATTATTGTCATATGTCAATTGTCAAATTGGTTTATTATTGTTATCCTGAAGGGGGAGGGTGAACAGACAGAAGTCATGGTACATATTGGTACCAATGACATAGGTAGGAAAAGAGGTAGGGTCCTGAAGAGGGAATAAAGGGAAGGAGCTAAAAAGCAGGACCTCAAGGGTAGTAATCTCTGGATTGCTGCCTGTGCCACGCGCCAGTAAGGGTAAGAATAGGATGATTTGGCAGATGAATGCATGGCTGAGGAATTGGTGCAGCGGGCAGGGTTTCGGATTTGTGGATCATTGGGATCTCTTCTGGGGAAGGTACGACCTGTACAAAAGGGACTGGTTACACCTGAACTGAAGGGGGACTAATATTCTTGTGGGCAGGTCTGCTAGAACTGTTGGGGAGGGTTTAAACTAGTTTGGCAGGGGGATGGGAACCAGAGTGATAGATCAGAGGTTGGTGCATTTAGTGTACAAGTAGATGCAGCATGTAGAAAGACTGCGAGCAAGGATAGGCAGTTGAAAGGGCAAAATTGCAGTCAGTTGGATGGGCTGAAGTGTGTCTGCTTTAATGCAAGAAGTGTCAGGAACAAGGCTGATGAACTTACAGTGTGGGTAGGTATGTGGAACTATGACGTTGTGGCCATTACAGAGGCTGTCACAAGGGCAGGAATGGCTGCTGTTATTACCAGAGCTTAGATGTTTCAAAAGGGACAGGAACGGATGTAAAAGAGCTGGGGGAGTGGCTTTGCTGATCAGGGAGAGGATCACAGCTGTAGAGAGGGAGGATGTCCTGGAGGGATCATCTACTGAGTCGGTGTGGGTGGAAGTCAGAAACAGGAAGGGAGCGATCACTCTATTGGGTGTATTCTACAGACCTCGCAATAGCAGCCGAGACACTGAGGAGCAGATCGGGAGGCAGATTTTACAGAGGTGCAAAAATAACAGAGTTGTTCTCATGGGTGATTTCAACTTCCCTAATATTGGTTGGCACCTCCTTAGTGTAAAGGGGATAGATGGGGTGGTGTTTATTCAGTGTGTCCTGGAAGGATTCCTGACACAGTATGTTGACAGGCTGACTAGAGGACAGGCCATACTGGACCTGGTACTAGACAATGAGCCTGATCAGGTTTCAGATCGGTAGGAGAGCATTTTGGAGATAGTGACCTTTACCAAAGCCTTGGAGAGGGAATAGGAGCAGACGATATGGGAAATTGGGAGAGTGCAAATTATGATGATATTAGCAGGAACTTGGGAGTGTAAATTGGGAACAAATGTTTTTGGGGAAGAGCACAGCAGAATTGTGGAGGTTGTTAGGGAGTACTTGCATGGGTTTCTAGATAGGTTTGTCCCATTGAGGCAGGGTAAGGATGGTAGAGTGAAGGAACCGTGGTTGACACGAGATGTCGAATATTTTGTCAAGAGGAAGAAAGAAGCTTATCTGAGGTTTAGAAAGCAAGGATCAGACAGGGCTCTGGAGAGTTACAAGATAGCCGGGAGGGAGCTTAAGAATAGACTTGGGAGAGCTAGAAGTGGGCATGAGAATGCCTTGGCGAGTAGGATTAAGGAAAACCCCCAGGCGTTTTACACATTTGTGAAGAATAGGAGGATGACTAGAGTGAGGGTAGGACCGATCAGGGATGAAAGAGGAAACTTGTGCCTGGAGTCGGAAGAGGGAGGGGAAATCCTTAATGAATACTTTGCTTCAGTATTCACCAGTGAGAGAGACCTTGACATTTGTGAGGATGGCGTACAGCAGGCTGATATGCATGTTGATGTGAGGAAAGAGAATATGCTGGAACTTTTGAAAAACATTAGGATAGATAAGTTACCAGGGCCAGACAGGATATATCCAAGGTTATTACGGGAAGCGTGGGAAGAGATTGCTGCGCCTTTGGCGATGATCTTTGCGTCCTCACTGGCCACAGGAGTAGTGCCAGGTGATTGGAGGGTGGCAAATGTTCAAGGAAGGGTGTAGGGATCATCCTGGGAATTACAGACCAGTGAGTCTTACTTCAGTGGTGGGCAAATTACTGGAGAAGATTCTTTGAGACAGGCTTTATGGGCATTTGGAGAAGCATAGGCTAATTAGGGACAGTCAGCGTGGCTTTGTGAGGGGCAGGTCGTGCCTCACGAGCCTGATTGAATTCTTTGAGGATGTGACAAAGCACATTGATGAAGGTAGAGCAGTGGATGTGGTGTACATGGATTTTAGTAAGGCGTTTGATAAGGTTCCTCATGGAAGGCTTATTCAGAAAGTCAGGAGACATGGGATGCAGGGAAACTTGTCAGCGTGGATTCAAAATTGGCTCGCCCACAGACGACAGAGGGTGGTGGTAGATGGAGCGTATTCTGTCTGGAGGTCGGTGACCAGTGGTGTTCCGCAGGGATCTGTTCTGGGACCCCTGCTCTTTGTGATTTTTATAAATGACTTGGATGAGGATGTGGAAGGGTGGGTCAGTAAGTTTGCAGATGACACGAAGGTTGGTGGTGTTGTGGATAGTGTAGAAGGTTTCAACAGGACTTTGATAGGATGCAGAGATAGGGCTGAGAAGTGGCAGATGGATTTCAACCGGGAAAAGTGTGAAGTCATATACTTCGGCAGATTGAATTTGAAGGCAGGATACAAGGTTAATGGCAGGACTCTTAAGCAGTGTGGAGGAACAGAGGGATCTTGGGCTTCACGTCCATAGAACCCTCAAGGTTGCTAAGGGTTGTTAAGAAGGCGTATGGTGCGTTGGCCTTCATTAGTCGTGGTATTGATTTCATTAGCCGCGAGGTAATGTTGCAGCTCTATAGAACTCTGTTCAGACCACACTTGGAGTATGGTGTTCAGTTCTGGTGGCCTCATTATAGGAAGGATGTGGAAGCTTCAGAAAGGGTGCAGAGGAGATTTATCAGGATGCTGCCTGGATTGGAGAGCATGTCTTATGAGGATAGGTTGAGTGAGCTAGGGCTTTTCTCTTTGGAGAGAAGAAGGACGAGAGGTGACTTGATAGAGGTGTACAAGATGATAAAAGGCATAGATCCAGTGGACAGTCAGAGACTTTTTCCCAGGGTGAAAATGGCTAACATGAGGGGACATAATTTTAAGATGATTGGAGGAAGGTGTAAGGGGGGATGTCAGAGGTATGTTTTTTACACAGTGGTGGGTGCATGGAACGTACTGCCGGCAGAGGTGGTGGGGGCAGACACATTTGGGACATTTAAGAAACTGTTAGATAGCCAAATGAATGATAGAGAAATGGAGGGCTACGTGGGATGGAAGGGTTGGATAAATCTCAGAGCAGGATAAAATGTCGGCACAACATTGTGGGCTGAAGGGCCTGTACTGTGCTGTAATATTCTATGTTCTATGTACCAAGGTACAGTGAAAAACTTTGTTTTGCATGCCATCCATGCAGATCAATACATTACAACAGCGCATTGAGGTAGTACAAGGGAAAACAATAACAGAATGCAGAATATAGTGTTACAGTTACAGAGAAAGTGCAGTGCAGGCAGACAATAATATGCAAGGTCATAACGAGGAGGATTCTGAGGTCGAGAGTCCATCATAAGTCCTGATAAGAATTTACTAGATGCAATTGTTAATTTGAAGCCTTTTTATGATGGTTCAATATCCAAGATTTATGGTAAGTTATCAGGAACGGATAAGGTTCCTTTAGACAAAATTAAAAATGCTTGGGGACATGATGCAGATTTCAATTTCTGAGGAAACTTGGAATCAAATTTTTAAACTGGTAAATACTTCATCATTATGTGCGCGTCCCTCCGTCCTTCAATTTAAAGTGGTTCATAGAGTTCACCTGTCCAAAGACAAGTTATCACGTTTCTATTCGGATATATCTCCTTATTGTGACAAATGCAATAATGGAGAGGCTTCTTTAATTCATATGTTCCGGTCATGTCCGAGTCTGGAAAAATACTGGATAGAGGTATTTCAAACCTTTTCCATGCTTTTTAAAATACATTTTAAGCCAAATCCTTTAACTGCATTATTTGGGATTGTTGGAGAAAAAGATATAATTCTGGAGACTTCCAACTTACACATATTGGCCTTCGTTTCTCGTTTAGCCAGGAGGGCTGTGTTGCTTAAATGGAAGGAAATTACCTCCCCCACTCATGTTCAATGGTTAAGGGATGTTATGTCATATCCAAATTTAGAGAAGATCCATTGTTCTATTTCTGGATCTATTCTGAATTTACAAATATTATGGGGACCTTTTTTGAACTACTTTCAGAACCACTGATTTGGTGCTTAAAGTACAGATATTGGCTAATACTATGTCTTTAAGGTGTTTTTTTTTGTCTTTTTTTTAATCAAACAGCTTCAGTTTTGGTAGTGGGGTTAGATTTTTTTTATAATAAACTTATTCCAATTTATTAATATTAATTAGTTATCAACTCTGTTTATCAATATGAGGTATTGTGATTTCAAGCGTGATTCGATACAATGTATTTTGTAAGAAAATGAAAAAAAGAGTCCATCTTATCGTGCTAGGGAACTGTTCAGTAGTGTTATAACAGTGGGATAGAAGCTGTCCTTGAGCCTGGTGGTACGTGCTTTCAGGCTTTTGTAGCTTCTGCTTGATGGGAGGGGGGGGGGAGAAGAGAGAATGTCCGGGGTGGGTGTGGTCTTTGATTATGTTGGCTGCTTCACCGAGGCAGCAAGGAGTAATCCCCGTGCTAAATCTGAATAGTAATCAGGAACAATTTCAAATTGACCTCAAGAATTCCTGGACTGGAAAGCGACCTGAATCTATTTTAAATCTGAGATGATTAAATACAAATATGAAATGGAACATTTAAATATAATTGACGTGATGTTAAATCAGAACCTGCCTGCAGTGTGGTGTGCCCCCTATAGCTGACACTTTTCTATTGCCATTGAATCTGGACCCATTTCCCAGTCCAGGGTCCAATCAAAGTGTCTAATGCGGCCTGGGATTTGCAAAGAGAGTGTTTGCCTGAAAATGTCGGGATTTTTTTATACTGATGAGAGTTTCTCAGATCTGCTCTGTTAGGAATAGGCTTGTGCCCTGCTGGGCTAAGAGTGGATCAAAAGGTCTGTAATGAGTGTGCACGTTCTCCCCGTGTCTGCGTGGGTTTCCTCCGGGTGCTCCGGTTTCCTCCCACATTCCAAAGACGTACGGGTTAGGAAGTTGCGGGCGTGCTATGTTGGCGCCGGGAGCGCGGCGACACTTGCGGGCTGATCCCCAGAACACTACGCAAAAAGATGCACTTCTCTGTGTGTTTCAATGTACACGTGACTGATAAAGAGATCTTATCTTAAATGCAACAGAAATATGTTAGTTGAGGTGACACAAGAGACGGCAGGTGCTGGGACCTGGAGCAACAAACAATCTGCTGGAGGAACTCAGCAGATCGAGCAGCATCCGTGGGGGGAGAGGAATTGCCGGTGTTTCTGGTCAAGACCTTGAGAGGGGAGAGGGAAGGAGCCAGTATAAAGAGGAGGGGGGTGGTGTGAGACAGGGGCCAGCAGGTGATTGGTGGATGGAGGATGGGTGAAGGATGGTGGACGGATGGAGCTGGGTAGGAGAGGGGGAGGGGGATGGGGACGGGGAGGGGCGGAGTTGGCAGACTGGGTGGCAGGTGGGTGAGAGGCGGAGGGCATTTGGAGCCAGGTGGGGAAAGGGAAGGGTGCAGGTGGAGACAGCTTTGCTTTTCACGCTTCTAGCTGTCTCCCGGGGAATGATAAGAGGAACCATTAGGGGCGAGGTGATGGGCAGATAGAACCAGGTGGGGTGTGGGGGAGGGTACTAGGTGGATGGAACTGGGAGGGGTCTGTGAGTGATGGGAGGACCGGAGGTGGATTGGAAGGGGAGGGAGGGAGGAAAAACCCACCGGAGGGGAGGGTTACCTGAGATTGGAAAACTCCACGCCATTGATCTGTAGACTACCTGGGCAGTGTTGTACCTCCAGTCTGCAGCTTGACCCTGGCAGTGAAGAAGTCCGAGGATGGACAGGTCGGTGTGGGAATGGGAAGGGGAGTTGGAACGGCATGCAACTGGGAGCTTGGGACGGTCGTTGCGGATTGCGATCTGCGATCCCCTTATACCTTTTCAGACCCGTCCAATTTAAGCACTAACCTCTGCCTCCCTCCTTCTCTCCGATGCTTGAAGCCTGGCTCCTCACTGACAAGGGAAAACAGAAAATGCTGGAAACACTCATCAGCTCAGGCAGCATCTGTGGAAAGAAAACAGTGTTCACATTCCAGGTTAAAAACCCTTCATCAATTCAGAATGGACAAAGGGTCTCCAGGCTGAAACACTAACTCTGTTTCTCTCTCCATATTTGCTGCCTGACCTGTTGAATCTTTAGAGCACTTTCTGTTTTTATTTCAGATTTCCACCATCTATAGTTCTTCTGATTTTCATTAAATCTCATAGACAAACTCAGACTATGCATAAACCTTTGACTCCCATAGTTAAAATCACCTTTGATTGATGTAACCTCCTCTGCTGTTTAAGAGACTCTGATTTGTCCAGTTTAAAATAATTGCCTCCAATTAGGTTAATTAGTATTCTTTACCTTTTGTAGTACCACTATAGCAGAGGATTATTATTATTATTCATTTCATAGCCTCATAAAATTAATATTATTAAAATTTGTTTATGTAAGATGCAATGTTCTTAATAGTGATCATCCACTAAATGGTTAGAACTTGAGTTCCTGAACATCTTGTTCCCACTTTGCAGCCTGATTATGCACTTTACAAGTCAGCTTTGCACATCCCACTGTGGGAGAAGGTGTCAGGCCGGGGATTAGCACAGCGCTTCAAATACCACATGCACCGGTTTTACATCATACAGGCTGTATAAAGGGACCCGTTTCCTCTTGCCTCTGGGACAATCTCACACAAGGCACCTATCCAGCGAGAGGCTTTTTTTTTCTCACCCCCGGAATATGACTCGAAAATATAGACCTCAGGACATTCACTTGTCGTCAGTCACAGCGCGACATACCGTTCCATGTGCTTACCTGATTCACAATTTGTCTGCATTACCTGGAATCCAACAAGAGTTAGAGTGCCTCACTGCCAATCACAATGATGAGGTCTGAAGGCTTCTTTGCCACTCTAAGGCTGACGTTTTGCCCACTGGAAGTGTGGGGTCTCGCACTTTGGTAGAAGGAATAGAGGCGTAGACTATTTTCTAAACGGGGAGGGAGTTCAGAAATCAGAGGTGCAAAGGGACTTGGGAGTCCTAGTGCAGGATTCCCTAAAGGTTAACTTGCAGGTTGAGTCGGTAGTAAGAAAGGCAAATGCAATGTTAGCATTCATTTCGAGAGGACTAGAATATAAAAGCAAGGATGTATTGCCGAGGCTTTATAAGGTGTTGGTACCTTTAAGATATCCTTTATTAGTCACATGTACATCGACACACACAGTGAAATGCATCTTTTTGCGTAGAGTGTTCTGGGGGCAGCCCGCAAGTGTCGCCAACATAGCACGCCCACAACTTCCTAACCCGTACATCTTTGGAATGTGGGAGGAAACCGGAGCACCCGGAGGGAACCCACGCAGACACATGGAGAGAACGTACAAACTCCTTATAGACAGCGGCCGGAATTGAACCTGGGTTGCTGGCGATGTAAAGCGTTACACTAACCGCTACACTACTGTGCCTGCCCGGTAGTGTAGCGGTCAGACTGCATTTGGAATATTGTGAGTAATTTTGGGCCCCGTATCCTAGGAAGGATGTGCTGGCATTGGAGAGGGTCCAGAGGAGGTTTGCAAGAATTATCCTGGGAATGAAAGGGTTAACATATGAGGAGTGTTTGATGGCTCTAGACCTGTACTCACTGGAGTTTAGAAGGATGAAGGGGGGTGGGGGGGGAGCTCATTGAAACCTACTGGATACTGAATGGCCTGGATAGAGTGGACCTGGAGAGGATGTTTCCAGTAGTGGGAGAGTCCAGGATCCAAGGGCACAGCCTCGGAATAAAGGGGTGTCCTTTTAAAACTGAGATGAGGAGGAATTTCTTCAGCCAGAGGTTAGTGAATCTGTGGAATCCGTTGACACAGAAGGCTGCGGAGGACAAGTCACTGGGTATATTTAAGGCAGAGATTGATGGGTTCTTGATTGGTAAAGGGGTTAAGGATTGGGGGGGGAGAAGGAGGGAGAATGGGGTTAAAAAAATGTCAGCCGTGTTTGATTGGAGGAGTGGACTTGATGGGCCGAATGGCCTAATTCCGTTCCTACATCTTATGATCGTACAGCGTCTTATGGTGCTGAGGGGGTTCCACACTGCTGGACGTGCCACCTTTGGGCTGTTAAACCAAGGCCCTGCCTATCCTCTTGCGTAGATGTAAAAAAAACCCACAGTGAGTTTTGAGTTCAGGGGAGTGGTCCCAGCCAATAGTTATCCCTCCACTGAAATGATCAAAAAAGCTCCAGTCCCAGATCATTACTGAAGACATGAGAGACTGCAGGGGCTAGGATCTGGAGCACAAGACAGACTGCTGGAGGAACAGGTCAGGCAGCATCTGTGGAGACAGAGGGATGGTTGATGTTTCAGGTCAAGAACCTGCTTCAGTCAACCATCCCTCTGACCTGCTGAGCCTCTTCCAGCAGTTTGTCTTCTGCCCCAATTCATTATTACTTCCTGCCTTTAAAAAATGCTTCCCCACAACAACTGATACCTTTTACCTGTTGTTTCCTATTTGTGCCTCTTGGTCCTTGAACCATCTGCCAATGGAGAGGGCTTCCTTCTCCTCACCACAGCAAGCCCCCTCTCCACCTTCTCTTCTCCAAGGGAACAATCCAAGCATCTCCACATCAGTGAACCGTTTCTGTCGCTCCTCCCTCCGAGGACGGTCACATTCTCAAGGTGGCCAGCACTTCGGTTTGACTCAGCAGCCTTACACACGGGCTGCTGCCAGCTCCCAGCCTCACTGCTCCCTGTTCCCAGCTCCCTGCTTCCGTTTAAAGAGTCCAGAATCCCACAATTTAAGGGCCCTCAGGTTTACACATGAGGCTTTGGTCTAAATGAACGCAGTCTTCATAGTGACCAACCTTGAGGAATTTTACACACACCCACACACATTCACACACCCACACACACACACACACACACGCACACACTCACATACACTCACGTGCACACACCACACACATTCTCACACATACATGTGCGCACACACACACTCAAACATGCACACACAAGCACACACTCACACACATTCTCACACACATACACGTGTGCACACACACTCGCACGCTCACACACATTTGCACATGCACACGTGCACACACACGTACACACTCACACACTCACACACACATTTACACACACACATTTACACACTCTCTCACACACACATTCACACACACACGTTTACACACACTCACACACATTTACACACTCACACTCACACACACTTACACACACACGTTTACACACACTCACACACATTTACACACTCACACTCACACACACACATTTACACACACACACGTTTACACACACACTCACACACATTTACACACACACACTCACACTCACACATTTACACACACACACACACACACACGCCCCCTGTTAACCCCAGTTACCAATACTTGGCTTGTAGCCTTGTAGCCTTCCATGCCTTGAAAATTCGAGTGCTCATTTCGATATTTCCCAGCTGTTGTGAGAGTCCCTCCCTCCAGCAACCCCTCAGGCAGTGCCTTCCAGATTCCAACCTGGGATGAAAGTGTTCCCCCTCAGATCCCCTCTAAACCTCATACCCCTGACCCAAAACCTACGCCTCCTAGTTTTAGACAACTCTGCCGCGTGGAAAAGTTTCCCACTACCTGTCCTATCTGTCCCCCCTCATAATCTGAGCACATAGAGTCATAGGGTACATCGGCAACAGAGATAACGAAGCAGAATTCAGGAAGTTCGGTTCTTTCTGCTTTTAACTGTTGTGACCGTTTCAATGTTCTCCTTCCAGGTGGCAGCACGACTTCTTCAAACGTCCACCCAGAAAAGGTCATCAATTGGCCACAGCTCAGCACCTTCCCAACAAGCCCCACTGTGCAGGAGCATCTTCCACTGTCACCTGACAGCCGATTGGCGATGATTAAACTTATCGCTAGCCTATGCCAAAATACCACCAGTTGGTTCACCCAGTGGTTCACGTTAAGAGTACAGCCCCTGGCACACCAGTCACCTCGCTGACAGGAAGTGTGTGAGGGAGCAGCTGATCTACTGTGGGTTGAAGGGGAACCATCAGCCAAAATGTTGGAGGGGAGCAACCCCCTTTGCTTCCAATGGGGAAAACTGACCCAATAGTGTGCAGCTGAATTACTGAGACAGGGAGGACAATATCCCAGATACTGACAATTGACAGTTCCTCTACCCTCACCGATGCTGCTCGACCCGCTGAGTTCCTCCAGCAGATCGAGTGTCGCTCCAGATGCCACCATCTGCCGCCTCTCGTGTCTCCAGTTCAACATCTCAATTCGGTTTCCGACTCCCGGAAAGAGTTGGAAGGACCTCAGCT
Organism: Pristis pectinata; assembly: GCF_009764475.1. Lineage (NCBI taxonomy): Eukaryota > Metazoa > Chordata > Chondrichthyes > Rhinopristiformes > Pristidae > Pristis > Pristis pectinata. The sequence continues at coordinate 46,671,695 of NC_067418.1, read as the reverse complement.
GGAGCAGGTGGATCACTGAGAGAGACTGGCCAGTGACCCCTGCACCTTATCGTTGTCTGTCTGTGGTTACCACAAGGGGTTTTGTACCTCTCTTGCTTTGTGCAGATCGGGATCTATCCCAAGAAACTCTGATAAGACCCTCACAATTTTACAGGCATTACTTCCATACAGCGCCGCTCAGGGAACAAAGCCCCTCATTGATATCCATCTTATTATTGGTATTGGTGTTGGTTTATTATTGTCACTTGTACCGAGGTACAGTGAAAAACTTGTCTTGCATACTGATCATACAGGTCAATTCATTACACAGTGCAGTTACATTGGGTTAGTACAGAGTGTATTGAGGTAGTACAGGTAAACACAATAACAATATAAAGTGTCACAGCTACAGAGAAAGTGCAGTGCAATACGGTGCAAGGTCACAACAAGGTAGGTCGTGAGGTCAGAGTCCGTCTCATTGTATAAGGGAACTGTTCAATAGTCTTATCACAGTGGGGTAGAAGCTGTCCTTAAGCCTGGTGGTACGTGCCCTCAGGCTCCTGTATCTTCTGCCTGATGGAAGAGGAGAGAAGAGAGAATGACCCGGGTGGGTGGGGTCTTTGATTATGCCGGCTGCTTCACCAAGACAGCGAGAGGTAAAGACAGAGAGTCCAAGGAGGGGAGGCTGGTGTCCGTGATGTGCTGGGCTGTGTCCACAACTCTCTGCAGTTTCTTGCGGTCCTGGACCGAGCAGTTGCCGTACCAAGCCGTGATACATCCAGATAGGATGCTTTCTATGGTGCATTGATAAAAGCTGGTGAGTGTCAAAGGGGACATGCCGAAAACGACAAAGTCATCAATCTCAGAGCACACAACACTGCAACCCTTGAAACTTCCAACTTACGCAGACCGGCCTTTCATGTTTATAAATCCAAATGCAAAATTTAGCCATGCTTCTGTGCACTCCAGTTTCCTCCCACGTCCCAAAGACTTGCACGTTGCAGGTTGAACTGGCCCCAGTGTGTAGGTGTGTAGGGAGTGGTGGGCGGGGAGGTGGCGTTGATGGGAGTCTGGGGAGAATAAAATGAACGAGGGCAGGACTTGCATGGGAAGGGCGGATTTCCAGGGAAGGGCAGCTTTCCGCGCTCACTCTCTCTAAAACAAAGCTGCAAATGATTAAAAAGAGTGGAAATCAACAATACTCCATTAAAAACACTACAATCAATCCAGCACAATCCCCATAATTAAGATGATGGAGTCACGGGGTCGTACTGCACAGAAATAGACCCTTCAGCCCATCATGCCCATACTAACCCTTCTGCCCACCTACGTTATCCCATTTGCCTGCATTAAGACTGTATCCTTCTGTGCCTTGCCTATTGTCTGTCCAAATGCTTCTTAAACAAAGTGATTGTCTCTAATTTCGCCACGTCCTCTGGCAGCGTCCCAGGTATCAGCCCCTCTCTGCTGAAAGAAACCTACCCTTCAGATCCCCTATAAAACTCTCTCTCTCACCTTAAACCTGTGCCTCCTTGTTTTTGATAATCTCCACCACCACCCCCCCCCCACCACCCCACCACCACCTCAAATGGGAAAGAGATTCTGACTCTCTACCTTGTCTCTGCCTGTCATATGCTTGTATCAGGTCATCCCTCAGCCTCCTTTGCTCCAGGGAAAACAAGCCCAGCTTATCCAACCTCTCCCCTAAATAATGTCCTCCAATCCTGGTGAGTCACCTCTGCACTTTCTCCTGTGCAATCATATCCTTCCTATAGTCTGGCAATCAGAACTGCACACAATACTCGAAGTGTTTTGTAAAGGTCAATGCAAATGACAGTCAGGCTTTAATTAGATACAATCCATCCAATTACTGTCAACCATCTTGAAAAAATGATAAATAAAATGTAATCTCATTATAAAGATAAAATCTGCGGCAGCAATGTCTATTATACCACTCCAGTGGAGATGAATATTTGGAATTCTTTGTCCTGGAAGTTTATTCAAGATAGAGATGGATAGATTTCAGGGCATTGTAGGAACAAAGAGATATGGAACCTAGAACATAGACTAGTACAATGCAGGAACAGGCCCTTCAGCCCACGATGTCTGTGCCGACCATGATGTCAAACTAAACCAAACCCTTCTGCCCGCACATGATCCATACGCCGCCATTCCCTGCGTGTTCATGTGCCTCTGAAATGCCACTATCGTGTCTGCCTCCACCACCAACCCCAGCAGCATGTTCCAGGCACCCACCACCCTCCGTGTAAAAACGCCTTGCCCTGCACATCTCCTTTAAACTTTCCCCCTCTCACCTTAAAGCTATGCCCTCTTGTATTTGACATTTCTACTCTGGGAAAATGACTCTGGCTGCCTACCCTATCTATGCCTCACATAATGTTATAAACATCTATCAGGTCTCCCCTCAGCCTGCAGAGAAAACAACCCAAGTTTTGTCCAACCTCTCCTTACAGCTAATACTCTCTAATCCAGGCAACATCCTGGTGAACCTCCTCTGCATCCTCTCCAAAGACCCCACATCCTTTCCGATATGCAGCGACCGGAGTATTCCAACTGCCGCCTATCCGATGTTTTATGCATGGGATATGGGGATAATGCGGGAAAATGGCACTGGGGTAGAAGATCAGCCAAGAGGAATGGCATAGTTTGATAGCACAACGAATGCAAAGAAAGATGTCCAGTGATTTTTTGTACTTCTTACGTAATTTTTTCTATAAATGAAGAATATTTTTGAAATTAATTAAAATAATGTTGCCACATGAACCCTGTCAGCTTAATGAGAAGATTGTGACGTGTGTCGACTTTTGCTGATGGCTTTCATACGTCGGTATAAGATAAGATGAGATAAGATTTCTTTATTAGTCATATGTACATCAAACCACACAGTGAAATGTACCTTTTGCGTAGAGTGTACTGGGGGGGCAGACCACAAGTGTCGCCACGCTTCCGGCGCCAACATAGCACGTCCACAACTTCCTAACCCGTACGTCTTTTGGAATGTGGGAGGAAACCGGAGCACCCGGAGGAAACCCACGCGGACACGGGGAGAACGTACAAACTCCTTACAGACAGCGGCCAGAATTGAACCCGGGTCGCTGGTGCTGTAAAGCGTTACGCTAACCGCTACACTACTGTGCCTGCCTAAGGTCATACTGTGTAAACTTGATCTCCCGATCAACCTCGTCGTAACCCTTGCATTTTATTTGTTGACCCGCGCTGCACTTTCTCTGCAGCTCCAACACTATATTCTGCCGACACAAGAGAGACCGCAGACGTTAGAAATCTGGAGCCACGCACAAAATGCCGGAGAAATTCAGTGGGTCAGGCAGCATCCATGGAGGGAAATGGACGGATGACATTTCGGGTCGAGACCCTCCACCAGTCCTGATGAAGCGCCTTGACCCGAAACGTTGACCGTCCATTTCCCACCGTCGATGCTGCCTGACCCACTGAGTTCCTCCAGCATCTTGTGGGTTGCCCCACTAATATTCTGCGTTCTGTTTTCTCTTTACCTCCTCAATGTACTTACGTATGGAATGATCTGCCTGGATGGCACACAAACAGCAGTTTTTCACTGTGCCTTGGCACACGTGACGTTAATAAACCAATTGTCAGTACCAATCCAAAGTGGAGGCTGCCCTCTGGTTGACTGTCTGAGAAACATGGGCTACATAGGACACAGAAGGTGGAGTATGAGGGTTTAGTAAATGCTCTCTGTTGCTGGAGTTATCTTTGCCACACTTCTGGAGGTAATGTCACACAGGCCATACTCTATGGCATCCTTCTGTGGAAGCGGTGAGGAGGGGAAGGCTCTTGATGGGGGCCACAGTGGCATGGTGCTAGGGGAGGAGCAGTGAAGCCAAGAGGGGTCACTTCGCTCCATCAAGGCCTGCTCCAACAAGGGGTTCGACAGCATGGGCACAGGGAGGGGGAGGAAAGGGGAGGGAGATCAGCGGCAGAGAGAAGGACCCAAAGCACGTGTGTGGATCCTGTTCCCACCATCACGCAGTGCCGGATCAAGGGGTGGGGGTGATAACACCCAAGGCCAACCAACCGACCACTTTAACAACCCCCTGCTATGAGGTACTGGATCTGCACTTTTAATCAGAAAACTGACACCTGTTTTCTCACCGTCTGCTATAAACATGAGTCAGGACAACCAGTAGGACTGGTTTTACTGTTGATACAAGGGGCTGGTTAACAATTAACTATTTGTCGTATTGCCACTGTAAAAGAATAAAATAGTTAAGACACCACATACACCTCAGGCAAAGCCAGGCACATCCCTTTTATTTTAATCATCCGTTTCCTGCACAGAAACTATATTTATCTATAAAAGTACTCTCCTCTGGTGAAGCTGGGAGACCGATCGTAGGGGACTCAATGCTTTGTTTACGGTGGTCACTGCCGTGTGTAGCAACTGCAGTGATCAGGTGAACTTGCAATTTATGTAAAGCACAAAAGATGCAAATTAACAAGCTCCTTTTTGTTTAGTTCATAACTGCGGCCAATCAAATTAAAGGAAGTGAAGGCGGGGGGAACTCCCCATGGGAGGCAAAGTCCTTAAGAGGCCTCTGTATTATTTAAATTACATCTGGCCCAATTTTTATCTGGTTACAGTGCAAACGGAATAATTCGATTTATTAAACTAGCTGCTCTCTCAGTTATACGGACGGTTCGGTATCTACTGGTCTACCCATTGCCCTGATGCTGTTGGAGGAATACATGTGGACCTGCTTCAGGTAAGCTCTGCAGCTCTTCAAGCGCTGACCCTTTCAGCTTCACCTGCTCCGACCACGATCAGTAGGTAGTCCGTCAACGTCCTTCTTCCTTTCAGCAGTTAAAGAAGCATTTGAAATATTGCTTCGGTAAAAGTTGGCTGGATACCCGGCTGGGGAAATGACGAAGGACTTTGTCGGTCACTAGAGGCAGAGATAATTCTTTGGGGCTTATCATGGGTTCCATCCTTGGCTGCTGGCTCCAAGTTGTAAATAGCCCATCAGGAAATATAATTAGGTAGTAGTGGAAAGAGTTTGCTGATTTCATTCTGTGAAGAGGATGGGGAGATATCTTACAGAATGCACTTCAGTAAATAGGTGGTACTGGGTTCCCACTGCAAGGAGGGAAGTGTGGGTGGCAGGTGGATTCAAATGGGATGAATTTGCTTCGATGGTCAAGTTCTGCCTTCCTGCCTTTCTCAACTTTCTCAAGAACGTGAAGTCAATCCAAATCACATCAGTTAAAGGCTTTGTACTCTGCTGAGAAAGATTCTGCTAGTATCACTGTTCCCAGGACTTGTTAATTCCACCCTTCCTTCCAGCAACCCAGCAGTTAAGAACCTCTGACAATAGATCTTTGACCTGAAATGCTCACTCTGTTTCTCTTCCCACAGATGCAGCTTGACCTGCTGCACATTTTCTGTTTTTATTGAAGAGGTGGTTTTATAGTGGACAAGGTGAAGTTATATAAAGGACCTCGCAGGAGGCATTTCATAAAGTCCCTCTTAAGAGACTGTTGGCTCCTGATGCTCACCTGGAAATTGGCTGCATGACGGGTGACAGAAAGTAGAAGTACTCAGACCTGAGGGATGCGGCTCATGGGGTCAGACAAGGATCTGTGTCGAAGCCACAAAGTACTGAATGACTTCGATGATGGGGCAGAAAGACTCGTGTTTCCAGTCACACAATGAGAAGTGTTGTTGTATGCAGTGTGGAGGAAAGCATTGCAAACAGGGGGAGAAACTAGCAAATGGATATCAATATAGGCACACTTAAGCTTTGTCTTTCAACAGAATGGAACGGTACTTTCGAAAAAGCGAAAGGTTAGTGATGTGGATGTACAGTGAGACTTGGGGAGTGGGGTGCTGGTGAATGGGGAAGGGGGGGGTCCAGCAATATAAATCATTAATGTCAGGAAGGGTGCATAAGATATTTGAAAAGGGCAGGGAATTGCAAATTTATACGAGGCAACTGCGTCAAGGCAGTTTGCTACAGCTACACGGAGCTATGATCAGATCACACCCGGAATATTCTGGGCTCTCTCTTTGAAGAGAGAATTTGATCTGGTCCAAGAGAGGGATGGTTTACTGGAATGCTGCTCAGATTTCAAGAGATTATTTATGGAAAGGGATTATAGGCAACAAGCAATCCACTGGAGGAGCTCAGCAGGTCGAGCAGCATCTGCGGGGCAGGGAAAGGACTTGATGTCTCGGGTCAAAACCCTGCATCAGGTCTGCAGCATTGGGAAGGACATCATTTCCTTCCCCTCTCCCTCCCCCACACACAGATGCTGCTCGACCTGCTGAGTTCCTCCAGCAGATTGTTTGTTGCTCCAGGTTCCAGTTTCTGCCGTCTCTTGTCAGAACCAGAACCAGATTTATTATCACTGACTTAGATGACGTGAAATTTGTTGTTTTGGGGCAGCAGTGCAGTGCAGAGACATAAAATTACGATTAGTTACAAAAAAAATCAAGGAATTGTGTAAAACAAAAGGAATAATGAAGTGGTGTCCATGGACCATTCAGGAACCTGATGGCGGAGGGGAAGAAGCTGTTCCTGAATCGTTGAGTAACGAGAGCTGGAATTTAAAAGATAAAAATGGTGATTTTGTTGCACATCTTCTTGGCAACTGGTGGGGTGAACGACGTGATACGAGGTGAATTGTTTATCTTAAACTGAGTTTCTGTGATGAAGGATATTTAGTAAAATTGTCAAAGGCAGGTACTTGGAACGAGGCCAGAGGTCAGCCATGATGGCAGTGAACAGTAGAACAGATACAAGGGGCTGAATGGCCTCCTCAGTTCCTATTTCCCATGTTCCCACCTCCTTCTGTGTGTGTTATGGAAGAACAGTTGACCTGAGGGTAGCACTGCCAATAGCTGACTGCCACTTCTGCAGTTCATATCGCCACAGTGCACCTAATTAGCAAGTAGTGACCCACTGTGATAAGACTATTGAACGGTTCCCTTATACAGTGAGATGGACTCTGACCTCATGATCTACCTTGTTGTGACCTTGCACCTTATTGCGCTGCACTTTCTCTGTAGCTGTGACACTTTATTCTGTACTGTTGTTGTTTTTACCTGTACTACATCAGTGGACTCTTTACTAACTCAATGTAACTGCACTGTGTAATGAACTGACCTGTATGATTGGTATGCAAACAAGTTTTTCACTGTACCTCGGTACAAGTGACAATAATAAACCAGTACCAATGCCAATACATGCCCGCCTCCTTGTCCCCTTAATAGTGTCTGTGTCACCCAGCAACCATAATGCAGTTGGGAACACTGAAAGCTGCTCTACCCTGACGGTGCTGAGTTCCTACAGTGGTTCCTTCTGTGACAATGTTACCTGAAGGAGTAATGACATCAACTTCCCCGTGGTTTAACCCCTGAGCCAGTGATCGGCGTAGCAGAAACTGGGCCCAGGAAGTGAGGCAGTTTGCAGAGAGGTATCACAGACACAGATATAGATCCAAGGATGTGGGTTTGATTTGCAGCCGATGCCTTCTATTCACGGGTGTGCGTTCTGCTTGGTGTTGTTCTCCACTGATTGGCTTTTGAGAATAAATCTAATATTGAAAATCAAGCCTCCAATCTATATTCTCTTAATAGAGTGGTATGGGTGTACCCTTGATTTTGGAGAACTGTTGTCCTTTATGGTTTGCAGTTCCTGTTTATCCAAATGCAAATACTGTTTTGTGGTTGCAACGCATTAGCAGATATCTCTGCCGTGACCGGTTGGTTCCCTTGCACAGTTGAAAGGGGTGAAAGGGAAGTGACAACCGAACTTAAAAAAGAAAGCTGGTTTTGTTGTGCAGTGATTGAGAGGGTTCGGTGTCCTGTTTCTTGGTCTCTGGTGGAGTGAGGACTGGACCCACCTGATGTGTTGCCTACAGCCCTGCTGATGCATTGGTAGTAAGATCCCCTTGGGTTGTAAGGGAGGGGTAAGCCAAACACAGAGGGACCATTCTATTTTTGCCCCACACCCATTTGCAGTCACTTACTCTACAGGTCTCTTTTCCATTTCCTTTCTGATCCAACAAGGTCTTTGGAAAATTGGCCAGCTGTATATACCTTTAAGGGTTGCCGACTTGCTCAGTATTCTGTGACACCCCCTCCCCCACCCACGCACTCCCCTCACCACCATCCCTTAAGTGACAATTACAGCTGAGTTAGTTTCAAGTTCCTCTGTAACTCTGAAGCTCAAGGGTTCACTCCTGTGGGCACCTCTACTTCCTCAGGAGGCTAAAGAAATTTGGCACGTCCTCTTTGACCCTCACCAATTCTTATCGATGCACCATAGAAAGCATCCTATCTGGATGCTTCACGGCTTGGTATGGCAACTGCTCTGCCCGGGACTGCAAGAAACTGCAGAGAATTGTGGACACAGCCCAGCGCATCACAGAAACCAGCCTCCCCTCCACGGACTCTGTCTACACTTCTCGCTGCCTCGGTAAGGCAGCCAGCATAATCAAAGATCCAACCCACCGCAGACATTCTCTCTTCTCCCTCCTCCCATCGGGCAGAAGATACAAAAGCTGGAAAGCACATACCACCAGGCTCAAGGACAGCTTCTATCCCGCCGTTATAAGACTATTGAACGGTCCCCTAGTACAATAAGATGGACTCTTGACCTCACAATCTACCTCGTCATGGCCTTACACCTTATTGTCTGCCTGCACTGCACTTTCTCTGTAACTGTAACACATTATTCTGCATTCTGTTATTGCTTTTCCCTTGTTCTAACTCAATGTAATGATGTGATGAAATGATCTGTATGGACGGCATGCAAAACAAAGTTTTTCACTGTACCTCAGTACATGTGACAATAATAAACCAATTTACCAGTATAATTTACCAATTTATTCTGGTCCCTGAGCTTCACTGGCCAATGTTTGAGGAGAAGAGGTTAAACTGTGGCCCTGTGTGCTCATTGAGGAGAATTGGAGCTCCCCCTGGACATCACGATGAAGTAGAGGGCTCCTCACTCTGGAGGCCAACACTTAAGATAAGATAAGATATCTTTATGAGTCACATGTACATCGAAACACACAGTGAAATACATCTCTTGCATAGAGAGTTCTGGGGCCAGCCCGCAAGTGTCGCCACGCTTCCGGTGCCAACATAGCACGCCCACAACTTCCTAACCCGTTCATCTTTGGAATGTGGGCGGAAACCAGAGCACCCGGTGGAAACCCACACAGACACACGGGGAGAACTCCTTACAGACAGCGGCCGGAATTGAACCGGGGTCGCTGGCGCTGTAAAGTGTCACGCTAACCGCTACACTACCGTGCCTGCCCAATAACAAAAGGACAATTACCTGACGATGTATCTCATTGCTATTGGGGGTCCTTCTGTCCTCTAACTGAAGGCCACATTTCCCACACTGCAAAGGTGCAAGGATTCTCAGAGCAGAGTGTGAAGTTCAGCAGGATTTCACGTCTATGACCCTCAGAACTAGAAAGGGCTAGAGTGGGCAGCATTACCTCCAGGTCTGTCCCATCACTTCTGATCGAATCTCAAGCCAGACATTGGAGACACTCGCAATCTGTACCATGGCTCAGGAAGTGAGGCAGTCTATTGAGATGTAACCTTCAGGTAAACTCTGCCTGTAGTGACCAGCCCAAGATTGGAAGATATTCATTATCGAGATTACTTACTTATTCAGGACAGTCAGCCCATTGAGTCAATACTGGTTCCCAACAGAGCAATCCCGTCATTCCCATTTCATTTCCCTGTATTCCCACAACTTAATTATGGAGAGTTATACAGCACAGAAGCAGGCCCTTGGTCCCAACTCGTCCATGCTGGCCATGTTGCCTACCTGAGCTAGTTGCACTTGGCTTGTATCTCTCTATGCATGTACCCGACCAAATCTCTCCCAGCATGTCTTTGGGATGTGACAGGAAACCGCAGTGCCCAAGGGAACCTGGTTTGTTATGGTAACATTGCAAGACTGGGCGCACCCTGACGCCTGGACTTACCTCGGTGACAAGGAGGTCTCCAGGCCAGCCCCGTGAGGCACGATGACCTACGTGATACCTTGACCACCAACCCCTACCCCTTCACACTCCCACCCAGCTCCAGGTTAGGCTGATCCCTGGACACTCTCCCAGTCGGTGTGACGCTGCAGTTGGTGTCTGGAATGAGCTGCCAGAAGAGGTGGTGGGAGGCAGGGACGGTAACGACATTTAAGAGGCATCTTGACAGGTACTTGAATGAACAAGGCACAGAGGGATATGGAATTAATGCAGGCAGGTGGGATTAGTATCGATCGGCACAATGGTCGGCATAGATATTGTGGGCCGAAGGGCCTGTTTCTGCGCTGTACATTTCCATGACTCAGAGAGCGATACAGAATGGAGACAAGCCCTTTGGTACACTGAATCTGTGCTGACTGTCCCTTGCCCATTTATTCTAATTCTAGGGAAACAAAGGACTGCGGATGCTGGAATCGAGATGAAAAACACTCTGATGCTGGAGGAACTCAGCAGGCCAGGCAGCACCCGTGGAGAAAAGCAGGCGGGTAACGTTTCAGGTCAGGAGCCTCTTCAGGACTGTAGATAGGAAAAGGGGAATCTTCAGTCCTGAAGAAGGGTCCTGACCCGAAATGTTGACCGCCTGCTTTTCTCCATGGATGCTGCCTGGCCTGCTGAGTTCCTCCAGCATCATTGTGTTTTTTCATTTATTCTAATTCTATATTAATCACACTTTTACTCCCCCCTCGTTCTCAATAACAATTAACCCACCAACCTGCACGTCTTTGGGACATGGGAGGAAACCGGAGCACCTGGTCACAGAGAGAGCATGCAAACTCCACACAGACAGCACCCGAGGTCAGAATCGAACCCAGGTCACTGGAGCTGGGAAGCAGCGGCTTTAATGGGTGAACCACAGTGCCACTCTTCACACAGTGACTCCCACTATCCACCTTGCATGCCATTTTAGTCTCCTTATTTAAGGTTCAATAAACACAAAGCAGGCGGTTCAGAGAGAGTTCAAGATGATTCCTGGAATGAAGGGGTTGTCTTCGGGGGAACGAGTGAACAAATTGGAACAATATTTGGAAGAATAAGAGGTGACTTTATCGAAATCTATGCAGTCCGTTCCCACATAATGAATGGGATCTGTTTTTACACACATCCTCAAGTTGATTTTGTCCATAAGTCGAAAAATACACGTAACTCACTTGATACAGTAACCTTACCACCACAGTATTCTAGTGAATGGCATCAAATACACATCAGACTGAGAAGAAAGAACAATTCCTAAATGTGGAGAGAGAGAGAGAGAGAGAGGAACGTAGTCCTGTTGTCCGTAGGAATGAGCATAAGTATGTACGTCGGACTTTTGAATTTAATATTATTATTTTGCCAATACCAGAGGACGTCAGCTTAAGGTCAGAGGGGAGATGTCAGAGGTAGGTTTTTCACACAGAGGGTGGTGGGTGCCTGGAACACGCTGTCGGGGGTGGTGGTGGTGGAGGCTGATAATAATCGGCAAATTTAACTGACTCTGAAAAATGGAGGGTTGTGGGCTGTGTAGGGTTAGATTGATCAAGGAGCAGGTGTTTATATAGGTCGGCACAACATTGTGGGATGAAGGGCCCGTACTGTGCTGTACTGTTCTATGTTCTATTACGGGAGCTCGATCGTACACAGGGATATCCATAAGTTGGGTGTCCATAACCTGGGGATAGCCTGTAAGATTCTGAGAGGGCAGCTTGCCAGGTCATATTCTGAGGATGTTTCCCCTGGTGAGGGTATCTGGTACTAGGAAGGGGAGAGTTTTAGAATTAAGGGTTCCCCCATTTAAGGCGGAGATGAGGAGGAATTTCTTCCCTCAGGGGATTGTGTATCGGAATTCTCCACCGCAGATGCTGTGGAGGCAGGGCCATTGCATATATTCAGGGTGGTGATTGACAGGGGGTCAAGGGGCACGGAGAGAGTCTGGGAAGGTGGTTCAGCCACGGAGGGGTGAATGGCCTAGCACTGCTCCTTTTCCTTATGCTCACCATTTGGCCAGACTTACCCTGCCTTCACACAATGATCTGCAGGAGCTGCGCAACCCCCACCCCAACGATTACCACACAATTGTCCACAGATCTGAATCTTCAGCCATCCTTGCCAATAACACCATGTTCCGAGGACCTGCAGTACTCCTGCAGCTCCCTGTTGTGTCCCAGCACGGATTCCCAGCCTCAGATCCATCTGCTGTGTGACATAAGCTTTTACTGTTGCATTCTCCACACAAACAGTGGGGAAAGGGAACATCAGATGAATGCTTTATAGTCTACAACCACTCCCTTTGGAAGTGTCAGGACAGAGGCTGTGCTGACATTACCCAACAAGATCACTCAACATCCCATTACTCAATGAAACTGGATCAATGATTTTGCAAGTCATACCTTTTTTGCCACGAAACACCCTGAAGTATAATTGCCAAGATATAGAGTGGAGGTATTCCTCAGGCAGAAGTCTGTGCAAAATATAACTGTCCCATGTCAGGGTTTTCAAACCCTGGTGTGGAACAGGTAGTGATAAGATGTAACTTGGTGTAATACATACAGTGAGAATGGTCATTGGTAATTGGTTTATTATTGTCACATGTACTGAGATACAGTGAAAAGCTTTTGTTGGCATGCCATCCAGACAGATCATTCCATACGTAAGTACATCAAGGTAGTACAAAAGGAGAAACAGAATGCAGAATATAGTGTTACAGCTACAGGGAAAGTGCAGTGCTGGCAGACAATAAGGTGCAAGGCCCTTATTGAAGGCCCTTAAAGAAATCATCTTTATCATAGAAGAGGTCCATTTAAGAGCCTTATAACAAAAGTTGTCCTTGAGCCTGATGGTATGTGCTCTCAAGAAAATAAAAACACAGATTGCTGGAAACATTCAGCGGGACAGGCAGCATCTGTGGAGAGAAAAAACAGTTAATGTCTCAGGTCAAAATCTGCCAGAACTGGAGAAGACAGAGACAAAAAGATAGTTTTGACGTTTTATTTCTCTTTCCCAGTTCTGACGAGGGATTTTCAACCTGAAGTGTTAAATCTGTTTCCAGCATCTTCTGATTTTTAATCCTGATTTCTGGCATCTGCAGTTTTTTGAGCGGAAGCCAGTCTCCCGGGGAATGTTCACAGGATGGAGTGAAAGGTGAAAAACACGACGATGCTGGAGGAACTCAACAGGCCAGGCAGCATCTGTGGAGAAAAGCAGGCGGTCAACGTTTCAGGTCAGGACCCTTCTTCAGGACTGAAGATTCCCCTTTCTTTAATCTTCAGTCCTGAAGAAGCCCCTTTTCCTATCTTCAGTCCTGAAGAAGGGTCCTGACTCGAAAGGTTGCCCGCCTGCTTTTCTCCACGGATGCTGCCTGGCCTGCTGAGTTCCTCCAGCATCATCGTGTTTTTCATCTAGATTCCAGCATCTGCAGTCCTTTATTTCTCTGTGGAGTGAAAGGTGTGGGGTCGGTTTCTATAGACCATTGCATTATGGCAGGGGTGGCACAGTGATGCACAAGTTAGACGAGAACAGTGATTCAGGTTCGATCCTGACCTCCGGCGCTGTCTGTGTGGAGTTTGCACGTTCTCCCAGCGACCACGTGGGTTTCCTCTGCGTGCTCCAGTTTCCTCCCACATCCCAAAGGTGCGCTGATGGTTTTAATCGGTGACTGTAAATTTACACTTAGTTAAGGAGAGACAGGCAAGTGGGAGAGGGTAAGTCACAGGGGAACAGGGAATAAAGAAGGGAGGGCGGTTGGGACCAGTAGGATTGGTCTGCTGGAAGCCAGCATCGACCTGATGAACCAAATGGCCTCCTTCTGTGTCGTAGTAGATAAGTTGGTAAGTTACTAGATAAGTGCCAACTTTACAAAGCACTGGTTAGACTGCGCTTGGAGGACTGTGTGCAGTTCTGGTCGCCACATTACTTGAAAGATGTGATCACGCTGGAAAGAACGCAGAGGAGATTTACCAGGGTGCTGCCTGGATTGGAGGACTTTGGTTAGGGGAAGGGATTGAGTCAGCCAGGCTTGTTTTCCCTGGACCGAAGCAGGTGAGAGTTGACCTGATAGATATATGTAAGATTATGAGGGGCACAGATAGTGTCGATAGTCAAAATCTTTCTCCCATGTTAGAGGTATTAAAGAATTAAGGTGAGAGGAAGGAGCTTTAGAGGGGACCTAAGTTTTTTTTTACACACAGACGGTGGTTGATATCTGGAACTCGCTGCCAGAAGAGTTGGTGGAGTCAGACGCAATCACTGCGTTAAGGGACATTTTGGACGGACACTTAAACAGGCATTGATGGACATGGTCCTAATGCGGGCAAATGGGATCAGTGGAGATGGGCAAAAAGGTCGGCCTGGATGTGTTGGGCCGAAGGGCCTGTTTCTGTGCTGTATGATTCTCTCACTCTCTGACTTCAAGTAACAGGTCTGGCAGGTCTGGCAGGTCTGGTTAAAGTTGACAAATAGCATGTTTGATCTGGCAATGTGCAAACAACTGCAGTAGCACTCAGGCGAATCTTGACATTTATTGTTGCTTTGCCAGTCCTGTTAATTTGGATTCTGGAATCCATTGCCAAAACTGGCTGACAAACTAACCGAAACAAAAACAGAGAACGCTGTGAATGCTCTGCAGGTCAGGCAGCATCCATGGAGAGAAAAACAGAGTTAATATTCAGGTCAAAGTCTGTCAGAACCGGAGAAGACAGAGACAAAAAGATAGTTTTGATGTTTTATTTCTCTTTCCCAGTTGTAGCGAAGGATTTTCAACCTGAAGCATTAAATCTGTTTCCGTCTCCACAGATGCTGTCTGACCTACTGAGTGTTTCCAGCATCTTCTGATTTTTTAATTCCGATTTCTGGCATCTGCAGCTTTTTGGACTAAAGCCAGTTTCCTTGGGAATGTGCACAGGATGGAGTGAAAGGTGAAAAACACGACGATGCTGAAGGAACTCAGCAGGCCAGGCAGCATCCGTGGAGAAAAGCAGGCGGTCAACGTTTCAGGTCAGGATCCTTCTTCAGTTCTGAAGATTCCCCTTTTCCTATCTTCAGTCCTGAAGATACCCTTTCTTTAATCTTCAGTCCTGAAGAAGCCCCTTTTCTTATCTTCAGTCCTGAAGAAGGGTCCTGACCTGAAACATTGACCGCCTGCTTTTCTCCACGGATGCTGCCTGGCCTGCTGAGTTCCTCCAGCATCGTTGGGTTTTTCATCTAGATTGCAGCATCTGCAGTCCTTTGTTTCTCTGTGGAGTGAAAGGTGTGGGGTCGGTTTCTATAGATCATTGCATTATGGCAGGGGCGGCACAGTGATGCACAAATTAGACGAGAACAGGGATCCAGGTTCGATCCTGATCTCTGCAGCTGTCTGTGCGGAGTCTGCATGTTCTCCCTGCGACCATGTGGGTTTCTTCCGGGTGCTCCGGTTTCCTGCCACATCCCAAAGGGTGCGCTGATGGTTTTAATCGGCGACTGTAAATCTACACTTAGTTAAGGAGAGACAGGCAAGTGGGAGAGGGTAAGTTCACAGGGGAACAGGGAATAAAGAAGGGAGGGGGGTTGGGACCAGTAGGATTGGTCTGCTGGAAGCCAGCATCAACCTGATGAACCAAATGGCCTTCTTCTGTGTTGTAGTAGATAAGTTGTTAAGTTACTAGATAAGTGCCAACTTTACAAAGCACTGGTTAGACTGCACTTGGAGGACTGTGTACAGTTCTGGTCGCCACACTACTTGAAAGATGTGATCACGCTGGAAAGAACGCAGAGGAGATTTACCAGGGTGCTGCCTGGATTGGAGGACTTTGGTTAGGGGAAGGGATTGAGTCAGCCAGGCTTGTTTTCCCTGGACCGAAGCAGGTGAGAGTTGACCTGATAGATATATGTAAGATTATGAGGGGCACAGATAGTGTCGATAGTCAAAATCTTTCTCCCATGTTAGAGGTATTAAAGAATTAAGGTGAGAGGAAGGAGCTTTAGAGGGGACCTAAGTTTTTTTTTACACACAGACGGTGGTTGATATCTGGAACTCGCTGCCAGAAGAGTTGGTGGAGTCAGACGCAATCACTGCGTTAAGGGACATTTTGGACGGACACTTAAACAGGCATAGATGGACATGGTCCTAATGCGGGCAAATGGGATCAGTGGAGATGGGCAAAAAGGTCGGCTTGGATGTGTTGGGCCGAATCTGTGCTGTATGATTCTCTCACTCTCTGACTTTAAGTAACAGGTCTGGCAGGTCTGGTTAAAGTTGACAAATAGCATGTTTGATCCGGCAATGTGCAAACAACTGTAGTAGCACTCAGGCGAATCTTGACATTTATTGTTGCTTTGCCAGTCCTGTTAATTTGGATTCTGGAATCCATTGCCAAAACTGGCTGACAAACTGACCGAAACAAAAACAGAGAACGCTGTGAATGCTCTGCAGGTCAGGCAGCATCCATGGAGAGGAAAACATGCCAGTGACCTCGTTGTGGTCCAAGAACCCCCTCAGGATCTGGACCCATAGATGCAATCAATCTTAGCACAATCAAATGCGCAAGGGAGACCTATCTCCCCAGGAATAAAAGTACATTGTTTTATATTCCTTTTTAAATCCCATGGTAATGCTTGAGAGGTGATTGACGGCCCATCAGATGTAGCCTTGACCATTTGTGGTGAGGTGGGGTGGCCAGGAGGCTACCTGGGACTTCACATCCTGAGCACAAGATCGAATCAGAGGTCACTTGTGTAGAGTCAGAGTCACAGAGTAAGTCAGCACAGAAAGAGGCCCTTCCACCCACTAAGTCTGTACTATTAACCACCCATTTTGCACTTGCCCCTTTTTATATATTCTCTTTACATTCTCATCAACTCACCCCAGCTTCTATCCCTCACCTATACACTAGGGACAATTTAAAACTTTAAACATTATTTATACAACACAGTAACAGGCCCTTCCAGCCCAACGAGCCCGCGCTGCCCAATTACACCCATGTTAACCTACATTCTTTGGAGCGTGTGAGGAAACCGGAGCACCTGGAAGAAACCTACGCAGTCACGGGGAGAACGTACAAACTCCTTACAGACAGCGGTGGGAATTGAACCCGGGTCACTGGCGCTGTAATAGCGTCAGGCTAACCGCCACGCCACTGTTCCGCCCCAATTTACTGTGGCCAATTAACCTGTCAACCCACACATCATTGTGGATGTGGGAGGAAACCGGAGCACCCAGGTGGTCACAGGGAGAACATTGCAAACTCCACACAGACAGCACCAGAAGTCGGGATTGAACCAGGGTCAACATTGAATCTAAATGTGTGGCGGGGCCAATGCATCCATTTGTTCTTCTCCCTGATCTAATCAGAGTATCATGTCTTGGAGTTTCGATGGACGTCTATCACCTCATCTGTCTCCACATCACCCCTACACATTTGGCCAACCATCCCAGAATGTCTCAGGGTCACATCAAACTTGCTTTGTCTGAATATTGAACAAATACATCTGTACAGATATCATGTGCTAAGGAACAAATAATTGCCTGTATAAATACCATGGTTAGCTTGCCAGATGATTTAATGTCAAGTGGTTGCTCACTGACTAGCATTACAGTAGATGGTCTAATAGAGAGCGGCCTTTACTTACACAAGATGCGCTTTGTGAATTGAAAGCCGATCACTGCTCACAAGTATAAATACAAGACAGTGCTACTATGATGGTCAATAGAAGTGGTTTAAAGACTGGTCCTTGCTCACATCAGTGGTTCTCATCCACCCTCTGACTATGTCTCTCTACTCTCTAATGGAGCCTTCATTATTGGAAATGGAAAAAGTTAGAGATCCAACAAGCTCTTACCCTGCAGAAAAACTGAGGGGAGGGGGTAGGTAGGGGAAAGAATAGAACAAAGAGCCAAAATGAAAACAAGCGGCAATTCTGAAATGGAAATAGAAAATGCTGGGGATACTCAGAAAGTCAGGCGGCATCTGTGGAGAGAGAAAGAGGCAGCTGGAATTCTTATTCCTCTTTCCACAGCTGCTGCCCGGCCTGCTGGGTGTTTCCAGTGTATTTTGTCTTTCTTTAAGAGGTGAAAGGAAAATTCTCTGAAAGAACGGAGAGATGAAATGGTGGTCAGAGGATCAGCGCTACTGGGACAAAGAAAGAATCATCGGCAGGTCTAATGGTGGCAGCAGAACCTCTGCCTGATGCTGTGGGTGACCTGGTTGGTTGCTCACCTCTAAGCTGTTGTAACTCTTTCTCCTTTTTGTTGCGGTGACTTCAACCATCTTTACAGGGAGGCCGCCCAGAGGAGCTCATTGCTAAGTTGGTTCTCTCCATGTGTTTCCAGATCATGATGGTGCAGGACAGAAGCATTATGAATGCTCAGTTCAGAAACCACCCTACACCACAGCAAGTACCATCCGCTTGGAGTAACCTCGACCTCGAAAGCAACGGTAGGATTATGTAATAATGCTAAATAAACGGAACATTCACAACACCCGTTGAAAATTTGGAACATGAGTGTGACAACTGTATGGTAACTGGCCGTTCCCAGATTACCAATGCCCAGCTAATGGACATCCCTACATGCCAGCGAGCTCCTAAAATATTATTACATTCAAAAGTCTGACGTACGTACATACCTCAATTCCTACAAATGGCAGAACTAGTTCCCTCACTCTCTCCACTTTTAGTAATTGTTCTCTCATATCAGTCTTATGTGCTTCCTTATCGAGTGATTTCTGTGTGTTTTCCGACTTACGAAACAAAATCGACTAAAAAATGGTGCCCATTTGTTAGTCGGGGGTCAGCGTGCATTTGGAAGCAAATTGGAAGCTCATTTTATGTCTTTTCTGGCTTTCATTTCCCTTGGTTTCATTAGAAATAAAATTTGGGAGCGATGTGAGGGGGAGTCGCTAGTTTGTTACTTATCCAATTCATCCCATCGCGGAGCATCAAGCTCTGACCCAGAGGAGAGCTGGCAACAGAAAACAGCCATTAAGTCCCTTCCCCCATCGGCCAACACACATTCACTTTTCTGTCCAGCTCATTTAGACCACAAGAGCAGAATTAGGCCATTCGGCCCATCGAGTCTGCTCCACCTTTCAATCATGGCTGATTTTTTTGTTAACCCCATTCTCCCGCCTTCTCCCCGTAACCCTTAACCCCCTTACCAATCAACAACCCATCAATCTCTGCCTTAAATACACCCAATGACTTGGCCTCCACAAGTGGCAGTGAATTCCACAGATTCACCACCCTCTGGCTGAAGAAATTTCTCCTCATCTCAGTTTTAAAAGGACGTCCCCTTATTCTGAGGCTGTGCCCTCAGATCCTGGACTCTCCCACCAATGGAAACATCCTCTCCACGTCCACTCTATCCAGGCCTTTCAGTATCCAGTAGTTTTCGATGAGATTCCACCCCCCCCCATTTATACTGTCTGCCACCCCCCCCCGCACCCCAATTTGCTCATAATCTTTTCAGCAAACAATGAACCAGTGAACCAAACCAAATCAATGAATCTTTTCAGCAAACAGCCTATCAGTCAAACCAAACCAATGAACTGATATCAGCTGCTCTCACTTCAGCTTTGATCAATACTCACATGAAAAAAGGAATCAAAAACATAATCCAGCTGAATGTGCAAGACCTTTACTAAAAGTATGAATTTTGAAAACCCAGTGGCAATGATGTATAAATAAGAACAGCGAATGACCCAACGTATCCCCCAGTTTATCATTATTATTAAGCCAAGGGAACTACCCAATGAAGGGAATGCCAGAGCAGCATCAGGCACACCTAACAAAGGGGTGCTGATGTGTTCAGAGGCTGGATATCCTGCAGCAAATGAATCACCTTCTAAAGACACCAGGTGATGGTACATATTCCACTTACCAGCATGAGCGCAGTTCTTAACTACACTCAAGAAGCTGGACACCATCCAGAACAATGTGGAGTTTGCAGTGTTCTCCCTATGACCATATGGATCCCTCCCACATCCCAGAGACATAAGATAAGTCACATACCTTTATTAGTCACATGTACATCGAAACACACAGTGAGAGAGGATACAGGGAAGTGAGAGAATGAGATTCATGTGATTGCTCCAATGGCTGGCATAGACACAATGGGCTGAACAGCCTCCTTCTATGTCATAAAAAAATATGAAAAATCTATGAAATTATATACAGGGCAAAGCAACCCATTTGGTTATCACCCATTCCATCACTCTGCATCATTTACTCCAACATCAGCCCACAGTGGCTGCTGTAAGTACTATTTACAAGGTGCAGTGTCAACAGCACCTCCCAAACCCACCACCTCCACCAACAAGAAGGACAAGGGCAATGGGCGCAGGGGAACGCCACCACTTGCAGCTTCCTCTGCAAGCTGCACACCACTCTGACGTGGAAATATGTCATTGCTCCTTCATGATCACAGGGTCTAGATCCCGGAACTCCCTCCCCAACAGTACTGTGGGAGCACCTTCCCCAGAAGGACAGCAACGGTTCAAGATAATAGTTCCTCCCCCTCCCCCCACCTTCTCGAGGGCATTAAGGGATGGGCAATAAATGCTGGCCTTGCCAGTGATGCCATCATTCCCATAAATGAATAAAACAAAGGCTGGCAAAGCATTTGCAAAGGACTGCATGCATGTTAAGCAGCCAAAGCCACATGCAGTAGACAGAGTGAAGGGTTTCCACAGCAGACCCTGTTGGGATTAGCAGCAGGCCACTAAACAGGGAGTGGCGGCTTCAAGAACCTCCCCGTCTTCCAAGGCGATGGAACGCAGCACATGACTAGCCAAGGCAGAGGCGTTCAGTCGGATGTGTCAAGTGGGGTGACATCTTGGGTCAGCATGGACGAGTTGGGCCGAAGGGCCTGTTTTCATGTTGTATAACTCCACGAATCTATGACTCTATACTCCGTAAGTTGATCCCGTCTCCTGCAGCATAGTCATGCAGTGGCAAAGAACCATGTGATGCTCTCACTCAGCAAAGTGAGTTGAACCAATCCTTATTGCTTGATACAAACCCTTGATCCTTCAGGACAGTGGAGGTCAGGATGAGCTCAGAAGAACTCAGCATAATCTCCCCCTGCTGATAATTATTGCAAGAGCAGCAGTAAACAGGACCCAGTTTCAAAGGACTAATAGCACATTACTGCAAATGCAGGAAATCCGAATGAAAGGCAGAACAAGGGTGGAGACACTCAGCAGGTCAGACAGCATCTGTGGAGAGAGAAACCTTTCAAGAGTTAATATTTCAGAGAATGAACACAAAAGAGAGTTAACGTTTTAGATCAGAGACCCTTCATCAGAACGGGGGAAAGTTGAAGATGAAACCAATTCAAAAAGGTAGCTCTTACCCTGCAGTTTCCCTTGGATGGCGGTCTGGAATGTCCTGGAGGTCGGTCTTTAATTCCTGGAGGCTGTAGGAAAACCCTGGAAGTTTGATAACTCCATTGCCTTCGGTTTGCCTCGAATGTGCAGAGATCTGATGGTGCAAAAAACCTGTGCACCTTCGAGGCACCAGTGGGTGCCCACGTCACTCCCTCAGTAACCTGCACCTCCACTGTTGTGAGATACAGAGAGAGGGGAGGAAAGAACCAGAGAAGACTGTGATGGGGTGGGGGCAGATTAAGTAACCAGAAGAGTTTTTTTTATTCATTCAAGGGACGTCGGCTTCACAGGCTGAGCCAGCATTTAATTGCCCATCCAGAATTGCCCTTGAGAAGGTGGTGGTGAGCTGCCTTCCTGAACCGCTGAGGTGTGGGTGTACCCACAGTGTTGTTCGGGAGGGAGTTCCAGGGTTTTGACCCAGCGACGGTGAAGGAACAGCGATTTTAGTCCGGACGGTGTGTGGCTTGGGGGGGCAACTCCCAGTTGGGGGTACCCCACGCTTTTGCTGCCCTTGTCCTTCTAGCTGGTAGAGGTGGTGGGACTGAGGAGTCTGGGTGAGTTGCTGCAGTGCATCCTGTAGATGATACAAACTGCTGCTACTGTGCGTCGGTGGTGGAGTGAGTGAATGGGTGAGGATGGGGTGCCCATCGAGTGACTGTGTGGTGTCGAGCTTCTTGAGTGTTGTTGAAGCTGCACTCACCCAGGCAAGTGGGGAGTGTTCCATCGCACTCCTGACTTGAGCCTTGTAGATGGTGGACAGGCCTTGGGGAGTTAGGGGGTGAGTTATCCACAACAGGATTCCTAGCCTCTGACCTGCTCTTGTAGCCCCATTGTGTGCAGGTAATCCTGCTATAACATGGGCTAACTCAAATTGGATACAACACGACTGATGAATTAGGGAACACTATTTGTATTACGTGGGCCGGATTGGTTACAACACAATTTTGATTGGAAACTAGAGAACCACTGAAGAGTTACTTTGCAAATTGACAATCAAGAGAAAAAACTGTCTTGAAAAAATACCTCTTTCCACGTAACATCCCCACAGCAATCAGAGGCCATTGCCTCTAAGAACACAGGCTGCTAGTCTCACCCTGGGAGACCAGTGGAAATTGACAAGCACTCCCTTCCACTGATACCTGTGATGTTCCATTAAACAATGTAACACACAGCCTTTGGTATTTTCAGCTTGCTGTAACAACCCACAGATATTAAAAAAAACACCGCTATTTTTGAAAATCCTATGGGAAAAATAACTTTGTTATTGCAAGTCTGAAACTCTCCGGCCCCTTTTCCAATTGACCCAATTGCTTTAATAATGCGATTTTCTATAACACAAGGTTTCTTAGGAATGCAACCATCGCATTATAGGAGAACTACCTGTATATGGCTACTGCAATTCAGGTTATAGAACACAGCACAGTACAGGCCCTTCGGCCCACGATGTTGTGCCGACATTTTATCCTGCTCTGAGATCTATCTAACTCTTCCCTCCCACATAGCCCCCTATTTCTCTATCATTCATGTGTCTAAGAGTCTCTTAATTGTCCCTAATGTACCTGCCCCCACAACCTCTGCCGGCAGTGCGTTCCACACACCTTCCACTCTCTGTGTAAAAGAACTTACCCCTGAGATCCCCCTTATACCTTCCTCCAGTTATCACCAGAGTTCCGGCCTATGGCTGCCACATAACTCCACCCCAAGCTCTCCTGACCACCCAATGCAACCATCCTATGGGGTACACCAGTTGGTCCCATCACTTGGAACATTAATACACCCTGAGCCAATTGCATGAGTTTTGACACTTGGCTGGACCACCTCTTTTTCACAGTGCTGGTACCTGTTTTTTAAACTAATCAATGAAAGCCTGCAAGAAAGATGCAAAATGATAGTTGTCTGATAATGTTCCCCCTGGATGGCTAAAACCAATGTTCTGAAGATTAATTCTTGGAGGCTTCAGGCAAATTCTGGAGGTTTGATTAGTTTTCCTCAGGTGGGCTCTTATCTGCAGTTGAGGGAACAAAAGCTGAGGCACCGTGAGGCACCAGTGAGTGCCCGTGTCCCTCCTCTGTAGAGTTCAGCAAACTGTGCCTCCTGTTTTATGGTTTGAATCTGGAACAGGAGCAGCTCCCTTGATAAAACGATGGCTGATCTTCTCTTCTCATTCCCGCCTCGCCTGGTGACCTTTCACCCTTTTCCTTATCAAGAATCGACTTAGTACTACACTAAAAATTGATTGCAGGCTTACCCCTGCTGCCCGAAAGCAAAACAAGAACTCTCACTGGTCCCCCTCTGTCCATTTTCTCTCTCCTCCTGGTCTACCTAGCCCCCGTCACCACGTCTCTTTCCCCTCCCCCACTCTCTACATCTGCCCTTCATCCTCCCACTGGTTCCCCTCCCCACCTCCCTCCCTCTGTTCCATGGTCTACTTTCCTCTCCTATCAGACTCCCTCATCTTTGTAACCTCCATCAATCACCTCCCGGCCTCTGTCGCCACTCCCGCCCTCCCCTTCTCCATCTGCCCATCACCCCCTCCTCACCTGGATCCACCTATCACCTGCCAGCTCTTGCTCTACCCTTTCCCTTCACCATTCTGTACTGCCTATCTTTCAGTCGAGATGAAGGGTCTCGACCCAAAATCTTGACTGTCCATTTCCCTCCTCCAGCTTTCTTATGTGTTGCTCCAGATTCCAGCATCTGCATTGAGCATAGGAGTCGGGACGTTATGTTGCAGTTGTACAAGACGTCGGTGAGGCCGCATTTGGAACACTGTGTTCAGTTTTGGTTGCCCTGCCATAGGAAAGATGCCATTAAGCTGGAAAGACTGCAGAGGAGATTTATGAGAATGTTGCTGGAACTTGAGGGACTGAGTTATGGACAGAGGTTGAGCAGGTTGGGACTGTTATCATTGGAACGTAGGAGAATGAGGGGTCATCTTACACAGGTGTATAAAATCATGAGGGGCATAGGTAGGTTGAATGCACACAGGCTTTTCCCAGGGTTGGGGAATCAAGAACTAGACGGCATAGGTTTAGGGTGAGAGGGGAGAGAATTAATAGGAATCTGAGGGGCAACTTTTTCACCCAGAGGGTAGTCAGTATATGGAATGAGCTGCCAGAGGAAGTGGTTGAGTCAGGTACATTAACAACATTTAAAAGGCACTTGGACAGGTACATGGATAGGAAAGGTTTAGAGGGACATGGGCCAAATACAGGCAAATGGGACTAGCTTAGATGGGAATCTTGGTCAGCATGGACCAGTTGGGCCGAAGGGCCTGTTTCAGTGCTGTATGACTCTATGACTTCATGCAGCCTCTAGTGTCTCAATATTGAGTCCTGCAGGCTGGAACGTGCCCAGACGGAAGTGGAGGGGCTGTTCCTCGAGTTTGCATTGGGCCTCGTTGTAACAGTACAGGAGGTCCCAGACAGGGAGCTCAGAGTGGGAGTGGGATGGAGAATTAAAGTGGCAGGGAACAGGAAGCCCTGGGTCACCCCTGGTGACTGAGGGCAGGTGAGAAACAACAGGACTGCAGATGCCGGAACCGGGATGAAAAACACGACGACGCTGGAGGAACTCAGCAGGCCAGGCAGCATCCGTGGAGAAAAGCAGGGCGGTCAATGCTTCGAGTCAGGACCCTTCTTCAGGACAGGTGCTCGACGTATTCCAAAATTTGGCATAACGTTTCCATCCCTTTTGTATCCTCCAGCTCCAGGTGGGTATTGTGGGGGTTCGTGGCTGCAGACACCTCCCCATCTATGGACCAAGTGCCACGTATGGGAGTGGCTCCAGCACACTCTGGATGCCAACCAGCTGGATGCCAACTGCATCCGTTTTCACGACTTCGACGTCACCGGCGAGCAGCTGTGCTCCATGTCCTTCGAGATCTTCAGCCACGCGACCGGACCTCTGGGCCCACTGCTCTTCAGCAGCCTCGAGAACCTAAAGTGGAGCAGCAAGTTCCTGCAGCCAATGGGGCAGCCATTAATGATAGAGCAGAGAGGCAAGTATTGGTGTTGGTTTATTATTGTCACTTGTACCGAGGTACAGTGAAAAACTTGTCTTGCATACCGTTCGTACAGGTCAATTCATTACACAGTGCAGTTACATTGAGTTAGTACAGAGTGCATTGATGTAGTACAGGTAAAAACAATAACAGTACAGAGTAAAGTGTCACAGCTACAGAGAAAGTGCAGTTGCTTAAAGGTGCAAGGTCACAACAAGGTAGATCGTGAGGTCAGAGTCCATCTCATCGTATAAGGGAACCACTCAATAGTCTTATCACGGTGGGGTAGAAGCTGTCCTTAAGTCTGGTGGTACGTGCCCTCAGGTTCCTGTATCTTCTACCTGATGGGAGAGGAGAGAAGAGAGAATGACCCGGGTGGGTGGGGTCTTTGATTATGCTGGCTGCTTCACCAAGGCAGCGAGAGGTAAAGACAGAGTCCAAGGAGGGGAGGCTGGTTTCCGTGACGCGCTGGGCTGTGTCCACAACTCTCTGCAGTTTCTTGCGGTCCTGGGCAGAGCAGTTGGCGTACCAAGCCATGATGTATCCAGATAGGATGCTTTCTATGGTGCATTGATAAAAGTTGGTGTATGTCAAAGGGGACATACCGAATTTCTTTAGCCTCCTGAGGAAGTAGAGGCGCTGGTGAGCTTTCTTGGCCGTAGCATCTACACAATTTGACCAGGACAGGCTATTGGTGATGTTCACTCCAAGGATCTTGAAGCTCTAGATTTTGTACCCAAGCAATAAAGGTAAAGCTACAACCTTATAACCATGAGAGAAAAGTGCGACCACTGAGGCCTAGTTATTCTCAAGGACAAAGTGTCTCTGATCCTAGCCTCTGTTTCTTCATCATTGTTCAACACAACACGCAATTTGATAAATTTATGTGAGAAGTTGTTACAAAGTCTTTCTGACAGGTTTTTAGCGTGATTCACATCTGGTTCGAACTATGGACATTTTGAAATCTAGTTGGTCTATTGTGGGAAGAGGAGGTGACAAGTTGAAATGGAATCCTTAACATAAAGTCAATGAGAAGTACAGGTGGGTCCATCTGTACCAATTTAGCTCTGTGGCAAGAATCCGGATGTGGGCCTGAGAGATCTCTGGGGCGTTCAGGAGTGGGAGGGTTGTGAATGACCTCAGCTCCGAGCCAGAATTAAGTGCTTCGGTGACTCAATTCTTTTGAAAATCAGGACAGAAAAACTGTTGGAAGTCTAAAATTGAAACAAAATGATCAAAAAGCTCAGCAGGTCAGGCAGCATCTGTGGAAAGAGAAACAGTCAATGATTTGGGTCTGCGACGTGTCATCAAAACTGTGAAAGGGAGGGATGTTAGTTGGTTTTCATTCGGGGAGAAGGTGGGAGATGGTTGTGTGGAAGGGAATGTCTGTGATAGGGTGAGTCAAAATGAGGGTAGTTAAGCTGTCTAATGAGTTGTTAATGGTTAGGTGGCAGGCTCGGCTTATACAAGCAGGGGAAGAAAAACCGAACCTTATCCTTATGCTATTTCCAAACTATAAGCAAACAAAGAATGCAAAGTCAGAGTATACATGGTGATTCACGATGTGAAGTATTTGACGTGGGGTGGCTTGTCAGTGACGCTAACCTAGGCTGCAGCTGAATTTGGATTAATACCAATCCAATGTGAGCCAATAATAATGCTCCCTTCATTTTTCAGTCATGAGGCATCTTGATCAGGAGGGATGACGTGTTTCTGTTGAGTATTTGTATTGTTTTAGAGTCACACAGCATGGAAACAGGCCCTTCGGCCCACTGAGTCTGTGCCCATTTAGACCACGCCTACACTAATTCTATTTTATTCTCCCCCACATTCCCATTGACTCCCCCCAGATTCTACCACTCACCGACACACTGGGGGCAATTTACAGTGGCCAATTAATCGACCAACCTGCACATCTTAGGACATGGAAGGAAACTGGAGCAACCAGAGGAAATCCATGGATCCCTGCCCTCGCAAGATTGGCCCACCTCAAATTTCTACCAACAAATGTATCTCTACACATGAAGATCCTATCATTGTCTGTATAAATATCATGATCGGTTTTCAGATCACTTGTGTCAAGTGGCTCCCTGCTCTGTGTTGTTCTAATAGAGGGCGGTCATTGCTTACACACATTCCCCTTGTGATTCCAAAATCCATCAGTGGAAATAGTTTGTTAGCTAATATAATTTTATTTTCTGTCTGGGTTCTTGGAGAAACTAATCGATTTGAAGGTATTAGTCGCAATAGAGGGCCAAAAATGGTGCAGACGTCAAGGAAACTTTAACATGTATTTGTCATCAACTTTGGAGAATGAAGGAAGTAATTTTGTGCTTTTATATTTAGGTTCCTTTATCACTGACATGGTATTCCCAGTGAATGACACAATTAAATCACAGGCATTCGGTAAGTACCCGCCCACTCATTCAATTCATTCATTGTTCTGGTGTATTATTACAACTAATAAATTTCAAGAAATTAACAGCGTTATTAAACTACAAGGAACATATCAATCAAAACACAAGTGTTACCTGATTACACACACTGTAACCAAACAAATCCACAGAGGATAATGTTCCCAAATCCACAGGATAACGTTCCCAATGCAGACAGGACAATGCTCCTTATCCATAGGACAAACTTCCCAATCCCCACACACTGAACCTTCCCCACCCACGCACTTCCCTCTCTCCATCCACGTACTTAGTCCTCCCCACCCACACGTGCCCCCTTCCCCACCCACATTCTTCCCCCCCCCCGCACCCATGCACTGCCCCTCCCCACACACACACACACCTCCCCACCCACACCCAACCACCTCTTCATTGACAAAAGCGGCTTGCACAATCCCAAGAACCTCCTTCTGTGTATACAGAACCGGCTCTCGCCCGTCCCTCTCACCTCTT
The DNA here is from genome assembly GCF_009764475.1 of Pristis pectinata. NCBI lineage: Eukaryota > Metazoa > Chordata > Chondrichthyes > Rhinopristiformes > Pristidae > Pristis > Pristis pectinata. The sequence goes on along the minus strand of NC_067418.1, from coordinate 46,643,403 downwards.
TATATTGGCTGTCCCCCCTCTACACTCTCAGTCCTGATGCAGGGTCTCAACCCGAAATGCTGGCCATCCCTCTGCCTCCACAGATGCTGCCTGACCCGCTGAGTTCCTCCAGCAGTTTGTCTTTTGCAGAATGCCCATATTTGGATTGTGTTTGGGTGAATATTCATGGTAATGGATTCCTTCATGCTGAGACTCATGAGGCATTCAGTCCACATTGACCACACTGCAGGAAACAACAGCCTCTCCACCACTTAACAGACCCCATGACTGATCTCCTCCCCACCTCAAAGAAATGAACTCCATGGGTTCCAATGCCCATCAGGGACCTCACACTCCTGGTGATAAGTCTTACTCAAAGGCTGTGTGTGGAGCTAAGGTCAGTAAGACTGTTGCACCGGGAAGCCTCAGTTGTTTCCAAACACACCATAGCACTGAGATCGGAGAATTCACTCCTTCCTTTGAAGTCTTACAGCCTCTCACATCATTCCCACTTCCCACCCCACTCCCCCACCTACCTACCTTCCCCCCACCCCCTCACCGGGATTTACCTATCACCCACCAGCTCGTGTTCCCCCACCCTTTAATTCTGGCTTCGGCCCTCTTCCTTTCCAGTCCCGATGAAGGGTCTCGACCCGAAACGACGACTGTTCATTTCCCTCCATAGATGCTGCCGGACCCGCTGAGTTCCTCCAGCATTTTGTGTGCGTTACATTCGCCTTTCTCTGAACCTGAACTTCTTGTTTGAACCAGCTTTCCCAGTTCACCTTCACAGAGCAGTTAACTATCTCACAGTTGGCTGTGGTTAATTATTTCATGGTCAGCTATGAAATTCATTCTTCTCATTCTTCAACCTTCTCATTCGCTTCCTTTCAAAGCTAAAGAGCCCAGCTTTCTCTCATACCATCATTCATTACAAGGGATAGAGTCTAGAACATAGAACAGTACAGCATAGGAACAGGCCCTTTGGCCCAAGAGGTCTGCGCCAACCATGATGCCAAATTAAACTAATCCCACCTGCCTGCACGTGGTCTGTACCCCTCCATTCCCTGCCTGTTCATGTGCTTGTTTAGAAGCCTCTGAAATGCCTCCATCGTATCTGCCTCCACCACCACCCCTGGCAGCACATTGCAGGCACCCACTACTCTCTGTGTAAAAAACTTGCCCCGCACATCTCCTTTAAACTCCTCCCCCCTTACCTTAAATCTATGCCCTCTTGTATTTGACATTTCCACCCTGGAAAAAAGAGTATCTACTCTATCTATGCCTCCCATAATTTTATAACTTTCTGTTAGGTCTCCCCTCAGCCTCCAATGCTGAAGCCAGGGTTTGAAATGTCTCCCTTGTGTTTCAGTGCCCAAACTGGGAAAAGTATTCAAGTTATTGTTGAATCAAAGCCCTGCACAATTTTATACCTTTCTTTCATTTTAACTTGTTTAATTCTTTCTGTCTTCCTCCATGCATGTAACATTATGACAACTTGTTTCTTAAAGTGAGGCCCAGTGCAATACAATACAAAGCAATGTTATGCTGAATGTTGATGCAATATATGCCAAGCTAAAGTAAGATACTGTAGGTTAAGATTTGGGTTTTACCTATTTGTAAATTTTCTGCTGTGCTCAGATGATTAAGTGGCTCCATGGCTGGCTGGTGCAACAGGTAGTGCAGCTGTCTCACAGGTTCAATCCTGACCTCGGGTGTTGCCTTCATGGAATATGCACGTTCTCCCTTTGACCGCATGGATTTCCCCCGGGATGCTCCAGTTTCCTCCTACATCCCAAAAATATGCTGGTTGGTAGGTGAATTGGCCTCTCTAAATTACTCCTAGTGCAGGTAAGTTGGCAAACACAATCAAAGGAAAGTTGATTGGCATGTGTGATGGAGAATAAGCTGCAGGTCCGCAAAGGAAATAAGGAGAGGGGGAGCGGGACTGCTGGGATTGCTCTGCTGGGAGCCAGCATGGATCTGATGGGCCAAATGGCCTCCTTCTATGTTGTCGTATTTGGTTACACTTTGACTCATCAGTGGAATTATGGTGAAGGTGATTCGGTATGACAACTGTTGTCACACTATGCCCGATTACAGAAGTTTACAGCAAAAAAAACAAGATGTTGGAGGAGGAGGACTCAGCGGGTCTGGCAGCATCTGTGGAGGGAAATGGACAGGCTGGATCAGATGAAGGGTCTTGACCCAAAATGTCAACTGTGCATTTCCCTCCACAGATGCTGCCTGACCTGTCAAGTTCCTCCAGCATCTTGTGTGTTGCTCCAGATTCCAGCATCTGTGGCCTCCAGTGTCTCTATAGAAGTCTATAAGCAGATATAAAATAAAAAAGACACAGGATCACAGTTAGCTATATCAATGACTTTTTAAGTCTGGTTTGAGTTTACTAACTGCCAACATGACTTAGAAGGAAGATGGATATTTGACAGTAACAATGGAAGTTTGGAGAGTACATTTTATTAGCAGCTCTCCATGCTGGAAGCCTAGGCCCTGACCTGAAGTTTGGTATTCTCATTGCCTCAGATCTTGCTGACGAGGGAGAGGTGGGGAGAGCAGAGATTGAATTGAAGCCTATCACCCAGGACACTCCAGGTAATGGCAACTCGGGAAGTTGACATGGCTTTCGAATCAAAGGTGGCGAGACCCGGTTAGTTGTGGCGTAGTGGACAGATATGCCCACCTGACACCATCATCTGCCGTGAAGTTGGTGACAGTGACCTGGAGGGTGGGGGGCTTGGACGGGTGGGGGTATTGAGATGCAAGCCAGCCACACTGCAGGGGACAGAGAGGACCACGTGATTCCTGACGTAAGGCAAGTGGTGGGTTGCTCTTGGTGGTTTGGTGGTGGGAGGGAGTGGGACTTTTGACCCCTGAAACGATGCCGTTATGAGGGGGGAAAGAAGAGATGAAGAGTCCTTGGGCTTAGTGTGGCTCCACCAGGCTCCTCCAATTGTTGACAACAAGCGGCCCCCGCCCTGAGGCAGTGATGATGTCGTCAGCAGTGACACGTACACTGAAGTCAAGTCCAGATTTCCAGCCGCGGCAGTGCTAAAATTCGGCAACACTTAAAAGGCACTTGGACAGGTACGTGGATAGGAAAGGTTTAGAGGGATACGGGCCAAACGCAGGGAAATGGGACTTGCTTGGATGGGCATTTTGGTCGGCATGGACCAGTTGGGCCAAAGGGCCTGTTTCCGTGCTGTATGACTCTATCAGATGGGAATGGGTGCTGGCTAATTATTTGACTCCACATTTGCAGTAATTGGGCCTGAGTTAGTGGATTAACCAATTGAACAAAAGTAAAAACTCTTCCCAATAATCATTGTGTCCTCATAGATTGTCAAGGTAAAGAACACCAAGTCCAGTCCCAGAGACCAAATGGGAAAAAACACAGTAAGTAAATGTATAAACTTGATCCATTATCAAGATTCAAGCATCTCTGTTCAAATTGCCTTGTTGTTCAATGGGTTTATCAGACTCCAACTAGATGCATGTGTGAATCCTGACTGCGAGGGGCTCGGGAGCAATCCTCAAGGATCCTTGGATCGTGGAGATATCTCCCAGAATGCCGGACTGGGCAGGTGGTGCTTTGGTGATGGTGGGACAGTGAACAACAGGCTGAGGCTATGGACCAGACACAACAGTTCAGCTAGCCTCCTATCGTTCATAACCATGAGCCCTCATTTATTATTTGCCTGCATTTGTTCTCAGTTGTTTTGAAGCCCCTCCAGAGCCCTACTCCTCTCTGGCTCTGTAAGCTCCTCCAGCCAACAACCCTACAAGATTTCTGCATCCTCCAAATCTGGCCACTTGAACATCACCATATTTTTTGTTGCGCTATTGACAACCATGTCTTCAACTCCACCAGCTCCGGAGCTCTGGAATTTCCTAATGAATACTTTACACATCTTTACTACGGTCTCTTCTTTTAGTACACTCAATAACGTCTTTGATATTAGGTCACCTTGTCTCCTCGCATCTCATTATGAAGCCAGAATCAAATTTTCTTTGCTAGTGTTTCTGTGGAGCACCTTATATGAAGGCTCCATATAAATGCGCGTTATTATTGTGGTTGTTGTTCTGGGAAGTGTCTGTCTCTCAAACCTGCACTGGGTGAACCTGTGCTAAGGGGATTTGTTTTTCTTCTCAGTCCCAATGCAAGGTCTTGACTCGAAATATCAACATAGACCTTTCGCCTCCACAGATGCTGCTGGACCTGCTGAGTTCTCCCAGTGTTCTGTTTTTTGTTCCAAACTCCAGCACCTACAGTCTTTATTTGCCTTCACCAGGACATTGCCTGGATCGGAGGACTTCAGTTATGGCGAGAGATTGGATAGGCTGGACTTGTTTTCCCTGGAGCGAAGGAGGTTGAGAGGTGACCTGATAGAGGTTTATAAAATTAGAAAGGCATAGTAGGGTAAATAGTCAGAATCTTTTTTCCATGGTAGGGATATCAAAAACAAGAGGGCATAGGTTTGAGGCAAGGTGAAGAAGATTTAAAGGGGATTTGAGGAGAATTTTTTTTTTACACAGTGAGTGGTTGATATCTGGAACTCACTGCCAGAGGAAGTGGTGGATTCAGATACAATCACTACTTTTACGAGACATTTAGGCAGACACTTGAATAGACAAGGCAAAGAAGGATACAGACCTATTTGCGGGGAAATGGGATTAGTGTAGATGGGCAAAAAGGTTGGCATAGAAGCGGTGGGCCGAAGGGCCTACTTCTGTCCTGTACAACTCTATGACTCTATAATGTGAACATGTATCCACCAAGTATAACAGAAATCATTTCTAATGAGTAGATCACCTAGCAATAAACCAACAAATTGTAGTCTTTTTCAAGCTGAAACGCGATAAGTGGAAGGTGTGTGTGTGTGTGTGTGTGTGTGTGTGTGTGTGTGTGTTGTGTAGTTTCCAGATGTTCCTTGAAAGTTGTGAGATATTCCGATTTCTTATGTTGTACCTTTCCAAACACCTAATGGTTTTCAAACACTCCAAGCACTATAATTTCAATGGTTTTACAGAGCAGAAATTCAGCCTATGGTGTGAGGTACTCACAAGAGACAAAGTTGCCCTGTAAGTTCCACTTGGAATTGAAGAGTTGTGTTAAAGATAATATGTGCTTTTCCCTGGAAGCATCAAACTTAAATTACATAGACTAACAGAATCTACGGCATAAGGACAGATAACTTGATTTGTCTTCACTAGGCTGGTGTTTCCATTCTGTGGGAACTTCTCCACGTTCTATTTCATTTAACTCCATCTGGGTATCCTTAAATTTTATTAGCACTGACCTCAAAACCTCCAATCTGAGTTAAGCTGCATTAATACAGTGGTGTCTTGGACCATCAGTTAAGGAGAGCTGAGATGGAGAGCTGCAGGGTACTTTTTGTGCAGTTGTGTAAAGATTCAGGAAAAAGGTTGGCGTGGGCATGGTGGGTCAAAGGGCCTGTTTCTGTGCTGTTCAACTCTATGACTCGGTAGTGTGAGGGTAGGCATGGTAGTGTAGCGGTTAGCGTAACGCTATTACAGCGCCAGCGACCCAGGTTCAATTCTGGCTGCTGTCTGTAAGGAGCTTGTATGTTCTCCCTGTGACTGCGTGGGTTTCCTCCAGGTGCTCCAGTTTCCTCTCACATTCCAAAGACGTATGGGTTAGGAAGTTGTGGGCATGGTATGTTGGCGCAGGCAAGTTGCCCCCCAGAACACTCTACACAAAAGGTGCATTTCACTGTGTGTTTCAATGTACATGTGACCAATAAAAATAGCTTATCTTATCTTATCTTACTGTGTTTGTTAGTCTGGTCCGCTAAATACAATAGTAACCATATCTAATGGATAGTTCACCTAACCATATGCCAATAAATAGCAGCCTTTATCAGGGCCACCTTCAGATGAAAACAGGAGCTCTATATTTTAGAGTTTTCTGATTTAATTCAGAGACTGCTTCCTGTTTGGAACCTTTCCCACAAATACAATATTCAGAACATCTTCCGCCAAATTTTTCCATTGCAAATGCAATCACTGAGTTGCTCATCATGCTTTTTTCCCCCAAACATCACCTCAAGACATTCCTTAATTCCCTGAAAGTCTTCTCACTGGCCGAAGGGTTGGGAGACAGATGACACAGTTTTAATATAAAGGGCAAAAAATCCAAGTGGATTTTCAGTGACTTAGTGGCTTGTTACAATTTGAAATGCACGTGCTTAAAGGGTGGCTGAGGTAGATTTAACACAAACTTTAAAAAGAGAGTTAAATGTCTGCTAGCTTGCATGTCTATGGTGAAGGAGTAGCAGGCTTATTGGTAGCTCTTTCAAAGAACTGGCATTGACATCTTGTGCTGAATGACTTTCTGTGCTTATTAAACTCCGATTCAAAAAGCCTTAATGCCACTGACATCTTATTTCAGTGTTAAAGGAGTTTATGTTCCATTAGCAACAATCTTGACCGTTCTCCAACTTTGTCAAACTGCAACCATTTTAAAAGCTTGAGCAAGGGAAAAATTCCAAATTCTTGGCATAACTTCAGTGCCCGCTGGAAATGAAGCTCTCCCGACTTCAGCCGGTCAGCCGAAGAGCTGCCTCAGACTTGAGTGAATCAAAACTCTGGCGGCCCCCATACCTTCCACCGAGACTCACTCACTCATCACACTTAATGGTTCCCAGTCCAGCAACACTACAGTTTTATAATTCTCGTCCTTGTTCTGAAATCCCACCGTGACTTTACCCCTCCCTCCTCTGGTCTTACGGCCCCTTGAGATACTTTATTCAAGCATAGGAAAGAACATCTGGTGTTGTTGCCCTAGCAAAGTCATTGACATCTGGGGACATGTCTAAAATTAGGAAGAGCTGTCGTGTCCCTTCAAGTATTCAAGCAACACCCTGACACAGCCATAACCAGAGTCATCCTCTTCAAGGAATCACCCAAACATCCTTCAGCAGGATACCTGGTTATGTCCCATCCTCTGGCAGAAGTGACCCACCAGAGGTGGTAGGACAGTGGCGTAACTTCATCTCAGTTCACCTTCACCTTCTCCTGAGGTGCCAATCATAATTGGTCAGTCTTTGGCCAATTTGCTTCATTTTGTATGACTTCAACGCTGAAGCTGTTTGCAAACGCAGCAATCTGCCTTTTGGACTCAAACACCAGGTTCTGTTATCACTGGGATGGGGATATTCACGGACTTGCCCCTCCTATTAGGAAGTGAATTATCCACCTCTGGATGTCTCAGGATTGCAGAGCTTTGATCCACTGGATATGGGTTTGCTTCCCGCAATCGGATCCATGTCAGTGCCTTGCATGCATTTGTCCTTCTGCTGTAGCTTCACAATCAGTTCCTGGTGTATCTGGTCCTAACCTGCCCATCTGCTCTCCTCACTGAAATTGGTAAATTTGTTTATTATTGTCACATGTATCGTGGTACAGTGAAAAACTTTGTTTTGCATGCCATCCATACAGATCATTTCACCACATCAGTACATCGAGGAAGTACAAGGGAAAAGCAATAACATAATGCAGAATAAAGTGTCACAGTTACAAAGAAAATGCAGTACAGGCAGACAATAAGGTGCAAGGCCATTACGAGGTAGATTGTGAGGTCAAAAGTCCATCTTATCATACAAGGGGACCAATCAATAGTCTTATAACAGCGAGATAGAAGCTGTCCTTGAGCCTGGTGGTACGTGCTTTCAGGCTTTTGTATCTTCTGCCCGATGGGAAGGGGGAGAAGAGAGAATGTCCAGGGTGGGTGGGTCTTTAATTATGATGGCTGCTTTACCGAGGCAGTGAGAAGTGTAGACAGAAGGTGGCTGGTGAGGCCCCTGCCAGACCATGAAGCTACAGCTTGTGGAGATGTTGATGGCCCACAGTGCCTCGTGCTTGCCACAGCTGCCAATTCTGTCCTGAATCCAGTTTAGTAAAATGGTAGGGCCACAGAATGCAATGGATCTTTAATTCTGGGGTATCCCAGACAATTTGACAGGATTGGTAACCCCAGACAGGTATTCAACCTACTGCACTTCATCTGGCATGTCGCTGGATTTGGGACTTTAAGTCCTCTGTTTCTGCCCTACACATGCATCTATAGTGACGGTTCTCTCTATATTGTGCCCATTGAATTTAGCTAAGGTTGTTCAACAACTACTTTGTCCTTCTTCAGTGCTCATTGAGGAACGGAAACATGTTCTACCTTAAATTGCTCAAGTATTAACCTTTTGTTTAGGTAGCTTCCAAGACCCTGCTCGTCACATGATGAATTGCCTTGGAAAGATGTTGACAGAATCTGTGCACTTATATTGATGGCTTTGCATCTGCTAATAGAATTGGCCTCAAAATCCTTCCTGTTTTTCGACTTAAATAGGACAGGTTATGCGATCTTTCCCTCATCATTTTACAAGAAGTAAGAGAGTAAAAAGTAAAACCAGTTAAACGAGGTCATACCCAGCTCAAAAATGACAAATATGAAGTTGGAAATCAGGTGAGGGAAAGGATATTAAGTACTTCGACTCTGTCCTTATCGTATGATATATGGGGCACCTCCATCTTACTTAAATTCTTTAGATGCTGGAGGAACTGATAAAATTTTAATGGATCTGATATTACCAATTCATTGATGCAGACTTTGAAGTGGGAAAAATGAGTTAAATTGGATTCGCAAAATACTTTTCACAGCCTAAGGTTGCCTCAAAGCATTTTTGAGCCAATTACATACTTCCAAAGTGTGGCCACGGTTGTAATGTACAAAGCATGTCACCCGACTTGAACACAACAAACTTCTCTGACCCACAGAGTGTTAATGGCCCGCGGACTTGTTCAATGTTCACAAAGGCCAGTCCCTTACCTTGTCCAAGCTGCTGAAGTTCCCGATTTTAACTTTAGTAAGCGGCCTTGGAAAATGAATGTAGGTTAACGTTTCCCAGAGAAGGCTCCACTATCCCAGAAAATGGGTTAGAGAAGATTCATTAGTCATTTTGTATTGACATACATTTTCACCTTGCAGTTCCTACTTTTATCATTCCTCTCAATTTGAATTCAAAACACTACACATATTTCCCCACTCTATTCATTCTTTACTGAATCCCATTACTGGAGCACCTCGCTGTCCTTCTACCCACTATAATCAGCAGGCTTTCAAAATCTGAGCTGGCCACTGCTACACTTCATTCACCAAAGGTCGCTGAAGTGCTACTGAATTACTCCATACCTGCTCTCAATTCATCCATTTATAATATCGCTCTGACATTCCCCTCAAGCAGGGTGTCACTTTGCAAGGTTGTTGTCCTGGAATGGGGAGAGAACTATTCACCTGCTCACAACTGGAGAGACTTACAGAGGATGAGCACAAATGTGCACTAAAATCGTGCTACAGTTGTGTGAAACCATGGTTAGACCATATCTGGGAGACTTTATTTAGTGCTTGGCATGCATCGTAGATTCACCAGAAATGAAATTTACCTGGAATGCAATATTATGAGACATTAAAATTGGCAAGTAGTAATTTGATCAATACTTCACAATATTATCTGGAAGATTGTGTTGAATAAAGATAAACTAGTTCTGCTGGTTAGGGAAGAGGAAGTAGGGAATTTAGGGCTGTCATACAGCATAGAAATAGGCCCTTCAACCCGTCATGTCTGTGCCAGCCATCAACACTAATCTACACTAATACCATTTTCCTTCTCATATCCCCATCAACTCCCCCCATGCCACCAACTTACATGAGGGGCAATTTACGTCGGCCAATTAACTGACCAACCTGCACGTCTTTGGGATGTGGGAGGAAATCGGAGCACCCGGGGGAAACCCACGCGGTCACAGGGAGAACGTGCAAACTCCACACAGACAGCGCTGGAGGTCAGGATTGAATCCGGGTCTCTGGAGCTATGAGGCAGAAGCACTAACCGCAGCACTTAACGTACCAGCTGTTCAGTAAGCCACCAGCTGGTACTTCCTCCAACTACTGGGCGGCTCAGTGGCGCAGCTGGTAGAGCCTCTGCCTCACGGCGCCAGAGACCCGGGTTCGATGTGGATTGTGGAGTTTGCACCTCCTCCCTGTGACTATGTGGGTTTCCCCCCTACATCCCAAAGACGTGTGGGTTGGTAGGTTAAATGGTCGCCGTAAACTTCCCCTAATGTGTGGGCGAGTGGTAGAATCTGGGGGGGAAGGTGAGGAGAACATGGCGAGAAGTAAACAAGAGATTGGTGGAAGATTAGTGGTTGACATTTGGCGTAGACTTGCTGGGCTGAAGGGCCAGTTTTCATGCTGTATTTCCCTGTGAGTATGTCTGTTTTTTGTGGATGTTACTCTGTGTGGTTAAGTGTAACAGGTTGTTCTTCACAGAGGCTTAATAAAGGAAATGTATTTAACCCATTATTCAGTCCTTACAGTTTAAAAATGATCATTTTACAGCATGGAGTCACACACGTAATTTGTAATATCATTGTTGTCCCTCATTGCCACTTGGGAGTGGAGGGAACCACCCCCTCAATGTGTGTTTCCCAGCAGTGAACCAGCCATGTTATGGCACACATTGGTCCCCAGTCACTTTGCTGTTTAAAATCCTGAATCATCACTTCATAAAAAAAAGTTCATGCTCTCTTCGTAACCAACATAAATCCCTCATGTGATGTGAAAATGTGGCTCCTGGAAACTTTTTCACATGACACAATGTTTGTGTGCACTACAGAATTGAATTTTTTTGAAAAAACTATCTTTTTAATTGAAAATTGATGCTTAGAGATGGAAGCCGTCAGTCTCCCAGACCTGATACTCGACAGTGATCCCCTTACCACCAAACCAATTGTGTGCAGTTCTGGTCACCACGCTACAGGAAGGATGTGACTGCCCTGGAGAGCAGTCATAACTGAAATCCTTCAATCTTGCCTGGATTGAAGGATTTCAGTTATGAGGAGGGACTGGATAGGCCTGGTTTGTTTTCCCTGGAGTGGAGGAGGCTGAGGGGGGACCTGATAGAGGTTTATACAGTTATGAGGCAGATAGACAGAGTAGAGTCGGTTGAACGGTTGGTGGAGTTGGTTGAAGTAGAGTCATGGAAGGTGCTTGGGATCTGGAATGCTCTGCCTGAGGAAGCGGTGAAGGTTTATACTGTCATTTAAGAAGCATCCAGACAAGTACTTGAATTGCCAAAGGACCTAATGCAGGTAAATGACTAGTATGGATAAGTACAGTGTTTAGCGTGGACATGGTGGGCTGAAGGGCCTATATGTTGCTTGATGACTATGACTCATAGAATCATAGAGCTGTACAGCATGGAAACAGGCCCTTCGGCCTAACTTGTCTGTGCTCACCATATTGCCTAACTAGCTAGTCCCATTTGCCTGAGTTTGGCCCATATCCCTTTAAACCTTTCCTAACCATGTAACTGTCCAAGTGCCTTTTAAATGCCGTCACTGTACCCACCTCCGCCACTTCCTCTGGCAGCTCGTTCCACATACTCACCACCCTCTGTGTGAAAAAGTTGCCCCTCAGGTCCCCTTTAAATCTTTCCCCTCTCACCTTAAACCTGTGCCCTCTAGTTCTGGACTCCCCTACCCTGTGGTAAATTCTGTTCGCCTTATCTATGCCACTCATGATTTTATAAACCTCTATATGGTCACTGCTCAGCCTCCCACATTCCAGGGAAAAAAACCCCAGCCTATCCAGCATCTCCTTATAACCCAAACCCTCCAGACCCAGTAACATCCTCGGGAAACTTTTCTGGATCCTCTCCAGTTTAATGACACCCTTCCTACAGCAGGGTGACCAGAACTGTACACAGTACTCCAGATGTGTCCTTACCAACGTCTTGTACAGCTGACTCAACACGAAGCCCAGCCTGATCCACCATAGACCATTACGTTGTAATAATGTGGAAATCAGGGACTTCTGTGCTCTCCTGGCCACTGATGTGCAAATGCAGCAGGCCCTCAGGCACCTGTTCAGTAGAGAGCACAGCGCAGCCTCAGTACACTTTCACCACACACCTCAGCACAGTTTAGTTGTTAGTTATTGGGGACATGTTCAGCTGTTGAACCTGGCATTGGGAACCAGCTTGAGGAGGATCAACTTAATGAAGAAATGGACCTCTCAAGAGTACAGGAAGGAGAAAGAGAGCCTAGTGGCATGGTGTCAAGACAATAACCTCTCCCCCAATGTCAGCAAGTCGAAAGAGCTGGTCATTGGCTTCAAGGAACAGGGCGGAGCACACACCCCTGTTTGTATCAATGGTGCTGAGGTGAAGATGGTTGAGAGCTTCAAGTTCCTAGGTGTTAATATCACCAACAATTTGTTCTGGTCCAACCACGTGGATGCTATGGCCAAAAAAGCTCGCCAATGCCTCTACTTCCTCAGAAGGCTCGGGAAATTCAGCATGTCCCCAATGATACCAATTTTTACCGATGCACCATAGAAAGCATCCTATCCGGATGCATCACTGCTTGGTATGGCAACTGCTCTGCCCACAACTGCAAAAAATTGCAGAGAGTTATGGACTCAGCCCAGTCCATCACACAAACCAGCCACCCCTCCATGGACTCTGTCTACACTTTCCATTGCCTCAGGAAAGCAGCCAACATAATCAGACGCCTCCCACCTTGGTCATTCTCTCTTCCCTCCCCTCCCCCCCCCCCACCTTCCGTCAGGCAGAAGATACAAAAGCTTGAAAACACGCACCACCAGGCTCAAGGACAGCTTCTACCCCACTGTTATCAGACTCTTGAACAGACCTCTCACATGCTAAAAGATGAACTCTTAAACTCTTGATCTCCCAATCTACTTCGTCGTGGCCCTTGCACTTTACTTGTTTACCTGCACTACATTTCCTCTGCGTATGCATGTCTGACCCTCGCCTCCTGATGCATGTTTTTCTATTATCTTTAGATAATTACTGAGGCGCCAAGGCTCAGATTGACACCCTGTGCGCACACCTTTTCCTATTGACTGACATCCTGACCTACCCTCTCACCCCACACTGAACCTTTCCCTCCCACACCCCATTGATAGGAAAATCTGTCCAGCTGAGTGCATTAGCCATGTATGGCCAGTTCTCGTCCACGTAAGCGGTCCCTCAAAAATGGCTGGCTATGCCCAAGCGCTAAAGAATGTCTAGGCCAGAACTTAATCAGCTGTTTCCTTAGTGTTGCTGAGTTTGTCAGCTCTGTTTCCTACTCTCCAACAATAACCGCAGTTCTCTATTGGCTTCAAAGTGCTGTGAAGGGCACTGATATTGTGAAAAGTCCTGCTGAAACCCTGTTTCTACTTCCCCCGTTAAGGTCCTAGGGGAACGCATCTGTGGGAGTTTATTCGAGACATCCTCCTGGACTCTGAGAAGAATCCTGGACTGATCAAGTGGGAAGACCGATCCGAAGGGGTTTTTCGTTTCCTCAAGTCCGAGGCTGTGGCTCAGCTCTGGGGGAAGAAGAAAAACAACAGCAGCATGACGTACGAGAAGCTGAGCCGGGCCATGAGGTGGGAGCTCCTGAGCTGACTGTCCGATTGCACCCATTCACTGCAGAGATGGAAGCCCCAGGTCTCTCAGTGAGGGCTCTAATCCCAAGCCAACTCATGGCTCAGCTCACTGTCTCATCCACCAGTCTAGAAACAATATACCATGTTGCAATACCAGTGGAAGGTTCTTTGTCTGTGATTACTGCTGCTCCCAACGCCTGTTAAGTAAGAACCTGTGTAGGTTGACAGTGAATCAAACCATGGTCACCACCTCCTGACGGGGGCTGAGATTCGTGAGCGGCAAGATCTTGTCCACACAGTTCAGTTTTTGTGTACTGTATGAGATTACGACTGAGTTACAGCATCCTGTTGTGACATTATACTGTGTTGATTCGATACATGGTAAACATTGCAACATCCAAATTATATACTTTAAAATGCATTGTTCTCATGAAATGAAACTCCAAATGCTAGTAATCCCTTCATTGTTTGCTAATTGATTATGGAGCCGATTTTAGAAGAGATTTATAAAAAGATTAGTTTCCAACTATTTATAGGATTGGAATAATGGATCTGCCTTTCATGATCCAAAGCAATTCAAGAATTCTGGTCCACTTGTGTACTTCAATTGACACAGGACATAAGTGACATATAATGACATGGATCAATATTTAGATATCCATTCTTGAGAAAAGGATCATTGGTGCCACCACTGACATTGTTGTTCATCAGTATCTGCCCTTGAGAAGGTCCTGGACAGGGTTAGGGCTGGGGTTAATCAGCCTTTGGACATTGACAGAAATGGTGTTTGAAGGTCAGTACCTCAGCTCTTGCACTAAACTCATGGTCTATCAGGTAACAGTGATCCATGCCCTCTTATTGCTTCTGAGGCCAGTCCGCATCTCGAGTAACTGGAAGAATACCACTAATGCAACCTCAGCCAAATCCTCCAAAGAATAAACCAGCCAATGTCAATGTGCTCTCCCATGCCAACACCTCCAGCACTGGGGCTCTCACTACTCTTGGTCAGCTCCATTGGACAGGCCACATCATTCGCATGCCCAACGCCAAACTCCCAAAACGCGCACACTGTTCCCAGCTCTGTCGTGGGAAGAGACTACCAGATAGACAGAGGAAAAGATCCTAGGATGTGCTTAAAGCCTCCTTGAAGAAATGCAACATCCCTACTGATTCCTGGGAACCTCTGGCCCAGGACCACTCAATGTGGAGGAGAGGCAATTGGAAATGTATTAAGAACCTTGAGTCCATGCATCAGGAGTGCACAGAAGCCCTGCCTAAGCAGTGGAAGGAACGCATGACCTTACAGATTACTCACTGCCATCTCATCCATTTCCTGCCCCTTCTGTAGCAGAATAGAACATAGAACATAAAACACTACAGCACAGTACAGGCCCTTCGGCCCACAATGTTGTGTTGACATTTTATCCTGCTCTAAGATCTATCTAACCCTTCCTTCCCACACAACCCCCTATTTTTCTATCATTCATGTGTCTATCTAAGAGTTTCTTAAATGCCCCTAATGTATCTGCCCCCACAACCTCTGCCGGCAGTGCGTTCCACGCACCCACCACTCTCTGTGTAAAAAACTTACCTCTGACTTCCCCCTGACTTCCCCCTCATACCTTCCTCCAATCACCTTAAAATTATGTCCCCCTCGGCGCACTGGGAAAAAGTCTCTGACTGTCCACGATCTATGCCTCTTAGCCTCTTAGAAGAATCTGCAGGTCTCATATCGATGTCATTGGCCACCTTGGCACCCACAAAGCTGGAGCGGAAGCAAGTCAGGCTCACTCCCGAAGAAGCTATTGGGTCTTCTCGAACCATTGTAATATATGTGGGGAAGGCACTCTTTCTTTTAGTTACAATTCCAGATTCTCGCCTAGCAACCATAAGGCAATAGTCCAAGTTAAAAGGGGATCTTGGAGGGGAACACATTCCCAGGCACTAGTTCCATCGCCATTTAGATAGAGGAAGTCAAGGGGCCCCAACTAAATTCACTAAAGCGTCTTTTATGATCTTGATTTGGATTACATTTTGCTGAGTGTTTGTGACAGATCCAACCTTTAGTTCGTTTTCTCCTTGGAGTTATGTTAATCCAGTGAAGAGGTATTAAACAATATGCTCAGCAAGTATATGACACAACGTTTAAATTGACAATTTTCTCCATAATTTTACAAATTCTGTTTGATATATTGGAAGCTGGAAATGTGTGGGCTTGTTAAATAACATGAACTTGCATTACAGCATTCAAAGGGTTTTATGCACTATACTGGGGTGTGACTGACTAATGAGTAAACACTTACAAGGTGTAGGAGATGAAGAAAGGGCAGGGATGAATCATTCTCCTCAGGATACTCAGCTCTGATCTCCCTTTGTGGAAAAGAATTTCCTCCAACATTTCAGAGCATCCTGTGGTACAGAATGAGGTTCTTGGAACAGGCCAACTAATTAGCTTTGTACTCATTGTCAAACTTACTCAATCTCAATGTTAAAGTTATGTAGGGCGGCACAGTGGTACAGCCAGTAGAGCTGTTACCTAACAGCTCCAGCAACCCTGGTTCGATCCTGACCTCCGGTGCTGTCTGTGTGGAGTTTGCACATTCTCCCTGTGACTGTGTGGGTTTCCTCTGGGTACTCTGGTTTCCTCCCACATCCCAAAGAGGTGTAGGTTGGTAGGTTAATTGGCCATAATAAGTAGTCCTTAGTGTGAAGGTGGGTTGGGGGTGGTGGGGGGAGTTGTGGGGAGAATAAAACGTGGTCGGTGTAAGTGGGTGGCTGATGGTCAGTGGGAACGCAGTGGGCTAAAGAGCCTGTTTCCACCCCTTATGATAACGAGTTTTGCCACCCTATGTTTGCCTGACATTGCAGTGGTGTGAAACAGCCACAGTGAAAGTAGTAAGGCTGCAAGTACAGTAGATGCTGGGGAGAGGAGGTGGGGAGTGTGTATTCTGTCTTTATCTACTTGCCCTTATCAGTAGAGATACCAAGTACATTCTCTCCAGCTTCCCTGTTAAAATGAGTGAGCAGTATGGTAGATATACAGCCATATACAGCCACTGATGGGATCTCTTTTGTATGACAGATATTATTACAAGCGTGAGATCTTGGAGAGGGTGGACGGCCGCAGATTGGTCTATAAATTTGGAAAGAATGCTCGTGGTTGGAGAGACTGTGACCGATAGTCGGGATTCTTGGAGATCACAGTGGGATTGATTTCCACCTCGTGAAAGTGACACCAGAATGGTTGCTGTTATTTATATGTATAGAAAAATGATGAAGCTGGTCGTTAATCCTTTCCATTTGTCTATCATCTGCCGCTCCAGACCTTGCTGCCAGAAATGAGATCAGTGGGGAGTGTGGGGTGGGAAGGGGGATTGAGTCTCCAGATTCCAACCAATGAAAACCCTGGCACCCATTGACTGTAGGATATTGCTAGGTTTGTGTCTCTGCTCTGCAGGGAGACACCTGATAGCCGGATAGGAAATAGGAGCAGGTAAAGCATTTTCCAAAACAAAAAGCAATAATTTGACTACTAAACACAAGGCAAGAATGTCTGTCATCACGCAGTGCATTCAATATTATAAAACAAGCAAGGGTTTTCTTTGGAGTGCAGTCAAACTTCTGAATCCCAACTACGAAAAGAGAGATCAAGGCTTGTGTTTGAACTGTTGGTTTGAAATTCAAGGAAGTGCCTTAAAGGAGCAGAATGAGGGATTCCAGAGCTTGAGGCCTGCTCAGTTGATCTGTGATGAGGGGAATCAGGATACACAACACAGAGATGATTGGATGTGCAACTGAGCTTATTTCATCTGTAATTTGCACTCTGAGGAGATAGGGTAGCATTTTATATGAAGCGTGAATCTTGTTGTGGGTTAATTACTACATACCTGACATAGTATTGGCAAATTTCTCTGTCTTAGGTTGTTCAAGTTCATGTAAGTGTGCTTCAGGAATGGCAAACTGTTACAGTGGGTGGTATCCCAAGGGCTGAACTTTTATATAAACAGCATATGGAAAGATTTGATCCCAACATTTCATGACAAATGGAAATGGTTAAAGATTATTTTATTCTGAAGAATCCTTGTTAATACATAAAATTTTCTGCGACGAAAGTAGTTAAAACCATTTTTTATATATTTTTCAACTAATGTAGTAACACTGTAATTTGTGCTGATTCATGTTCTCTCTCAGCTGTGGTAGTGTGAGAAAAATGATGTAAAGAGCTGTTGAAGTGCGGTAACACTCTTTTACTTGTTCATGTCTATAGAAAATATGTAGGGGTTCCTCATGCACACAAACAACTTGGGAGCAGGAGTAGGTCCTGCACCACCATTCAATAACATCATGTCTGAGCTGACTGTAATCCTAACGCTGTGTTCCTGACTACCCTTGGTAACCCTTCACCTCTTGTTTATCAAGTATCTGTCTACCTCTGCCTTAAAAATACTCAAAGATTCCACTTCCACAGTTCCAAAGACTCACGACTCTCTGAGAGCAAAAAAAAATTCAACTCTTATCTTAAATGAGTGACTCTTTAGTTTTAAACAATGATCCCAGATCTAGATTCTCCCACAAGAGGAAACATACTCCCACATCCATCCAGTTAAGACCCCTCAGGATCTTATATGTTACCGTCAAATCGCGCCCCCCACCCCCACCTTTTCTTCTAAACTTCAGTGGATACAAGCCTAGCCCGTCCAACCTTCCCTCAAAAGACAACTCGCCCTTTCCAGTACAAACCACAGCCGGCTACACCAAGCCTTCTAACAGAGGAACCCATTTCCATTCTGTCCCAGATGATCGGTTGGGAAACAAATTAGCAGTCGTCTTTCAGAGCGATCAGCCTTAGAGATTGATCTCTTTCTTTATCAATGCCTTGGGTTGGAGCAGGGGCCATGTGTAGAAAATATGGAAGGGCAAAAATAGGCTAAGTGCCAGTCAGTTTGGTTTTACGCTGGGATAAGTTGCAAACATATGCACTGGGTGGCGGTTCATTGCGTTAGTCTCCACCAATTACTGGCTGCGGCTCAGATCGTACCACGCAACGGGAGTGGTACCGTCCCTTTTGCCTCTTGGACCAGCTCCATTCACCGTGAGGGTTCAGAGAGGAACTGCTCAATTTTTTCCCTCCTTGACATTGGATTCGCTTTTCTCTTCACTTTTCTGCATATGAAGGCACAGGAAGACCAAGTAATCTTTTCCTGCCCAACGTGTTTGGATATTGCTATAAATTCCCAAAATTCCCAGTCACGTCCATTTTATAAAATTCAAATGAAACTCATTGACATTTACCCGGGTTCTTTGGAAGTTTAATATTCCAAAAGGTTCCCACCAATTCCTGTTGTAAAGAACGCACAATTTTCAAGTCTACTCATGATGTACCTGGTTAAGATCGTAAGTATCTGACCTTTCCGATATGTGCTGAAATACGTGTGAAGTTCCTTCAGGAGAGGTTTGGGATCAACCGTGGTAGCTTCCGTGACTGGGCAGCTTTCTGAGGCACTCTGAGCTGGAACGTCCGCTGCTGTCGATTTTCCAATGTATCTGGGATGTTTGCAGGTTGAAAGTGGACAGTGGACTTGATATCCTGTAGGGAGAACATGTCAGCATACGATTCACCTGTCTTGTACACTGTGGGCATGTTATAAGCAGACACAAATCAGGCAAATCCTTCCTCCAACACACTTCTGCTCCATTAAGTAATGATGGAAACCTTTTCATTAAAAGGTGCTCACATGGTTATAACAAGAATGATTAACTTCCAGTGGGGTATAATTCTCCATTTCTCTCTGCCTCTCTCAAGAAAACTATCCCTTTTCCCCGAAGGAATTTTAATCCCTCCCAAACCAATGGTACATAGGTCTCATCTTGGCCCTTTGATGTAGCGCAAGGGGTTTCACCTCTGAATCAAGGAAGGTCCCCTGTCATCAATGAGTTAGCCAGCTGCTGCCAATGGTCAAGGGTGGTAACCTGGCCTCACCACTGCCAGCCAGGCTTCCTGCTACTGATAACTACCTAAGGAACCCCACTGTAAAAGGCATGCGTGGTTCTGGTGCCCAGCAACAAAAACCAGTGAGGCCTCAATACTGAGCGGCCCTGTAATACTTTGCACTGGGTTAAGGCCAGAAAAGACAACTCGAATCCTTCATGTGCATTCTGCTCATTTAACAGGCTCTAGTAACAGGGGGAGTACAGTGACAAGCCTGTCATACTCTGAACACTCCTGGTCAATCTGAAACAATTCACTGTCTTCTGAATTGGGTAGGAACTATTATTATCAACATATTGTACAGGCGATCCTTTTTTTAAAACCATTTTTAGAAGTTTTTATTGAGCTGCATTAATTTTATTCTGAAAATATAGTCTAATTTGGGAAAACAGAGGGACATAGGATTGATTTAAGACAGTGCAAATCCTTGTGCTGTGAATCTTGCAAGCTTATGTAAGTTTGATTAAAGGGGCAGTACCTTAATTAAAATAAAAGATTTTCCGAGTCTTGTTTGCTTTGCTTCTTGGGAAGCATATAATTTAAACAGGATTAAACGTGCAATACAGCATTGTTTGCACATGAGATAATGATGCATGCAAAAAACACCCAGCCTTGCCACTCCTTGCAAGCTACAGACACAGAAAGATCAAGTGCACTGAGATGACGTTGCGTTAATATTTCCAGAGCCATGCTGCCTGGTTCGGTAACTCTTTGATGGCAGTTTTTAATAAATGCATTTCTGGTAAATTGAACTGTGATTACCTTTGTTCAGTCGACAGCCTGCACATGGTACGAGATTGCTTATCCAGCAAATGCTCGAGTTGACAGGTGCCGGTTAATAAAATGTGGCAGTTAACCTGGTCGTCAGCACAGCCACTCCCTCAGCATCGCCCCTCTGTGGGTGTGTGTTCCCTCAGCACTGTCCCTCTGCGGGTCCACATTCCCTCACCTCTACCCCTCAGCCCCCTTAAGTACCCAGCCATTCCCTTAGGAGTACAATCTCGGGAGCGTTCGGTCGAGTAGCTGAGGAAAGTAAAGAACAAACTTCAGTTTATACAGTGGCTTTCAAGTCTAATCACTGTTTCAATGGTGAAAAATGTGGTTGTCAGAATTGTGCTCAGCTAGCTCCCACACACTATGAAGAAGTAAATGTTTTGTATGTTTTTGTTCAAGAATTAAAGACTGTAGAACCTCTCGCCTCTTCTCTGGAACAGGACTTGTGCAATTCCCAACGGGACCTCACCCAGGGTCCCTGGGAGCAGCCTGTTGAGCACAGGAGTCCTGTGTAACACTGCTCCTTTGAATGAACTTCGACTAAGGTCACATTGAGGGCAGTGTGCAGTGGGATTGAGACATTAGCTGTGTATGAAGGCTCTGATGGGGAGGGCCTTCTCAGCAGCAGCCAAAGTGTTCATGAGCTCTGGTGATGAAGCATTCCCCCAAATGACTTTGCTCGGGGAACCATCCCACAGGATCCGCTGTCTCCATCTCCCACTGGGCCTCCAGTACACTCACAAGTACGTGTATGCATAGGTATAGTGAACAACTTACTTGCAAGCAGCATCATAGGCACATATAATTAGAGTCACAACATTCACAAGAAAAACATAAATTAAACAAATGATATAAAATTATACAAGAAGGAACACAATTAGATGTGATCATAGTGTTGCTATTGCTGAGGTAGTGATTAGGGTTGTGCCAGTCAGTTCAAGAGCTGAATGGTTGAAGGGAAGTAGCTGTTGTTGAACCTGGTGGTGTGGGACTTCAGGCTTTGGTACCTCCTGCCCAATGGTAGCTATGAGAAGATGGCATGGCCCGGATGGTGGGGATCTTTGATGATAGATGTTGCCTTCAATGCCTCCCGTAGATACTTTTGATGGTGAGGAGAGATGTACCCATGATATATTGGGCTGAGTCCTCTACTCTTTGCATCTTCTTACGTCCTTGCGCATTCGAATTGCCCACCTTCTTGAACTTCACCTTATCACCTTGACTATCTGCTCCAGCCACTTCTTGCCACACACATCAGCTCCTCTGAATCAGATTCCCAGCACCTTTGGGTAGTTGGGCCTGACGGTGAAGGTAACAGAGGATTGGTCAGGACAGCTGACAAAGAACATGGGCACACTGGTGGATCATCAGTCCCTGAACAAACTTGACTCAACTGGCAATGACCTTGGACAGAATCTTGCAATCAACATTCAACAATAAGATGAATCACCAATTTCTGATGTCCCTCCTCTCCATTATGCTTATAGATGAGGGGGATGATGCTCTTCCTCATGGATTCTGGGCAGGCACGGTAGTGTAGCGGTTAGCATATCATTATTACAGTGCCAGCAACTCGGGTTCAACTCCGGCCGCTGTCTGTAAGGAGTTTGTATGTTCTCCCCGTGTGTCTGTGTGGGTTTCCTCTGGGTGCTCCGGTTTCCTCCCACGTTCCAAAGACGTATGGGTTAGGAAGTTGTGGGCGTGCTATGTTGGCACCAGAAGCGTAGTGACACTTGCGGGCTGCCCCCAGAACATTACGCAAAAGATGCATTTCACTGTGTGCTTTGATGTATGTGACGAATAAAGACATCTTATCTTATCTTACATGACCAGATAGAAGCACAACATTGTAAACTTCCAGCAGGTCTGGGCCCAGCCAAGTACAACTGGGCCAGTAAACCATCGATCCTGGGAGTGTTATTCATCGCAAGGGAAGGCTGAAGCTTGTCAGCTCCTCCAGGGTTAGTGGCTGGTCCAAACTCTCTCACTAGCTGTCATCTAAAACTTTCGATATAGAGGACAGGAAATTCTGTGAGGTTGTGCTGTCTGTGGTCTTTCTGTTGTACCAGCTGGCATAGAAGGATTTGCAGATGCTCAACATGCCTGCTGTGAGGATGTTACAGAGCAGTCCTCCTCCTGAAGGGTGTGAACCACAGAGCTCCCCCAGTGGAACTTTTGGAAGACGTAATGTGACCACATCTCATCCTGCTCCACAGAGCAGACACTGGATCGGAGGATGATCTTGCAGGACTCCCAAGGAGTTAATCCTCCACATCCACCCCCATCAGCTGCAGCAGAAGCAGATTCTGCATGCTTTCCTGGAGTTCAAGACAATACCCTCCAAATCTCCTGAACACCTTTGAGGATGAAGATGTTCCCTGTAATTGCTTCCCACTGGGCAGCCCACTCCCAAACAAGGAAAGAGCTCATTTCAAGAGCAGGCCAGTGGCAGCATTGGTTAACGTGGGGTTACAAGGGAAGTTGGGTGGGAGCGGGGCTAATAGATCACAGGGAAAATTAGTGGGAGAATGGGATTGCTCTGTGAGCCAGCATCTTGATGGGCTGAATAGCTTCCTCCGAGGTGATAAGGAAGTGTGGAAGTATGGGAGACCAGCTGATTGGTCTCATGGACAGGGTGAGCTCAGAGGAGGGGGTGATGAAAGATAGTCTAGAAAAGGCAACATGCAAATCAGTTGTTTGCAAATTTAGAAATAGCATTAAATTATTCTGTAAGGAGTCATGATTTGCAATGGAAATTGACTGCCTCTGAAATGTCAAGAGGTCACATCAGCTTCTAAAACAATGAGTAATAAAACATGCACAGTTATCTCGCTACTGGAAGTGGCTCATTAAAATTCACACCCAGTTAGGTACCTGTCCCGATGTCATAGAATCATAGAGTCATAGAGCAATACAGCACGGATACAGGCCCTTTGGCCCAACCAGTCCATGCTGACCACAGTGCCCACCCAGCTAGTCCCAATTTCCTGCGTTCAGCCCATATCCCTCTAAGCCCCGCCCCTACATGTACCTATCCGAGTCTTTCTTAAGTGATACTATTGTACCTGCCTCAACCACTTCCTCTGGCAGCTCGTTCCATAAACTCACCACCATCTGTGTCAAAAAGTTGCCACTCAGGTCCCTTATAAATCTTTCCCTTCTCACCCTAAATCTATGCTCCCTAGTTTTAGACTCCCCTACCTGGGAAAAAGACTGTTATCGTCCACCTTATCTACGCCTCTCATAATTTTAAACATTTCTACAAGGTCTCCCCTCATTCTCCTACATTCCAAGAAATAAAGACCTAGCCTGGCCAACCTCTCCCTATAACTCAGGCCCTCCAGTCCTGGCAATATCCTTGTAAATCTTTTCTGCACTCTTTCCAGTTTAACTACATCTTTCCTACAACGTGGTGACCAAAACCGTACATAGTGCTACAAGTGCAGCTTCATGAAAGACTTATACAACAGTAACATAATGTCCCAACTCCTATACTCAGTGCCCCAACTAATGAAGGCCAGTGTGCTAAATGCCTTTTTCACCACCTTGTCTACCTGTGATGCTGCTTTCAATGAACTATGCACTTGTACTCCTAGGTCCCTCTGTTCCATTACACTCCCTAGTGCCCAACCATTCATAGTATAAGTCCTATGCTGGTTTGACTTTCCAAAATGCATCACCTCGCACTTATCTGTGTTGAAATCCATTTACCACTCCTCAGCCCACTTCCCCAACTGATCAAGATCCCCTGTAACCTACGATAACCTTCTTCACTGTCAACAATACCTCCTAATTTCGTGTCATCCGCAAACTTACTGATCAAGCCTTGTGCATTCGCATCCAAATCATTTCTATCAATAATGAATAACAAGGGTCCCAACACCGACCCCTGCGGCACACCACTCATCACCGGCCTCCATTCTGAGAAACAAGCTTCAACCACCAGCCTCTGCTTCCTACCTCTAAGCCAATTTTGAATCCACCTAACTAGTCTCCCTGGATTCCATGGGACCTAACCTCCCAGACCAGCCTACCATGTGGGACCTTGTCGAAGGCCTTGTTAAGGTCCAAATTGACAACGTCCACTGGCCTACCCTCATCTACCTTTTTGGTTCCAAAGAACTCTAAAAGATTCATCGAGCATGACTTTCCACACACAAAGCCATGCTGACTGCTCCTAATCAGACCCTTGTCTATCCAAATGTTGGCAGATCCTGTCTCTCAGAATTCCCTCCAGTAACTTCCCCACTACTGATGTCAGGCTGACCAGCCTGCAGTTCCCTGGCTTGTCCTTGCTACCCTTCTTAAACAAAGGGACAACATTAGCCATCTTCCAGTCTTCAGGAACTTCATTGGCTAACAATGTCTCTGTTGTTTGTGCGAGTTTACTGCATCCTATTCAAGTATTGAGAACTTGTTATGATCTTTGAGCTTAAGTATGATATCAGGTAGTTACTGTAAATTCTTAATCTTGGGACTCTATATTAAAAAATATTTGAGGTGATGACTCTTTGTTGTAAGGTTTGACATGCTGGGTGAGCACAATGACACCCTTCACATTCCTTGGTGACATCCAGTGTCTTGGTCTCATACAGATCATTGGATACTGAATGATCCTCTTGAATGTGAAAGGAGACAAGGAGAGATATGGACAACTTGTACCCAGACATACATTATGACACACCCCTATCTCCACTGGCACCTATATTAGATAACAAGCAACCTTGCCTGTGCAACAACCAACTCACTCAAGCAGCACCTAATCATAGTACCAGGAGATCAACATCTTGTCAAGGTGGCAAAAATTTTGTGAAAATATGTCAAGGTACTAATTACTCTGTGGAAACTATAAGTTGACTATTATCCTGACGTCAAAACTTACATTGTACCTGCTTTCTCTCCTACCTCCCTAATGCCTTCTTTGAAGTCAATTTCCCTACAACGGCCAACTTATGCATCTTGGAGAAAATCAGAAAATTCTGGAAACAGCAGGTCAGGCCACATCTGTGGGAGGAGAAACAGAGTTAATGTTTCAGGTCAAAGGCCCTTCATCAGATGGAGGTCTTCGACCTGAGGTTTTGACTCGGTTTCCGTTCCCACAGATGCAGCCTGACCTGCTGAGTATATCCAGGATTTTCTGTTTTTGTTTTAGATTTCCAGCATCTGTAGTTGTTTGTTTGTTTGTGCATCTTGGACTCTATTGTTACCAAACTGCTGATCAGAAATGCCATTCCAATCTCTGCCAATCTTATCCCTAAAAACTGTGTGGAATAAAATTCCCAAAAGTCTGACAGGGCCTAATCTTATCCATGGAGTTGGAAACCTGAAAAGTGTGAGGCCTCTGGAGTCACTGCTAACAGTATAACTGACTGTGAAGTTCCTTAGAGTCATTGAGTTATACAGCAGGGAAAGAGGGCCATCAGCCCAACGGGTCCATGCAGATCAAGTTGTCTACCTGAGCTTGTACCAGTTGCCTTCATTTGACCCATATCCCTCTGAACCTTTCCTATCCATGTACCTGTCTGAATGTCTTTTAACATTGTAATTGTACCCACTTCTACCACTTCCTCTGGTAGCTTATTCCATGTACACACCACCCTCTGTGTGGAAAAAGTTGCCTCTCAGGACCCCTTTAAATCCTTGAAAATGATTCACTAGCAGTACAAAATCCGAACCCAGGATTGTCAAGGATATGCCCATCAGGTAAAGAAGGCAAAATGGAGGGAGGGAAAACGAGGTTGGATTACGAAAGAAAAAAATTAAGGAAAATGTATTTTAAAAAAAAAATCTTCACCAATACTTCAAACCTGAAGGAATTGGACTTCTGACACCTCTTGTGGTCCACAATCAGGACAGACACCAAGAGGGTCTTCATCCTCAGAAGGGTTCAGAAAGCAAGGGAGGGTCAGGGAGAGTTGCATCAACTCCAGAAAAGCCTGCAGAATCTGCTTCTGCTGCAGTAGAGGGGGATGGATGAGGAGGAGGAGGAGGAGCTCCTAGAGGTAAAAAGCCATAAGTTTAAAATATTTAAAAGTTACTTTTGCTGGAGAGGGCAGATGTTATTGTTTCCTGGCAAATTTAATTTACAGGGATCTGATTCTCAACAGTCTCATCTGACTCCAGCAATCTTTTGATTCCCAACAGAATCATTGGAGTATGATTCCAGATGGACTCAGTGAGATCTAATTCCAGTTTCATTCCCACTAGCCACATGGATCTTATTCCCAGAATCCAGTTGGGTTCTGGTTCCAGGCTCTCAGAGATCCAGTTTCACTGTCCTATAGGAATCGGTTTCCAGCCAATCTTGTAGGAATCTAGATCTCCACAGTCCCATTGGTACCTGGATCCCATATTCTCATAGTCTCATTACAGGCAGGTCACATGGATTTGCTTGCAAGCAGTCTCCCAGGTATCTGCTTCCTAGGAGCCTCACAGAGATCCAATTCTTGTCGGTTTCACTGGGATCTCATTCCTGGAAGTCAATTCCATGGAGACCTGGCTCCTAACTTGTTTACCAGTGGTCAGGAAATTCACAATCTGCATTACCATGGGATTCCTGGCAATCGTATTGACATTTAATTCCCAGCCAGTTTATATTGATTTCCTTCCCAGAAATTACACAGGGATCTCATTTCCAGCACTCTCCATGTGGATCTACCTGCAGATTCCTATTGGAATTCCTATTTACCTCAGTCTTGCAATGGCAGATCTTCAATATCCTGACCACTGACAAGTGGGCCCATTGCCAATATATGGAGAAGAGTAAGTTTGCACGTTCGCCCTGTGACCGCATGGGTGTTCCGGTTTCCTGCCATGTGCTGAAGACATGCCAGTTGCTAAGTTAATTGGCTACTGAAAATTGCCCCCTGTGTGGTAGAATCTGGGGGTGAAAGTACATGGAAGTGTGGAGAGAATAAAATGGGTTAGGGTACGATTAATGTAAATGGGTGCTTAATGGCTGTCATGGACTGGATAGGCCGAAGGGCCTGTTTATGTGTTGTATTTTTATATGACTCAATGTTCGCTGGAGATTATATTGTTCTGGATGAATGGGGAGCAACATATCGGACGGGCTGGATGGATTGTAGATTCTATCCCTGTCTGTTAACTCCATATGTTTTTACATCTGTCAGTACAAGATAGAAATTAATATACAAGAAGTTTCCACTGTTTTTTTTTAATTAAAACTACTGTTGACATTTATTATTCTTTGTTTTAGGCAATATGACGCAGAGTAAGTGGAGACTGGTGTTTGCATCCTATTATGCATGTGTGGGCAATTAGGATCATGAGTCAGTGTCACTTAAATGCTACAAGGAAGAGGGAAAATAAAATATTGTTGGTCTCAAACCTGATTCATTTAAAAATCCCAGCCTTAAATTGGCTAATAACTAAACAACGGTGAGTGAAAGTTACTTATAATGAAACGGGAGGCCATAATATTATGAAATGAAAGGCCATTCAGCCCAACAAGTCTGTGCCAGCTTCCCATTCCCTGATTTGCCTCTCAGTCATTCTCTCTTTCATGTCCATCAGTTCCCCCTTTTGTTTGATTCTTTTTGCCAATTATTGGGGTGATTTACAGTGGCCATTTGAATTACCAGCATATTCGTGGGATATGGGAGGAAACCCAGATAGTTGCAGGGAGAACGTGCCGATGCCACACAGACAGCATTCGAAGCTGGGTTTGAAGCCGGGTTTCTGGAGCTGTGGGGCAGCTGTACTAACTGTTGCACCACTGTTCCACCCAGTCAGTTTTCATTTTCTGCTGAGCTA